>NC_138776.1:220158505-220676005 GCF_965119305.1 Pelophylax lessonae | reverse complement strand
TGGAACAGGCAGCACCCTCAAACCTTCAGAAGTATGAGATGAACCCCAACAACTTGGAAAGGTGGATCTCTCTCACACGTACCAACACAGACTATCCCCCAATTTAACTGATCCCCAAAGGTTTTTGATTAAATAGCGGAATAGAAAATATGATCCAAAAAAAGTGTATGTATATCACACGTACACAACCACACTAGGCCCCAATTACTATTGTTTGTACCCCTAAAAGGCTAGGAGTAGGGGGAGTATGGAACAGGCAGCACCCTCAAACCTTCAGAAGTATGAGATGAACCCCAACAACTTGGAAAGGTGGATCTCTCTCACACGTACCAACACAGACTATCCCCCAATTTAACTGATCCCCAAAGGTTTTTGATTAAATAGCGGAATAGAAAATATGATCCAAAAAAAGTGTATGTATATCACACGTACACAACCACACTAGGCCCCAATTACTATTGTTTGTACCCCTAAAAGGCTAGATGAGGAGTAGGGGGAGTATGGAACAGGCAGCACCCTCAAATCTTCAGAAGTATGAGATTGTGTTCACTGTACCCCACAAAGATTGAGTTCACTGCACCCCACAATGATTGTGTTCACTGCACCCCACAAAGATTGTGTTCACTGCACCTCACAAAGATTGTGGTCACTGTACCCCCCAAAGATTGTGTTCACTGCACCCCACAAAGATTCTGTTCACTGTACCCCACAAAGATTCTGTTCACTGCACCCTAAAAGGATGTTGTTCACTGCACCCCACAAAGATTGTGTTCACTGCACCCTAAAAGGATGTTGTTCACTGCACCCCAAAAAGATTGTGTTCACTGTACCCCCCCAAAGATTGTGTTCACTGCACCCCACAAAGATTGTGTTCACTGCACCCCAAAAAGATTGTGTTCACTGTACCCCCCAAAGATTGTGTTCACTGCACCCCAAAAAGATTGTGTTCACTGTACCCCCCAAAGATTGTGTTCACTGCACCCCACAAAGATTCTGTTCACTGTACCCCACAAAGATTGTGTTCACTGCACCCCAAAAAGATTGTGTTCACTGTACCCCCCCAAAGATTGTGTTCACTGCACCCCACAAAGATTCTGTTCACTGCACCCCACAAAGGATTTTGTTCACTGCACCCCAAAAAGATTGTGTTCACTGCACCCCAAAAAGGATTTTGATCACTGCACCCCAAAAAGGATGTTGTTCACTGCACCCCAAAAATGATTTTGTTCACTCCACCCCAAAAAGATTGTGTTCACTGCACCCCACAAAGATTGTGTTCACTGCACCCCAAAAAGATTGTGTTCACTGTACCCCCCAAAGATTGTGTTCACTGCACCCCACAAAGATTCTGTTCACTGTACCCCACAAAGATTGTGTTCACTGCACCCCAAAAAGATTGTGTTCACTGCACCCCAAAAAGGATGTTGTTCACTGCACCCCAAAAAGGATGTTGTTCACTCCACCCCAAAAAGATTGTGTTCACTGCACCCCACAAAGATTGTGTTCACTGCACCCCAAAAAGATTGTGTTCACTGCACCCCAAAAATGATTTTGTTCACTGCACCCCAAAAAGGATTTTGTTCACTGCACCCCAAAAAGGATGTTGTTCACTCCACCCCAAAAAGATTGTGTTCACTGCACCCCAAAAAGATTGTGTTCACTGCACCCCACAAAGGATTTTGTTCACTGCACCCCAAAAAGATTGTGTTCACTGCACCCCAAAAAGGATGTTGTTCACTGCACCCCAAAAAGGATTTTGTTCACTGCACCCCAAAAAGATTGTGTTCACTGCACCCCACAAAGGATTTTGTTCACTGCACCCCACAAAGATTGTGTTCACTGCACACCAAAAAGGATTGTGTTCACTGCACCCCAAAAAGATTTTGTTCACTGCACCCCAAAAAGATTGTGTTCACTGCAGCCCAAAAAGATTGTGTTCACTGCAGCCCAAAAAGATTGTGTTCACTGCAGCCCAAAAAGATTGTGTTCACTGCAGCTCACACACAGAAAAATGGATGTGGATCACTGACACCTGCCTATCTCCAATCCCACACCACACAGCAATATCGATTGTAGTTTGTAGAACACAGTTTCCCTAAAATTCAGCAGACTCTGTCCCTAACAGGATTGAGAAGAGATCGTAGATCAGGATTGAGTGCAGATTCACCCCACCCCCCACACAGCAATATCGATTGTAGTTTGTAGAAGACACTGACCCTATAATTCAGCAGACTCTATCCCTAAAATGCCTACAACTCGCCCTGCCTAAACACTCCGACCTGTCCCTCAATTCTATCCGGACACAAATGGTTTTTTCCTGCCTATCTTTCCCTAATCAGCAGCCAGCACATTGATGTGTGCTCTGTCCCTTAGCTAAGCAGCAGAATGACGCTGCTGCGGCGGCTGCCTCGAACTTATAAAGACTTGGTCACATGCTTCAGACGGCCAATCACAGCTACTAAGACATTTGCAGGCATGGCTGGGATGGCTTAAGGCACACCAGTTAAACGATTGTTGATTGGCTGTTGAAAGCCCGCCATGAAAAGAGCGCCAAAGCATGCAAAACCCGGAAATAAAACGACCGAACACGGATTTTTACCCGAACATACAGTAAAGTGTCCGTGTCCGTGTTCGGGTAAAAAAAATCCAATTATTCGGTACGAACACGAATAATACAGTCCGTGTTCGCTCAACACTAGTTGCAAAACTTGTTGTAGGAAGAGTTAATTCCTATCTATGGGGCAATATTTTGCAATGAGGAGTAACAGTCACAAACTAATAATCATGTTACTGCTGTCCTGTGTGCAGTTATGCAGCTGTGTTAATTTCCCCAGTGACCCAGAGTGTCACTTGCTTATCACACATTAGCTTTGGTTTAAAACATATAAAAGTTTTTTTTTCTTGTATTATTATGTTAAAATGACTTCAGGAAATTTAAATCCCATTTTGTAACTTAAAGGTATCAATTGTTATGTATTGCTAGTTAGGTAAGCACAGGACATAGCTTGAGCTTTAGAAGTTACCTAGAGGTTATGACTCTATGGGGTTGATTTACTAAAAGTAAGAGTGCAAAATCTGATCAGCTTCCAGTTTTTTTTTTTTTTTTTTGTCGAAACTTAATTAAACAAGCTGAAGTAAGAAGCTTATTGGCTACCATACACAACTGCATAAGATTTTGTACTCTCCGCTTATAGTAAATGAACCACTATGTATTTTATGTTTTTGTATGGTGAAGTTTCTAAAGGCAAATAGTGTGCACTTAACAAGTGCAATTGCTCCAGAGCTTCGTAAATGAGCTAAAGCTTCACTTTACAAAGAATACACATTTGCATGCAAGAAAAAAACAGCATTTTTGCTTGCATATGATTGGATGATGGAAGTCAGCAGAGCTTTGCCTTTTTCACTAAGCTCTAGTGCAAGCGCACTTGCAGAGTGCAACTGCACTTGCAAAGTGCACACTCTGTTTTCCTTTTAGTAAATACAGTAAAACCTATAATGCCTCCCTTCTTACCCATTCCCGATGTGAGACACAAATTAGATCAGAGATTAGGAATTATTTCTCATCAAACTATGGCTCTGTTTCTAACAATGCTGTACTATGGAATGCCCACAAGGCCTTCCTGAGAGGACTTTTCAAAAAGCTAGGTGCCCATGAGAAGAAACTTCATAACACCACTACAAATCAACTCTTGACTCAAATCAGAATCCTTGAGCAATCAAACAAACTATCTCCTAATGATTAAACGGAGACAGAACTGTGGGAACTCAAACACAAATTTGCACCTTTGCAAATACTTTTGAATTTTGAATTTTAATTTTATGTAAAGAGTCTCTGCCTTAAGAGGTATTCTCAAAGTCATAAACAAGGGATCCCTTTGGGCGGTCATTTCAAATGTCAGCAGACCCATTCTAAAATCTCTTACCTCACAGATCCCATTGTCAAACACCTTATTAACCCCATATGATCCCCTACATTTGTAATAACTTTAATCATTTTTCCTCCTCAGGGGATTTACCATGGGGAATCATTGAAGGCTCTCATAAATACCATGCCCAAACCCGGCCAACTACAGGCCTATCTCACTGGTAAGTATGGACACTAAACTTTTTCCAAAGCTTTTTACCTCACGCCTATCCCCCATTGTCCCTTGCTTGGTACATTAGGACCCAGTAGGCTTTGTGGCTGGCAGACAGGCGTCAGATGAAGACAATTTATCAATTGAATATAATGGGCTAAGCACCATAGTACACCTTCATTGCGTCTATCATTGGACACAGAGAAGACATTCAATAAAGTGCACTGGCCTTACCTGGAGGCTGCATTTCGCAAGTTTAGCCTATCTGGCACCATCATAATGGTTAAATTTAGTCTGTATTCTTCTCCTAATGCTAGAGTGCTGACATCAGGCATTATTTCTTTTTTTTTTTTTTTAATACATTTTTATTCAGGAAGTGTGAAAACATAATACGGTACAAACCAGTAAAAGAAAAACAAATTAGGTGACAAAATGGTTACATTGTACATTTTATAACATTTAACTGGAGAATAGGTTCATAACTATAGTCTTATAACTACTAAGTCTATAGACACACAGATAGTTTAAGAAGTGTCTTGGGCTAACATAGCTTGCGAATTCTAACTCAGTTGAATTAGGCATTCTTTCTAACCCCTTCCTAATCAGTAACGGGACATGACAGGGGTGTCCCTTTTACCCAATTATCTTTGCGTTAGTGATGGAACCTTTGGCGCAAGCCATTTGCTCTAACCCCCTCAGATATTACCATCTGCGACACTGAACATAAAATTGGCTTATACGCTGATGTCATCACTCTAACCAATCCCATTTGCTCGCTTCCCGAACTACAGTGCATACTTGAAAAGTTTGGCTTATCTCTCTCTACAAACGTAATCATGCAAAATTCTGCATGTTGGATATCTGTCTCGACAAATGTATTAAAAATGCCATAACCTCTATAACTTCCATTTGGGCCACCAACTCATCTTTATCCTAGTTAGGAATCCTGCTGACATCACTGACATCCAACCTTTTTAGACTCGACTCAACCATTTTGATGGAGAAACTTCAACATCTATCCTGAAACCTCAGTACCACATGTGCCTCCTGGACAGGCCATATTACACAATCCAAAATGTATCTTACCTCATATACAACACTACACACATTTGGCACTATGTCTGTTACATACAACCTTATCAACAAATCAAAAGCTTTTACGTGGTGCTTTTCTTTTTAACAGGAGTCCTCCACATTCTTTCTTGGACACAGCCATTTCTGAATTGGCTAAAGGTCTTCCATGTGCAATTGCACAAGCAGGCATGTGCGATGGCATCATGTTTGGTGCCATTTTTTATTTCTTGGTTTTGGCATAGTAATGGCGGAGACTGACACATGGTTTTGGAAACTTCCTGTGGTCTGCTATCTGGTTGTCCACAGCTGTATTCCATCATAGGGATAATGAGTAATAACTTTTAATTGCTGGTCTATATCATGTGGTTTTATATGAGAGGACTTTCTTAATGGATATAAGGTAAGCCAGTAAGATCAGATTCTGTGACTGCTCGATGGAAATTTTTGATATGATAAGAAGGATATCCTGATGAGAATCTTTATTTGGGATACACTCCACTGTTTCACTCCACTTTTTCTTCCCCCCGTCTTGTTTTATTTTTTTCCCCTTTTCCTCTTTTCCTCCTCCCCCTCCTCCCCCCTCCTCTCCCGTTTCTTCTCTTTCTTTTCCTATTCTTTCTTTTTTACACCCCTTATACCTGCTTTTGTTTGGCTGTCCATCCCCCAGACACTGAGAATGGTTGGATTCTAGGACATGGACAAGCAACGAGCCCTCTTTGCTCTGCTTGATTAATGGATGATATCCTACTTTTCATTTAAAGTGTGTCAGTTCAATTGGGTAACCACTATGTTTTACTTATATATCCCTTACTTTGATGTCAGTGTAGTATGATGCACACTTTCTGTTTGTAGATTATAGATGACCACTGAGGGCTTCCTGCAAATTTCACATATGGCCTACCATATGAGAGCCTCCTAGCCCTTTACTCTCCCCACATCGGAAAGACGACACACATTTTTAGAATTCCAGTGAATATATGTGTAACGGACCAACCAGCACCTGACCAGGTACCTCTGTTGACAGATGCTCCTAGTGCTTCCAGAGGGCTCCAAGCACTCAACCAGACACAGTAACCACTTTAGACCCCACGAACCGCCACAGCTTGGTTAGGGTCTCGCCGTCTCCTACCCACCCTGGACCTACGACAAGGCTCCAGGTTCCCATGGGTGAACCTCTCTTTCCCCAGAGAGGGCAGCAGAACAAGCTCTTACACAAGCTCTTACAAGAGCTTAGTGATTTTCTAAGGGAGTATGGAAGACCATAGCAATCCCTTGTAGCATATTCCCCCAATAAGAGACAGGAGTCTAGATTGAGGGTGAAGTAACTCTAGAACAACTTTATTGAACAAGAAACAGACTTATATACAGTTTTCACCCACAAGGTTACCGCCCAGGCGGACCTTGTTGAAGACTGGATGTAACATTCACAATCCAATAGGAACAGAGTTTTACACTCTCATATAGTGTACACAATCCCTCCCCTCTGGCTGATTACAGTAGCATATACAGATGAAAGTGTATACAGGAACTAAACAAATTATCTAGCCATCTGGACAGAACAATGTGACGTCATTAACATTTAACAATGGAACAGACAGGTAAACTTTATCACAATTCACATTCCCTTCCAATACATAAACAATAGGGAAGTCTGCGAATGACAGTCTTTGTGTCTCTCTCACAGCCAAGCATGAATACACTGTGTAAGGTGGTATTAAATCTTCATATTTCTATATGAAGATTTTGCTGACAAATATTGAAGCAATCCAAACCATTACTTATCTGTCTTTCACTAATAGTGACGGTTAGTACCGTCACATATCTTCCCCGCAAAGGTAGACTAACCAGGTACCAGACCCTCAACTGGTCTGTGTCTGAATTAGTCGGGTAACAAGTCCCAAAGAGTCAATCCATCATGGCAGCTTCCTTGACAAAGTTCCACATAGTTTGTAAGTTTGTCTTGTAAGGCGCATGGAGCTCTCATAGCCGATCAGTCTTTAAAAGTCTGGTTTGGGCAGGCCAGACTGGACTTCTTGGGCACCCTGTGTCTCTAAGAGACACAGGGTGACTTAGACATAAGAGGAGCCTAGTAGGCTGAGAGAGGAACTTTCCAACCTCTCTAAGGTAGGCTGTGTTCCACGGGCCCTCCCAATGTGTGCACCCACCCAGTACCCCAAACAAATTGTCGGGAAAACAGTGTTACTCACCCAGCCAGCCTCTGCCTCTCTCGCAAAACATACCCGCTTCTGGGGATAAGTGTGGACTGACCCTTCTCCTGGGAGTCCTTTCAGCCGATGGAGAGAAGACAGGGTGGTTGGGCTCACTTCGTCAGGATGTTGGGAATCTGGGCCAACTGTCCAGTATCCCTGAGGTGTACAAGTGAAGACTGTAGCTTTTGCAGGTGCTGGGCAGAGGTTGGTAGCACTCTGCCCTGTTGCCAGCTCTTCTGCTGTGTTGGGGTTGCCGAATACTATCCCCAGGACATGGTTTGGGGTCTTCTGTAGAGAGGAGGGATTGCTTACCTCCTCCTCCTGGTATTCCTGCGGGGTAGGTTGGGGATCTGGACCGGCCGTCCAGCATCCCTGTAGGTCTGGTGCAGAGACCGCAGTCCCATCTGCACCATTGGGGTCAGGGCTATTGTCTCCCTGTGGTTGGGGAGAATAATTAGTTGTCTCCTCTCCCTGGAAGGTACACTGCTGCTGGGAAGGAAGGACGACACCTTTGGCTCCCTGTAACTCTGCCTGCCGCTGGGGAGTAGAACCGACCGTCTCTATTCCCAGTAACTACTGCTGTAGCTGGGGCCCTGGACTGGCTACCCAGCCTCCCTGTAGGGCTGGTAGAGAGACCTCGGTCCCATCTCCACCTGCCATCGGTGGGTCTTCACATTACCACCAGTATGTACTGTCTCTCCAACTGAAGGGTTGTGGGTCTGGATCTGCCACCCAGGACTCCAGCTCTGCTTGCAGGGTAGATTGGGGTGGAATGGAGCAGAGCAGGCGTTGGTAGTCCTTCTCCAGTTCCCACTCCATTCTGACTAGATGAATGAGGTCTGACCCCAAGTCATCCGCTTTGGGGAGACCCAGTAGGGCTTCCCTGGTGTCCTGGATTTCCCAGAGCTGAAACTCTGCTGGACATCCAAAGTCCCTCTTCTCAAAGGCCTCCCACAGCAAGCCCGGGCCACTATAGTCCTCACCTTCCGGCATATTGTCGTCAGCTATCCAGTGGTCATGACAGGTGGTGTACCACTTTAGTGCCCCGTAAGCTTCATCTAGCCACAACTCCATCCTAATCAGGTCCCACAGCTCCGTCACCCACTCATCCAGGGGTTGCTCTCCTAGGAAAGGTAACCGCAGGGCAACATATACCTGGAACCGCTGTTCTTTGCTGGGAAGGTTCTATCTCCACCTCCACTGCACATCCTCTAAAGCCTCATACCACATTTCCTTTTGAGTGAAATCTCTCCAGTCCAGTGTGGCTTCCTCTGATACAGGCCCATCCTGTTGGACCAAGTGTTGCTGCAACCTCCAGAGAAATTCCTCCTCATATGGGGATGATGCACGGGTGTTAGCTTGCTCCATAACTTTAAAGGTGTCTCAGAGCTGTTTCTCCTCACACTAGAATGCCATTCCACTACTGCCACCAATGTAATGGATCAACCAGCACCCCGACCAGGTACCTCCGTTGACAGATGCTCCTAGTGCTTCCCGAGGGCCCCAAGCACTCCACCAGACACAGTAACCACTTTAGACCCCACAAACCGCCACAGCTTGGTTAGGGTCTCACGGTCTCCTACCCACCCTGGACCTATGACAAGGCTCCAGGTTCCCTTGGGTGAACTTCTCTTTCCCCAGAGAGGGCCACAAAACAAGCTCTAACACAAGCTCTTACAAGAGCTTAGTGATTTTCTAAGGAAGTATGGAAGACCATAACAATCCCTTGTAGCATATTCCCCCAAGAAGAGACAGGACTCTAGATTGAGGGTGAAGTAACTCTAGAACAACTTTATTGAACAAGAAACAGACTTATATACAGTTTTCACCCACAAGGTTACCGCCCAGGTGGACCTTGTTGAAGACTGGACGTAACATTCACAATCCAAAAGGAACATAGTTTTACACTCTCATACAGTGTACACAATCCCTCCCCTCTGGCTGATTACAGTAGCATATACAGATGAAAGTGTATACAGGAGCTAAACTAATTATCTAGCCATCTGGACAGAACAATGTGACGTCATTAACATTTAACAATGGAACAGACAGGTAAACTTTATCACAATTCACATTCCCTTCCAATACACAAACAATAGGGAAGTCTGCGAATGACAGTCTTTGTGTATCTCTCACAGTTAAGCATGGAATACACTGTGTAAGGTGGTATTACATTTTCATATTTCTATATGAAGATTTTGCTGACAAATATTGAAGCAATCCAAACCATTACTTATCTGTCTTTCACTCATATTGACAGTTAGTACCATCACAATATAGTTTTATTATAATAGTTACATAGTTACATAGTAGTTGAGGTTGAATAAAGACAATAGTCCATCCAGTTCAACCTGTGTAGGTGTGTGTGGCTGTAATCATCTCTCATACCCCTGAATGCTCTGATCATTGAGAAGTACGTCCAAGAGTCTTTTGAAAGCAACCATACTTCCCGCAGAAACCACCTCTTGTGGTAGAGAATTCCACAATCCTGTAGCCCTAACAGTAAAGAACCCCCTGCGTTGCCCGAGGTTAAAACGCTTCTCCTCGAATCGCTTTGTATGCCCTCGAGTCCACATGCAATCCTTTTGACTGAATAGCTTTTTTTTTCCATGCTGAGATTACCATTGAGGTATTTATAAATTGCTATAATTTCCCCTCTCAGGCGTTTCTTCTCCAGGGAGAATAAATCAAGCGATTGCAGACGTCTTCATAATTAAGGTCCTCCAATCCCCTAATTCGCTTAGTTGCCCTTCTCTGGACTCTCTCCAGCTGCAACACATCCCTCCTGAGGAATGACGACCAGAACTGGACAGAATACTCCAGATGCGGTCGGACCAGAGTTTTATAAAGTGGTAGGATTATACTTTTATCTCTGGAATACATCCCTTTCTTTATGCAGGCTAATATCCTGCCTGCTTTGGCAGCTGCCGCTTGACATTGCATGCTATTGCCTAGTCTGTCCTCTACCAAGACTTCCAGATCTTTCTCCATTTTTGATTTCCCCAAAGGTTCCCCCCCTAAAGTGTATTGTGCTTTTATGTTTTTAGTCCCCAAGTGTAAAACCTTACACTTCTCCACATTAAACCTCATTTGCCATGTCCTTGCCCATTCTGTTATTTTGTCCAGGTAATTCTGTAGGATATCTGCTTAATGTTGTGCAGTTATTGCCCTGCCCAATTTTGTGTCACCTGCAAAAACTGATATAGAACTACTGATCCCATCCTCAATGCTGTTTATAAATAAATTGAACAGGGCTGATCCAAGGACTGAGCCTTGGGGGACCCCACTTACCACCTCAGACCAGTCTGAGTATGCGCTATTTGCTACCACCCTTTAGACACGCCCTTTTAACCAGTTCCGTATCCAAGAGTAGAGATGGCCTTGCGGTTCGCCCGGTGGTCGGTTCTCTGCAAATTTTGCTTGTTCGCTACCCGCCAAATTTGCGGACACATGGCGTCGTTTGCGACGGCCATATTTGTTTACATTAGGGAGAACTTTGACCCGTGACACAGCCGTCAGGTGGAACGGGACAGCCAATTGAAACATTCCAGTACATGGACAGTCCCCCTACTCTATAAATAGACCCAAAAGCCATTTCACATTCCGCTTTTTGCCAGTGTAGGGAGAGGTTTGCTGTGCTCATCAGGGAGAGTTTGCTAGACACATATAGCGCTGTGAAGATCCACAAAAGTCCTTTTCAGGGCTGGTATTGTTCGGTATAGGTCTACTAGTATCTTTTGAGCTTAGGGAGAGGTATCCAGTGGTTGCTTTAGGGGCAGTTAGAGATCGGCTGCAGTCACACACAAATTGCTCTGTCAATGTCCACAAAAGTCATTCAAAGTGCTCCAATGACGTTATAGGGTCTATTACAGTCTCTTTACTATAGGGAGAGGTATCCAGTGGTTGCTTTAGGGGCAGTTAGAGATCGGCTGCAGTCACACACAAATTGCTCTGTCAATGTCCACAAAAGTAATTTAAAGTGCTCCAATGTCGTTATAGGGTCTATTACAGTCTCTTTACTATAGGGAGAGGTATCCAGTGGTTGCTTTAGGGGAAGTTAGAGATCGGCTGCAGTCACACACAAATCGCTCTGTCAATGTCCACAAAAGTCATTTAAAGTGCTCCAATGTCGTTATAGGGTCTATTACAGTCTCTTTACTATAGGGAGAGGTATCCAGTGGTTGCTGTAGGGGCAGTTAGAGATCGTCAGCAGTGACACAAATGGCTCTGTTAATGTCCACAAAAGTCATTTAAAGTGCTCCAATGTCGTTATAGGGTCTATTACAGTCTCTTTACTATAGGGAGAGGTATCCAATGGTTGCTGTAGGGGCAGTTAGAGATTGTCAGCAGTGACACAAATCGCTGTGTTAATGTCCACAAAAGTCATTTAAAGGGCTGCAAATTTTTTGGTATTGCTGTGCAGTGCACTAAAAAGGGGGGGGGGGGATAATCCACAGTATAATATACTTTGTAGAAAGCATATTATAGTGGATTAGTAGTATTATTGTGCACTGTGCAGCATTGTGACAGGTGTGGTGGTGAGACTGAGCATTTCTGCAGCAACACTACACACAGTGCCAAAAGCACTTATAATGTATTATAACTGATGTGATAGACCAATTGCCCCCCCCAATAGCACATATTGAAGTGGCGTGTTATCTGAGTATACTTTTACATGTTTATTTGTGTCATGCAACAATATTGCCTCGTTTGCTGAGTGAAGTCTGGTACACACAGCGCCAAACTCACTGGCCAATTTTTTGAACTGGTGTGCTACACCAATGCTCCCCCAATACCACATATTGAAGTGGGGTGTTATCTGAGTAAATTTTTTCAAGTCTATTTGTGTCATGCAACAATATTGCCTCATTTGCTGAGTGAAGTCTGGTACACACAGCGCCAAACTCACTGGCCAATTTTTTGAACTGGTGTGATACACCAATGCCCCCCAATGCCACATATTGAAGTGGAGTGTTATTTAACAGTATAATTTTCTAAGAGTGTATCTTAGTCCTGCAAAAATTTGGGCTCTTGCTGTGTAAACAGTGCTACACACAGTGACAACAGTTACTGGCCAATTATTTGTAGAACTGGTGTAATAAACCTGTGCCCCCCCCCCCCCCAATACCACATATTGAAGTGGGGTGTTATCTGAGTAAACTTTTTCAAGTCTATTTGTGTCATGCAACAATATTGCCTCATTTGCTGAGTGAAGTCTGGTACACACAGCGCCAAACTCACTGGCCAATTTTTTGAACTGGTGTGATACACCAATGCCCCCCAATGCCACATATTGAAGTGGGGTGTTATTTAACAGTATAATTTTCTAAGAGTGTATTTTAGTCCTGCAAAAATGTGGGCTCTTGCTGTGTAAACAGTGCTACACACAGTGACAATAGTTACTGGCCAATTATTTGTAGAACTGGTGTAATAAACCTGTGCCCCCCCCCCAATATTGAAGTGGGGTGTTATCTGAGTAAACTTTTTCAAGTCTATTTGTGTCATGCAACAATATTGCCTCATTTGCTGAGTGAAGTCTGGTACACACAGCGCCAAACTCAATGGCCAATTTTTTGAACTGGTGTGCTACACCAATGCTCCCTCAATACCACATATTGAAGTGGGGTGTTAGATCTGAGTAAACTTTTCAAGTCTATTTGTGTCATGCAACAATATTGCCTCGTTTGCTGAGTGAAGTCTGGTACACACAGCGCCAAACTCACTGGCCAATTTTTTGAACTCGTGTGATACACCAATGCTCCCCCAATACCACATATTGAAGTGGGGTGTTATTTAACAGTATAATTTTCTAAGAGTGTATTTTAGTAATGCAAAAATTTGGCCTCTTGCTGTGTAAACAGTGCTACACACAGTGACAACAGTTACTGGCCAATTATTTGTAGAAATGGTGTAATCAACCTGTGCCCCCCCCCCCCCCCCCAATACCACTGATTGAATTGAGGTGTTATTTAACAGTATACTTTTCTAAGATTGTATTTTAGTCCTGCAAACATTTGGCCTCTTTTGCTGTGTTAACTAGGGCTGCGCATCTTCACTTACCTCACGGTTCGATGCGATTACGATTATTAGGGTCGCGATTCGATACGATTCGATTCCGCGATGCATCACGATACATCACGATTACTGCCCAATGCCCATGCCCAGCCCACTGCCCAATGGTTTTCAAAACTTTATAAAAAAAAACAAACAATCAAGCAGTCACAAATAAAAGAATCCTTTTTATTTTCATTTGCTTCAAAGGACACTTTCCTGGACCCTGTCATAGCCTGCAAGCCCTGCATACTTTAGTGCACTTGCACTGCAAACATATAGGAAGGTCTGAAAATGCAAACAGCATAGCAGAGACAGACAACAACATTAGTATTTTACTAGAAGTAACAGTAAAATTAGTAAAAAAACTGTAGTAGTGCAGTTTACTGCTTCATAAAAGAAAATATTAATATAAGCCAGCAGGTCTACCACCATTTAAAGTACAATTAAAGGCAAAACTTTTTTGATTTTGGATAAAGTTTTGCCTATAGTTGTACTTTAAAGGCAAGCCAAGATAGAAGAATCCAGCCAGCCAGCCAGCCAGCCAAGCTAATATTCTTGTGAAAATGGTCATCATAAATTCCCACAAAACATTATATATTAATCCTTTTATGTGAATATGGCATATGCATTGCAATAAATTCCAGGTGTGCCATAACCTGTCCACTACAAAAAACAGAGCACTTCCTGACTAGTAGCAAACATCAAGGGTGAACCTGGCAATAGTGCACTGCTGCATAACTTCCATGTTCAACGTGATGTTTGTTTCCCTCTGCAACTGCAAGTCAACTCAAGTGAGTTGATGGCTGCTAGAGGGGAGTTACAAATATAAGCTTTAAGCTTATCAATTCACTTATGTCACTTTTATGTCACTTACTTTACAGAAAACGTTACCTGTCCTGCAGACAGTCTCTGTCTCTACCACGATTAAACCCAACTGAAGCCAAGCCAAAGCCACCATTAGAGGAAGGAAAACCCTTGACAGAGTAAATCACCAACTGAAGCTTAAACCTTGAGTAAATCTTCATGGGATCACAAAAAAAACACACAACAGTCTGCATCAGAATCATGAGAACTGAAGAAAGGTTTGGCATTGGCACACTGGTACAACTCAAGGCATATAGGTTAGGTCAGGTTTGTGTGTATTTGTGATCCAGTAAAGATTTAACCAAGGTTTAACGCTTTAATGTATGATTGATTTAATCTTTCAAGGGTGTCCTTTCCTGTACCGTGGCTGCCTGGCTTGTCTTCAGTTGTCTAGATACACTTTTACCTTTAGTATTTGTTTGGTTGAGGGAACCCCCTACACTTGCTATTGCTACAGAGTACAACAGACACCAGCAGACAGACATGCGTTGCAATAAATTCCAGGTGTGCGTCATAACCTGTCCTCTACAAAACAGAGCACTTCCTGACTAGTAGCAAACATCAAGGGTGAACCTGGCAATAGTGCACTGCTGCATAACTTCCATGTTCACCGTGATGTTTGTTTCCCCCTCCAACTGCCAGTCAACTCAAGTGAAGTGAGTTGATGGCTGCTAGAGGGGAGTTATACAAATATAAGCTTAAGCTTAAATATCAATTCACTTGTGTGAATGGACCAATTTTGAAAACAAGCCGTTCTCCATCTCTCCAGTGCCAGAAAAGCTGTAAAAAATATAAAATGTTCCAGGTTCACTGCGATTGTGTTTGCCCCTGCCATTGCCAGTCAACTAAACACAGTGTGTGTGTGTGTCGTGACTCGTGACAACTCAAAAGCTAATATAGTGTGTGTGTGTGTGTTGAGTTAATGCTAGAGCTGCGTTATAAGCTCTTGAGTTGTCACGACAGTCAGTCAGTCAGTCACGTTACAGAAAAAAAACTTTACCTGCAGTGCACTGAGCAGCACTCTACCATGTCGATTACATCTGTAACTGAAGCCAAGCTAGCCAACAAGCCACCATTAGAGGAAGGAAAATCCTTGGGAGAATAAATTGTAAACCGAAGCTTAACCTTGAGGAAATCCTATGGGGGTCACATTCACAAACTCACAAATATAGTATATTACACAAGAATCCACAATTGGTGTTTGTGATCCAATAAGATAAGACTTACTCGAGGTTAAGCTTCAAATGTACAAGTTATTTCTCTCAATGATTTTCCTTCCTATAATGCTGCACCGTGGCTGGCTTGGTGTCAGTCAGTTGTCTAGAAGAAAATACACTTTAATATTATTTATTTGGTTGAGGGTTAAATGAACCCCTGCCTACTTGCCTAGACACTTTTAGTGTGAAGCAACGGAACGGATTATGGATTGGAAATGGACACATTGGACAGGACAATCTTCAAAAACAAACCATCAGTGCTATAAAGCTATAAAACAAGACTGGTGATGTGACTGACTGGTGACTGGCGGCAGACTGAATTAGTAATTACTAATTCATTAAAAACATGAATTAGTAATTATTTCAGTGCTCAGTATTTGGGAACATGTAGGTTTTTCTGTAAGAACACTAGATGATCCACATGCTCAGGTTTAAGACTGCTTCTTTTCGCTGTTATAACATCTCCTGCAGTAGAGAAAACCAGCTCTGCAGATACACTTGTACCTGGGATACACAAGTAGTGCTTTGACAGCTGAGAGAGGAGGGGGAATATGACCTCATGCTCACGCCACCATTTTAAAGGGTCCTCAGTGAGAGGCAGAGGTGGGGCTTTACAATATTTTTCCATTTCGTCTTCTGCCTTGGCATAGGGGGTCTATTGCACCATCAGTGAAAGACTGCCCCAGCAAAGTCATGAGCAGCGATGTTGTGGCCTTTTTTTTGGGAGGAGAATGGCTGTCCTCAATGGGTGCTGTTTCTTCTTCCACAGTTGCTTTTTCCCTAGGCACTTCATCCACATTTGTCCTTCTATTAGATGTAATCTGTGTGTTTGAACAAAAGATAATAGTATAAGAAGAGCTGAACTGACTAAGAGTGTGATTCATTGATGAGGTGTGGGAAACTGCACGGTAATCCATACCATACAGTTCCACTTCCCACACCGCATCAGTGAATCAGGGCATGTTATTACACAACACAATGTAGCTGAGCTTCTAGCTGTCTGGCAGGAAACATGATGAAATTCTAATTACCTCCAAAGATGCAGCCTCCTCAGTCACTCCTCTGTATATCTCCGATCTCTCCTCCTCTGTGAGAATAAAAGGCAGTCCTTTAAAGCGAGGATCCAGAGTAGAGGCTGTATGAAGGATCTTCTTCTCTGCCTCACTGCTGTACCTCTTCAGGAGATCTGTTTTGATGGCATTCTTGATCTCATGGGTCATGGCTGTGTCTCCCATGGTGTCTGTCATGCTCTGGAGCAGTTGTGCATTTAGAGGGGCAATAAGAGACACTGTTGGGTTGCGCTCTTCTAACATCAGCAAGGTTGCATCCTTCATTGGCTTTAATGCACTCACAGCGTCCTCTGCATTTGACACATCTGTTTCATTGAGAGTGCAGAGATCAGACTCTCCTTTTCTGACTTCTGGAGACAGCAAGGTGGCACAAACTGCAGGTTGTTGTTCTAAGAACCTCTCGACCATGTCATATGCGCTGTTCCATCTTGTTGGCACATCAGTTATTAGCTTATGATTCTTCAGGCCCAGACATTTCTGTTTCTCTTTTAGACAGTGGCTTGCTCTAGTGCTGCGATGGAAGAATGTGGATATTCGTCGCACTCTGGCGAGAAGCCTGGAGAGCGTGGCCCCTTTCAGTGCCCGCTGACATGCAAGATTGAGTGTATGGGCAAAACATTTAACATGAGGAAATTTACCAACTTGAGCTGCAACTATCATGTTCGCTGCGTTGTCCGTCACAAGCACTACAGATTTATCAGACAGCTGCCATTCTTCCATGACATGAGACAGTAGCTCTGCCAGATGAGCACCTGTGTGAGACTCATAAATGGCTCTTGTTTGCAACAAATGTGACAAGACCTGCCAGTCCTTAGTAACGTAATGTGCTGTTATTGTAACATAGGACTCCGTTGTGACTGAAGTCCATGAAACACACGTTATTGCGACTCGACTGGCTTGGTTCATTGACGCAAGTACCTGAGCTTTGGTGTCGTGGTAGAGTGCAGGTATAACGTTTTCTGTAAAGTGACTGCGTGATGGGATCTTATAACGTGGCTCTAGCGTCTTCACAAGGTAGCGAAACCCGGCGTTGTCTACAACTGAGTAAGGCCGTAGGTCCTTGGCGATGAAAGCTGCCACAGCTTTGGTTAGTTTCTTCCCTTTTTCTGAGTTGGGCGGATAAGTTGACAGTATGGCATCAATTCTTGGCTGATCTTGGTCTAGCAGTCTTTCCTTGGCAGTGGTGGCACTGCTGGTGGCGACAGGTGTTACTAACTCAGAGTGAAAACGGCTAACATGGTTTCTCAAGTTCGTAGTATTCCCTAGGTATTTAATTTTTGTGTGACAGGCTTTACATACGGCGTGTGTCTTGTCCAACTCACGCTTCCCTGTGTGTTCGTAAAATCCGAAATGTGCCCAGATGTTTGCTCTTAAAACGCTAGGTGCATTTTTTATCTCTCGATCTTTTTCTCCTTCTGCCAATACCACCATACTACCACGTATGTGACGGAGACAGATGACGTAAGTTGCCAAACTCTGTCAGTGTTTAAAAAAAAATAAAAAATAAAAAATAAAAACTTGTAAACTAAGCAGCAACAAGTCAACCAAGCAACATCTTTCATAAAATATGACTGTCTGTCTGTCTGTCTGTCAGACTCCCTTATGCATGCACTGTGCCAAAACCCCCGGGGCCCCCCCTTATCCCACAGCTGCCTGTGACAATGACAGTGACACTGACAGAGACCCCCCTCCCCCCACAGCTGAGCTGACACTGCAGCCTGACACACTGACAGAGACCTGGATGTCCCACACCTTCCCCAATCCCCCACAGCACTGACAAACACTGAGAGTGAGTCCCCCCCTTGCCCAGACCCCCACAGCTGACACTGACAGAGACCTGGATGTCCTACACCTTCCCTAATCCCCCACAGCACTGACAAACACTGAGAGTGAGCCCCCCCCCTTGCCCAGACCCCCACAGCTGACACTGACAGAGACCTGGATGTCCCACACCTTCCCCAATCCCCCACAGCACTGACAAACACTGAGTGAGTCCCCCCCTTGCCCAGACTCCCATAGCTGACACTGACAGAGACCCCCAGGCCCCCACTGACACTCAGAGAGAGCCCCCTGGCTGCCAGACTGACACAGCAGAACAGTACCCCCGGGCCCCTACCGACCGTCCCCTGTCCCAGGCCCCCCCCCCATCACAGACATCCCCCAGAGATACAGACGAGACCCCCATGAATGATTACACAATTAGTTCGGACATACCTGCTGTGTGACTGTGTGGGTTTTTGTTGTGCACTGCATTGCAGAGGAGGACAGGTGCTGTGCTGCTCTCTGGGCTCTGTGGCGGGCGGCTGGCGTCACTGGCAGTGGCGTGGCGGCTGGGCCTCCAGGGCCTGTCGGCTACGGTGAGGTGAGGCTGGCGGCGCTGGCTGCGATGGGGACGCACTTGGGGCTCCTCGCTCCTGTGTGTGGAGTGTGGACTGTCTTCTGGCTTGGCTGGCTGCCTGGCTTCTTGGCTGCAAGGCCGCAGGTGGGACGCCGATACACGCGGGGGATGTCTTGCTGCGCCTCGGCCGGGTCAAAGAGATGGAAGGGGAGGGGCGGAGCCTTTTTATTAAGCTCCCGCCACTAACCCACCAATCAGCTGCCGATCTTGTGATTTTTTCTCCCTTGCGCGATAGGGCGTGGCCGCGGCTGATGACGTCATTTCCTAATCGATTATGCCGGCAGCCCGCATCGATGCAGAATCGCGAAGGGTCGAATCGCGATGCATCGATCTTTCGATTATATTCCGCAGCCCTAGTGTTAACTGTGCTACACAAAACAGTTACTGGCCAATTATTTGTAGCACTGGCGGACTGACGGACCGGCAGATAGGGAGGAGAGGTAGGCAGAACTTGCATTGCACAAGAGGTACAAAGCAGACTGCAAATGTATCAGGAGCGAGCCATCGACCATGTACAGTCACATCTGGCGCTCCAGGGACGCCAGCGCATGGCTCTGCAGTGTGGGCTTTTTTTAATGTGTCCGTTGCTGACTACAGTGTTGCCATCTGCAGCCTTTGCAGTCATCGCATAAGTCGCGCTAAGCCCAACACTCACCTAGGGACAACCGCCTTAAGAAGGCACCTGAAATCCCATCACCAAGCCCAGTGGGAGCAATACCGTCAGAACCCACAAAGCCACACTCCCTGCTCTCACCATCCAGCCTCTTCTCCTTCTCCTGCCTCCTCACAGTTGTCAAACACTCCACCTTCCATGATGCCGTCGTCACGTAAAAAAAGGTGTCCGACTACATTGGGTTAACGGCCAATGTGGACGCTCTGAGGAGTGATGAACCCCTGGACTACTGGGTGGGCAGGCTTGACCTCTTGCCCGAGCTTGCACAATTTGCAATGGAACTGTTGGCTTGCCCCCCCGTCCAGTGTCCTGTCCGAAAGGACGTTCAGCACAGCAGGGGGGATCGTGACCGATAAGCGCACTCGCCTAGCTCATGATAGTGTAGACTACCTCACATTTATAAAAATTAATGAGGCATGGATCTCTGAGGAATTCAACACATGTGACCACCAGTAGACCATGTTTCATTCAATTCCTCATCACAGGACACAAATATCTGCCAGACCGTCATCAACCCACAACAATTCCTGGTCCTTGTCTTCGCTAAATACATTTCATGTCCATTGAATGGGTAATTTTTGGGGCCTATACAGGCCCACACTTACTGTTCTGTGTACTGTGAATGTCTACTGTACCTCTAGCCATCATATACGACGTTATTTGCTGTCAGTTCAAACCATTTGAGCTAAATTGTGCAGCCTATACAGGCCGCCACTTACTTCTGTATACTGTGAACACCTACTGTACCTCTAGCCATCAAAAACAAGGTTCTTTGCTGTCAGTTCAACCCATGTGAGCTAATTTTTGGAGCCTATATAGGTCGCCGCTTACTTGTGTATAATGTGAACGCCTACTGTACCTCTAGCCATCATATACTACGTTCTTTGCTGTCAGTTCAACCCACGTGAGCAAATTTTTGCAGCCTATACAGGCCGACACTTACTTCTGTATCCTGTAAACGCCTACTGTACCTCTAGCCATCAAAAACAAAGTTCTTTGCTGTCAGTTCAACCCATATGAGCTAATTTTTGCAGCCTATACAGGCCGCCACTTACTTCTGTATACTGTGAATGCCTACTGTACCTCTAGCAATCAAAAACAAAGTTCTTTGCTGTCAGTTCAACCCATGTGAGCTAATTTTTGCAGCCTATACAGGCCGACACTAACTTATGTATATTGTGAACGCCTACTGTACCTCTAGCCATCAAAAACGAAGTTTTTTGCTGTCAGTTAAACCCATGTGAGCTAATTTTTGGAGCCTATACAGGTCGCCACATACTTGCGTAAACTGTGAATGCCTACTGTACCTCTAGCCATCATATACTACATTCTTTGCTGTCAGTTCAACCCATGTGAGCTAATTTTTGCAGCCTATACAGGGCGACACTTACTTCTGTATCCTGTGAACGCCTACTGTACCTCTAGCCATCAAAAACGAAGTTCTTTGCTGTCAGTTCAACCCATGTGAGCTAATTTTTGGAGCTTATAAAGGTCGCCACTTACTTGTGTATACTGTGAATGCCTACTGTACCTCTAACCATCAAATACTACGTTCTTTGCTGTCAGTTCAACCCATGTGAGCTAATTTTTGCAGCCTATACAGGCCGACACTTACTTATGTATCCTGTGAACGCCTACTGTACCTCTAGCCATCAAAAACGAAGTTCTTTGCTGTCAGTTCAACCCTTGTGAGCTAATTTTTGCCGCCAATACAGGCCGCCACTTACTTCTGTATACTGTGAACGCCTACTGTATGTCTTGCCATCAAAAACGAAGTTCTTTGCAGTCAGTTCAACCCATGTGAGCTAATTTTTGCAGCCTATACAGGCCGACACTTACTTATGTATCCTGTGAACGCCTACTGTACCTCTCGCCATCAAAAACGAAGTTCTTTGCTGTCAGTTCAACCCATGTGAGCTAATTTTTGGAGCCTATACAGGTCGCCACTTACTTGTGTATACTGTGAATGCCTACTGTACCTCTAGCCATCATATACTATGTTCTTTGCTGTCAGTTCAACCCATGTGAGCTAATTTTTGCAGCCTATACAGGCCAACACTTACTTATGTATCTTGTGAACGCCTACTGTACATCTAGGCATCAAAAACGAAGTTCTTTGCTGTCAGTTCAACCCATGTGAGCTAATTTTTGCCGCCTATACAGGCCGCCACTTACTTCTGTATACTGTGAACGCCTACTATATCTCTTGCCATCAAAAACGAAGTTCTTTGTTGTCAGTTCAACCCATGTGAGCTAGTTTTTGCAGCCTATACAGGCCGACACTTACCGTTCTGTGTACTGTGAATGCCTACTGTACCTCTAGCCATCATATACTACGTTCTTTGCTGTCAGTTCAACCCATGTGAGCTAATTTTTGCAGCCTATGCAGGCCGACACTTACTTATGTATCCTGTGAACGCCTACTGTACCTCTCGCCATCAAAAACGAAGTTCTTTGCTGTCAGTTCAACCCATGTGAGCTAATTTTTGCCGCCTATTCAGGCCGCCACTTACTTCTGTATACTGTGAACGCCTACTGTATCCCTTGCCATCAAAAACGAAGTTCTTTGCTGTCAGTTCAACCCATGTGAGCAAATTTTTGGAGCCTATACAGGTCGCCACTTACTTGTGTATACTGTGAACGCCTACTGTACCTCTAGCCATCATATACTACGTTCTTTGCTGTCAGTTCAACCCATGTGAGCAAATTTTTGCAGCCTATACAGGCCGACACTTACCGTTCTGTGTAATGTGAATGCCTACTGTACCTCAAGCCATTATATACTACGTTCGTTGCTGTCAGTTCAACCCATGTGAGCTAATTTTAGCAGTCTATAAAGGCCGACACTTACTTCTGTATCCTGTGAACGCCTACTGTACCTCTAGCCATCATATACTACGTTCTTTGCTGTCAGTTCAACCCATGTGAGCTAATTTTTGGAGCCTATACAGGCCGACACTTATGTATCCTGTGAACGCCTACTGTACCTGTAGCCATCAAAAACAAAGTTCTTTGCTGTCAATTCAAACCATGTGAGCTAATTTTTGGAGCCTATACAGGCCGACCCTTACTTATATATCCTGTGAACGCCTACTGTACCTCTAGCCATCAAAAACAAAGTTCTTTTCTGTCAGTTAAACCCACGTGGGCTAATTTTTGGGGCCTTTTATGGCCGACACTTCTGTATCATGTGAATGCCTAGTGTACCTTCAACCACAGAATACTATGTTCTTAGCTGTCAGGTAAACGCATGTTGGCTAATTTTTGGGGCCTGGAATGGCCGACACTTACTTCTTTATCCTGCGAATGCCTAATTTTTCAGACTGGAAATGAAAAACAATGGGTCTGTAAAGGTTCCGCCAAATTGTGGAATGGATGCGGACCCATTTTACAGATGTGTGAATGGACCCTATATATATATTAGACAATGTATTTACCGGCTGCTGTCAGTTCTGGCTGATTTATGAAGAAAAATATATATATTTTTTGCTGTAAAAAAAATAAATAAAAAAAATTTAGGGCAACTTTTTTAATTGCAATACTTCTGTTATGACATTGTCCATGTGCTGGGACTATTTGTGCACAGCTAGTACGTATTTTGTGGCTGCAAATATGACCTAAAGGTTTTTAAAGTTCGCCTCCCATTAAAGTCAATGGGGCCCGCCGCAAACTCGCAGTTCGCAGACTTTTGAGAAAATTTGCGGCTGGCGTTCGCAAACCGCCCCAGCCGATGTTCGTCCATCACTATTTACCTATCTTGATCCCTAGATAAATATTAGATGTGTGTACCACTGTCAGTGGGGAGCAGGCAGCCCACTCTGGTTCATTTGAGGAGTGAAGGGGCAAGATCTCGCTTTTCGCAAAGTTTTTGCCCAGCCCTGAGCATTTCCAAAATCTCGTGAATATGTCCTGGATGATGGGAAGGTTGTGTTGGGGGGGTCTGATGTGAAGATTAGGACATCATCTACGAATAACGCAGTGCGTAATTTCTGATTGCCCACCCAGATCCCCTTCAAATGTGGATGGTTCACACTGACGCGATCACAGAGATCGCATGTAATTCGGAGCACACTGCTCATAAAATTACATGCTATGTCTGTGCAGTGCAAATTCAGCCATACAGTTTGTATGGCTGAATTCGCACTGCAATCGCAGTGAACACGCACAGGACCCTGTTTTTGGTCCTCAGCAGAATTGGATCGCATGGTGGTTCACACCAGTGCGTTCCGATTCTGTGCGAAACTGTCAGATCGCAGTGCGATATGCGATCTGAGCTGAGGGTGTCGTTAACTTTGAATTGACACCCCCAGTGTATCACATAGGCAGTGTGAACTGCCTGTGCTGCAGATGCGATGCGGAAACACGCAGATATATTCGCAGTGTTCCCGCATCGCATCAGTGTGAACCAGCACTGAAAGGACTGGTATAAGTGTACTATTGTTTGGTGTGCAGTATATAGGGGTGTAATATACTTATAATATACTTTCTAATATAGAAAGCATATTATAGTGTATTATGGTACTGCAGACATTTTGCCTCTTTCGCTGCGTTAACTCTGCGACACAGGGGGCCTAATTCACTATAAGTTTGGAGTAGAGCTGCTCACTTCTCCAAAACGAACTCTAGCTTAAACTCATTAGCATCTTAATTAGGTGAAGTTGCTGGAGTTAAACCTTCAACTAGGTGCTATAGTGAATTTGGGTTTGGAGTTAACCAAATTCCGTTTGTGTTTTTCATAAAAGGAAGTGTGTCTATTCTGAATCACTATTACACAGCAATGTCATCTATTATGGTTTATTTTATTTTTAAGGTATAGTTATGTATCTTATGTGTTTTAACCTTTAGATTTACTAATAGCAGACTACACAGCTGTCTAATTATTAATCTTCATTCTTTATTCATCTGAAACTTTCAGGCATGTCTGATTGTATTCAGCACTTTGGTGTAGTGGTCTATGCTCATAGACAAAGATTGCTAGGTCATGAGTTCAAGGCCCAACCATGATAAAACCCTGTGTGCTCACAGTTGTGTGTCATTATTTTTTTTTTGCCACATAGTAATACATTGGCTACATCACCTAAAATTGCATGTCAATGGCCATGTATGTTCAAGAAACAGACATGCATATGTGCAGGGTGCAATTATGCATTTGCCAAGTTTCAGTATTTATTTACAGCTGTCTAAAATTTAAGGAGGTGATGGCATACTTTGGATTTGAACTTATGCTCTCAGTGTTTATAGATAGGAGCACTAACCACTAAACCATCGAGCTGAGCATGATTACCCATGGAATATTTAGTCCCATGTTTCAATAATTAACCACTTCCTTACAGGGCAGTTACACCCCCTTCCTGCCCAGGCCAATTTTCAGCTTTTTATGCTGTTGCATTTTGAATAACAATTGCGCGGTCATGCAACCCTGTACCTAACACAAATTTATGACATTATTTTCACACAAATAGTGCTTTCTTTTGTTGGGAATTTGATCACTGCAAGGTTTTTTTTATTGGCAAAAAGAAGACCTAAATGTTTGACCCTTAAAAAAATGTTTTTTTGTTTATGTAATAAAATTTTGTAAATCAATATGTTTTTTGTTGCACTGACGAGCATTGATGAGGCTGCACTGGCAGGCACTGATAAGACACTAATATGCAGCACTGATGGACACTGATAGGCAGCACTGATATGCAGCATTGATGGGCATTGATAGGTGGCACTGATGGGCAATGATTGGCACTGGTGGGCAGCACTGATAGATGGTAATGATGGGCAGCCCTGATGAGGAGGGCACTAACAGGCTCCCTGAGCACTGATTGGCATCAATGGTGGCATGGGTGGGCATCCCTGGTGGCCATGGGTCAGCAACTTACTTACTTGCATATGAATGCCATTTCTTCACGACTGAAAGTGGCCCTCACCATGATTAGCCAGTTGATTGTGACCACTTCCTGGAATGTGTGCAACCCAATTTAATGTTATTTCTGGTTCAGGGCGAATGCCTATGTGCCATTTGCAATTTATTTTAAAGAGATTTTGCTTTATTTTAAAAATGGTACACACAGACAACTAAAATATATTGGAGATGTTTTACCTAGGCCAGTGATGGTAATCCTTACCCCCTCCCCCAGATGTTTTTGCCCTACATTTCCCATAATGCTCATGTACTCTGCAGTGTAGGTGAGCATCATGGGAAATGTTGTTACAAAACACCTGTGTTGCCAAGGTTCATTATCACTGACCTAGGCCAACTAAAAAGGTGAGTCAGCGCTGTAGCAATCTTTTATTTAGTAATCATTTTTAGTGATTTTTTATTAAATTTTTTGGTTAAATTCATCCACAGAGGCTGAATGGAAATTTTGTATTATTCCTTAATTTATATATATTTTAGCTAAATCTATACATACACACTTTAATTATTTCTTACAATTTAGCCCCACATCACCCATCCCCCCCACAAGCCATACACACATCCCCCCCCATACACACACACACTCACTCCCCCCCATACACACACACTCCCCCCCATACATAAACACACACACACACACTCCCCCCCCATACACACACACACACTCCCCCCATACACACACCCCCCATACACACACACACACCCATACACACACACACACACACTCCCCCCCCACACACACACACACCCACACACTCCCCCCCACACACACACCCACACACACACCCCATACACACACACCCTCCCCCATACACACACTCCCCCCATACACAGACACACACACACACACACACTCCCTGCCCATACACACACACACACACACTCCCCCACCATACACACACACCCCATACACACACTCCCCCCCATAAACACACACAATCTCCCCCCCCCCATACACACACACACACACACACTCCCCCCATACACACACACACTCCCCTCAAATACACACACACTCCCCCCCCACACACACACACCCCCCATACACACACACACTACCCCCCCATACACACACACACACACTCCCCCCCATACACACAAACTCCCCCCCATACACACCCACACCCCCCCCATACACACACACTCCCCCCTCATACACACACACACTCCCCCCTCATATACACACACTCACACCCCCCCCCCCCAATACACCACACACACAAAACCTTCCCCCCCCATACACACACCACCCCCCCCCCCCCACACACTTCGCTGGAGTAAAGGGAGAAACCATACCCCTGCCTCTGTACAGGGAGAAACCATACCCAAATACAAGAAAAGGATTATATTCAATAGACACAAAAGATATCTGAATTACATCCAGACAAATATGAAGAAAAGAAAAGAAAAAAAAACAGGAGCTGTGTACAAATGAATAAGCTTTATTGAACATGTATAAAACATCAGTAATCACTCAAGCAGGCATGTGAAATGTGAAATATGAAATGCCCCCCCCCCCAAATCAAGTAATCTTTATTCAAATTACAGTGCAAAGATACAACATATGATGAATAGATAAAACTTACAATATCCAACCGTCAAGCAAAATAAGTTGTAGGCACCTTAATATTAAGCATAAAACATACCCAACATACTTTTATGGTTATTGTTTGCATGAGCCTGCCTTTCCATTTAAATACCATCAAATCATTAGAACATACAGCTACACAGAGGCATGAAAATAAAAAAAAACACATGTATAGAGTGCATAAAGACACACTTTGCAAAAACTATACCAAACATTTAGAGCATGAAAAGTATTCATCCAACAAAATACACTTACTGTAATATGGGTCCTTAGGCATGCCAGCAAACCCCCCACCCCAAAAGCAATTTTTTTTTATACCATTTCAGTAATTTCCATCCAGAGACTATTCAGCTTGGTGCTCATTAAATATCTCCAACAATGTCATACATCATCGTGGTATAGGCTTAGCTTTTAATCAGTACTCTCCATTTCTTAAACTTCCAGATGCCCTCGGCATCTATCTCCTCTCTTTTTTTATCCAGCATATAAAAGAAATACAGCTAACTTAGCCATAAACCTATACATTGTTTGCTACTTAGTGAAACATATTTATACACATACAAATTACGTGCCTCCCACAATACCTCCTTTAGCGCACATAACAGTAGCCACAGTAGCTTCTGTTTACCTTTTCCTAGAGTCCCCAACCCATACATCATCATTTTCCCTCCACTTACCCCTATTACTTCCTTCACCAGGTCCTGACTCCTATTAATCACCTCTTTCGCAAATGCACACCCCCAAAACACATGTTCACAATCTTCTACACTCCCACAATTCTCTCTTGGACATATATCAGACACACACAAATCCCTTTCCCTCATAAACCACCTTGTAGCTAAGCATTCATGCAGACTCATCCAAACTATCTCTCTCTGCACATTAGTCACACCACACACATTCATTTTCTTCCATACTTCACCAGCCACTGATGCATTCACTTCTTTAAGGTTACAAACATTCTCCCTCTTAAACAACCATTTTTCACCCTCACTTTATCTCTTTCCTTTTCTCCTAATTCAGCCAACCTAAATTCCACCCTAAACTTTTCTAATACCCAGTAGTCACGTGCCACTACAAAGGCAACCGGCAACCTTGAGTCCCTTTCCAATGACCCCCACCTCCTAAACAACCAACCCCCCATAAATGCAACCATCCCAGCACACAACCCACCATTCTCCAAAATCCTCACCACACAAAACCAATACTGCAATAACAAAAATACTCTTACATTTGGAAAAGTTAAACCACCACTACATTCCCGCCTACACACATACTCCCTCTTCACTCTTTCTATTTTGGAACCCCACAGAAAGGTAAACAATAGTTTATCAATTGTCCTTACTCTTATCTCCCCAGGAGGAAAAATATTACTTGTATATAAAAGCAAAGGTAAGATTACAGCCTTAATAACTAATACTTTCCCATAAACTGATAGCTTTCGCAAACACCAAAACCTCAACTTCTTAGCCACCTTTTCTCCTACTTCATTCCAACACACTTCCCCCTTCATTCTTTGATCAAAAACAATACCAAGAATCCTTATTCCATCCTCCGCTCTCCCAATCTGATCATCTACACTTTCCACATGTCTCCCATACACACCCATGCTACACTTACTCCAATTCACACTCATTCCTGCGCATATACAAAAAATAGACAAAAGCAACTTCCCCCCTCTTTACACCAACTACCGACTGACATACTACCACCACATCATCCATATAACCCAAACATTTCACCGTCCCCCCTCCAATACCAGGCACCAGAAAGCCCCTCACAGCCTTATCTCTCTGAATCATCCTCAACAGTGGGTCAATAAAACAAATGAAAAGAATAGGGGACAAGGGACACCCTTGTCTCACCCCTGATTTAATAATTTTTTTTTAAATAAAAAAAGCCCGCCCCAACCTTCCATTAACTAAAACCCGACTACTAATTCCCCAATACAGACCCTTCAATACTTTAACCAGATGCTGTGGCACACCCATCCGCTTTAAAACCTCCCACAAAAAGCCATGATTGGCTTTATCGAAAGCCTTTTCTAAATCAAAAGATGTCTTTACAAAAATTAATTATATCCCTAATTAAGATTAAATTTTCTGAGCTTCTTTGACCTGGCACAGCACAGGTCTGCGTCACACTTACCATCATACTAATTACTCTAGACAATCGTCTGGCAATCATTTTTGCAAAAACTTTATAGTCAGAATTTAATAAAGGAATAGGCCTCCAATTCCGAACATCCTTAATATCTCCCTTTTTATAAATTAAGACCACCACCCCCATTTTCATAGATTCAGACAAGGTACCTTTGCCCATTATACACCTAAACACCTCTACTAGTTCCCTCTTAACAATATCCCAATACATTTTAAAGAACTCACTGGGTAAGCCATCACCCCCCGGGGTTTTATTCACCGCCATACTTGCAACAGCTTCCCAAACTTCAGCCTCTTCCACCTCTTTCTGTAAAAAAAACCCTATCATCCTCATCTAGATTATCTTCCAACATATCAAACACTCTTGAATCAGACTCATCTACACATACTCCTTTATAAAGCCTTTCATAAAAATCAATCACACAATCCAACACATCATCCCCTTTACATTCATTCCCTTCCTCGTCATACACTCCCTCAAACACCCCTTTCTCACCACAAGCCTTCTTAAAGAAAAACCTAGAGCATTTTTCATCCTGCTCCAAATATTTAACTTTTGCTTGAAAAATAATTTGTTTTCTATTTCTGGTTAGTACTTCCTTAATTCTTCCCCTAACATGCTCAATTTCCCCTGCCATGTCAAAACCCATATTCCTAAATGAATATAATGTAGCCAACCTGGCTTGCAAACTAATATATCTCCTCTTTTCACTGATATTTTTTTTTTTTTTTCCATAAACAAGTTTTTATTTTATTGATTGAAAGCAAGATATAACATGAAATGAATACAGTCAAGTACATTGAGAGTCAATGAACCCACATAATAACAGGACATAACAAGTGTGGAAGCTTATGAAATTGCATATTTACAGACATATGAAGGCATCTCGCTAGGCGTATGATTAGAGCATTCTGCTAGATAAGAGAGTTGCAATGAGCAAGAAAAAAAAAAAAAGAAACAGAAATGTGCTTCTTTAGGATGTCTGTAATAAGGATGCAGGTTATTCTTGGTAAATAAAATCATTGGGGGTGCAGGGGAATAACTTGATAAAGAGAAAGATAAGAATAGGTAAATTAGAGGAAGACAAGAGAAGAGAGTGAGAGGGGAAAAGGGAAAAAAAAAAAAAGGGAAAGGGAGAGGGGGGGGGGTGGGAAGGACTAGGGGGGGGGGCAGTAGGGAATGTAGTATTTTAGTAACAAAACTCATGAGACCAGGTTATGGAACACACATGATGGACTTGTATTCATCTGTCTCCTTGTATCGGAGCCAGTCCAGCCATTCCGCAGAGAACTTGGATATGTCATCTCTTGAAATGGCTATCAATTCCTCTATTTCTTCAGTTCTATTCAGTCTGCGGAACCACTCTGTGAGTGTGGGGATTGCTGTTGAACGCCAATGACAAGGTACACAAAGTTTAGCAGCGTTCATCATGTGACGGGCAAGTACAGTTTGTAGAGAATTGGGTGTTCTAGGAGAGAAGTTCAAAAGGAACTTCTCAGGAGTGAAGGGAATCTCACTTGATGTGACTTTTTTTATGATATCATGGACTTCCTTCCAAAAGGGTTGCAGTACCGAGCATGTCCACCAGGTGTGTAGCATGGTACCCGGAGATGTCAAGCATCTCCAGCATGTGTCGTCGGCTGCTGGGGCAAATCTATGTATTTTGTCTGGTGTTCTATACCATCGGGAAAGGATCTTGTATCCGTTTTCTTGGACGGTGACATTGATCGAGGAGCGATGGGGCGCGCGGCAAATAGCTTCCCAATCTTTTTCGGTGAGGGACAATTGCAGGTCTTTCGACCATGACAGAGCAAATGTGGCAGATGATGCCGATGGAGCATCAAGTATGTGACCATATAATTCTGAAATTATATGTCTTTGAGGTTGAGAGCGTTCACAAATGGATTCTAACGGTGTTAGGGTTCTAGACCACGCTGCCGGGGTACCTCTAGATGAGAGGAAGTGGCGTAATTGAAAGAATGTCCACAACGGAATGCCTGGTGGGTGCAGTGAGGAATTAAGTTTTTCCCAGGAGAGGATAATCCCCTCTTTGAAAAAATGTTTGGCGAGGACTTCCCGATGTGGCCAAAGGGAGCGTAGAAAGCTACACGATATCCCTGGAGGGAATGCCGGGTTGTGTCTAAGAGAAGTCAGGGGGCCACATCTGGGGTCTATTTTCATTTTCTTGCGCCAGGCATCGTGAGTAATAAGCGGAGGTCCAATGAGAGGATGCATTTTGAGAGATTGCGATATATCAGATAAGGGAAGCCACGGGAGAAGATGGAGTGGGGTGTTCGTCCAGTGATTTTCCATCTTTACTACCTCCTTTTGATTAGAATGGAGGGTCCAGTCGACTATTCTGCTGAGTAGGCAAGCTTTGTAGTAGCTTACCACATCCGGCAGATTGAGTCCACCTCTGTGTTTGGGGGCTGTAAGACGGGAAAATTTAATCCTGGGAGGTTTATCTTGCCAAATGAATGTCCGCCACATAGCGCGAAGAGAGGAGAAAAAAGCAGAGGGAATGTGTATAGGGATTGTTTGGAACAAATACAGTAGTTTCGGGAGAATGGACATTTTAAGAATAGCAGCTCTTCCGAACCAAGACACCTGGATATTCCTCCATGATTTCAAATCTGTTCCAATTGCTGACAATAGGGGTTGGTAGTTGGCGGAGAAAAGATGTGACAGATCCCTTGGGATATAGATGCCCAGGTATGGGAGTGACGAATCAGCCCATAAAAAAGGGAAGTTAGATTTACATCTGTCCACTTCAAGGGGAGGAAGGGAGATGTTGAGGGCCATCGATTTTGAGTGATTAATTTTAAGATTGGATAGGGAGCCAAAATAGTCTAGATCTTTCAGCAGGTTTGGGATAGAAATGTGAGGTTGCGACAGAAACAAGAGCATGTCGTCCGCGAACGCGGCAACCTTATGGGTGGAATTACCCATCTGTATACCGTGAATATTGGGGTTCTGGCGAAGCATGTTTAAGAGGGGTTCAAGGGACAACACAAAAAGGATGGGGGACAGTGGACATCCCTGTCTCGTGCCGTTAGTTAAGCGGAAGGCGTCCGACAGGTGGCCATTGACCCTGACCCTGGCAAACTGGTCAGTATAAAGTGCCTTAATGTTTGAGAGCATCCGATTTCGGAACCCAATGGATTCCAGGGTCTTCAAAAGGTAGTCCCAGGCCACCCTGTCGAACGCCTTCTCGGCATCCAGAGAGAGAAAAAACCCGGGGATTCCTTTTTCGGTTAGCCAATGATGAACGTTGAGAGCTTTTGTGGTGTTGTCTCTCGCTTCCCTGCCGGGGACAAAACCTACCTGATCCAAAGAAACAAGAGATGGTAGAAAGGGGAGAATTCTATTGGCTAGAATTTTAGCATATAACTTGGCGTCTACATTCAGGAGGGAGATCGGTCTGTAACTTGTGACCAAGGAGGAATCCTTCCCCGGTTTCGGGATCACTGAAATGTGAGCCTCAAGCAAAGAGGGCGGGTGGGAAGGTGAAGTGGCCAGACTTCCAAACGCTCGGAGGAAGTGTGGTGTAAGAACATCGGCGAAAGAACGATAATACTGGAGCGAGAGCCCATCGGGACCCGGACATTTACCCGGCTTCATTTCCTTAAGGGCTCGATGTAATTCCTCTCCAGTTATGGGGTCTTCTAAAGAGCTCGCGTCTGTTTCGGAAAGGGGGTTCATACCATGCTTCTGGAAAAAATGATCCAGTTGAGCTTTTCTGGCATCCGAGGAGGTTTTAAGGACACGTGAGTCATCGAGATTATACAATTTCCTGTAGTAAGATTCGAATTGTTTCGCAATCTCAGGGTTAGAATGGTGGTCCTTGCCAGAGGCGTCTCTGATTAGATGTACCGGAGTCGACGTATGTTGCGGACGTATTGAGCGTGCCAGTAGACGACCGCTTTTGTTTCCCTGTTCGTAAAATAATTTGCGGGATAGAACCAGTCTGCGATGAGCCTGCAGACCCAACTTATCCCGCAGCTCAGTTCTTACCGCTGTCAGCTCCGATAAAGTAGATTGAGCTTGGGAGCGTTTAAAGGATTTTTCAAGTGTTTCGAGTTTGGAGTAGAGATTATCAAGTTCCTTCTGTCGGGATCTTTTAAGTGAAGCTGATAGTGCAAGAAATTCTCCCCGAATCACGCACTTGTGTGCCTCCCATTGGGTCAATGCTGTGGTGTCAGGGGTGTCATTCAGATCAAAGTATTCCGTCAAGGTATTTCGGAGCTTCGTGATTACCGCTGTGTCTCTTAGGAGCGAGGTATTAAGTCTCCAAGACTTGCATCTCATCTCGACTTCTGGAAACAACAGGGACAAGGTTATGGGGTTATGATCTGATAATGCACTGGATTCTATAGAAGAGGAAGAAAGGTAGGGAAGATCTGGTTGAGAGAGAAAGAGATAGTCGATTCTGGAGAATTTCTGATGAGGCGAAGAAAAGAATGTATAGTCTCTGGTGTCCGGATGAGACAACCTCCAGGTATCATGAAGCCGGAGAGACTGAAGCAGTGTGGTGATTTGGCGAAGAGCCTTATAAGGAAGAACCGAATTACCCGTGGAGGAGTCAAGTAGGGGGTTTAGAGGGGCGTTAAAGTCCCCCCCCAAGGATCAGGAGTCCAGATGTGAAATCCTGAAGCTCCTGAATAGTCGAGCGGAAAAAGGCCACCTGTTTGGTGTTGGGGGCATAAATATTCGCAATTGTGATTGGGCGAGAAGCTAGGAATCCCTTGACGAAAAGAAATCTACCATTAGGGTCTGTCTTGGTGTCAGTCAGTTTAAAATCTAATTGGCGCGCTAAAAGAATAGAGACCCCTTTCGATTTGGAGCCTTCCGTCGTAGAGTGGAAACCTGTAGGGAAACGTTTGTTAGATAGGTAGATCGGGTCACCAGTTCGGAAGTGGGTTTCCTGGAGTAGAACAATTTGCGCCCGAAATCTGTGTGCCTCTGCTAGTATTTGTGAACGTTTTTCTGGCACGTTAAGTCCATGTGCATTTAATGAAAGGATTTTGACACGATTTTGTATCTGCATCAATTTAGGGTTAGACATGTTGGAGGGAAGGGGAGAGGGGAAGAGAGAGAAAGAGAGAGAAAAGAGAAAAAAAAAAAAAAAAAAAAAAAAAAAAAATTAGAAATATTAGGGGAGCAGAAAAAGATAGAGAATTAGAGTTGGAGGCGCCCCCAGAAAGCTTACCAAGGGTACCGGTAAAGCCTTACTCTAAGGGACGAGGAAATGCGCACTTGGTGCTCAGGGTCAACGGATGCCTGATACAATGAGCAGGTACCCGTTGTGGTGCGGGGAGGGGTCTTAGAACAAAAACCAAATAACCGTGGGGCTATACGGCACTGGGGGACAGCAGGGGAATGAAGAGTAAATTGGTTGGTGTCTCCAAAAATGAATAATTGTATGAAAAAGAATAAACTGTATGGTAACGATCTTGGTCTAGTATAATCAGGGTCATCTGGAGCACTTGCAACTACAGGAAATAACCACCGCAGAAAGACCTGTTGGTCTATATAGGGCAAACTCGCTGTTGTCACAAGGCCCATGTCAAGTTGGGACCAATAAAGCGGGTGTCCCACTCGAGATGGGCATGACATGTGACAGACATGTCGTACAGTATAACTAAACAATGAGGATAAATATAGCTTCATGTAAACATTATTTAACGACTGAAGTACATAAAATAAAATGGCAGAAATATACAACGGTGTAAAAAAATTCAAACAAAGTACCTCAGGTCAACAAGTATATTCTGTTGCGTTCTATTAAGCCTGGATTTGAAGTGCATGTCAATGAGAGATCTAGTCTGAATAATCGGGAGGGAAGTGAGAACAGATCCTAGGAGGAATTATAGGGAGAGGAGTAGGACACAAGGAGTTTAACAGGAGGAGGGGGTGGGATTTGGGAATGAGTGGGACCGGGAGGAGAGAAGAGGGGAATGGGAGAGAGAGGGTAAGGCATGAGGATGGAGGGAAAGGGAAGAGCAAGGGGGGGGGTGTTCAGGGGAGCAAAAGGCAGGAAAGAACGGGTAGAGGGGGGAGAGATGGTGTAGGAGTATATTATCAGTGTAGCGCTGTATAATCAGGAGTAGGAAGATACAGGATTGACAATCAGCACTAACATAAGAACCATAAATGATTGCAGACTCTATGCTTAAAATAGCGAAACCCCCCTCCCCCCACCCCCCAACCCCCCCAGCCCAACGTCCCAAGGCACGAACCAAGCACTAGTTTGGAATGAAGGGATCTGGGAACCCTGCTGAATGGATCTCCCCATTTCCATTTAATACTCTAAATCTCACTATGGAGGTATCAAACTGTATTCAGTAGGGGATCATGAGGAAGGGTCAGTATCCTCTTAATTCAGTCAACGATCTGTAATCTCAAAAAAAAAAAAAAAAAAAACGTTCTGTAAAAGTGCACAGACATATCTTTAGGAAATTCTGTAGGCAGTTCAGGTGAAGGAGGTTTAATCTGCATCCTAGTATAATGGGGAAAAGTCACAATACTGAAGTATAGTGCGGGAGCAGATTACACGGTGCAGAGGAACTATCTCAGACTGCGGCATTGGTCTCCTGCACAAGGAATCAGTGTGTGACGGGGGGGCAGAGGAGGCGAGCACAGAGGAGAGGAACAACAGGTGCATGAGACTGCTATTGGGAATGGACAGGGCAGGTGAATAGGCAGGAAAGCATTGTCATTCAGAATCATAAATCAAAGGGACCTTAACTGGACATCAGGAAAGTCTGTGGGTCAAGGAAATGGGAATAGTGAGTGAGGGGAAAGAAAGAACTCACATTGGCAGGCATCCAGGCTGGATCGGTGAGCAAGTTCAGAGGTCTGCGTGCTCCCTCTGCAGGGCCGGGGAGCGCAACGGACTGTTCCGGTGGTCATCTCTTCCACGGTTAGGTGTTGATCCATGGTGTGATTGACGGCGCCTGTGACGATGGCGCTGGGATTTCGGGGTTGATGAAGACGTGACAGCAATCCAGGGTTCCGGGGTGTAGAAGGTGCTGTACCAGTCGGGTAAGTCCATTACCGGAATCTCCATAGTTTCGCAGAAGGCAGGCAGATCTTCTGGGATTCTGAGTGCTGCGGATCTCCCCCGGAATGTTGCGGACAAACAGAAGGGGAAGCGCCATCTGTAAGTGATCCCCTTGGCTCTCAGGGTTTCCAGCAGGGGGCGCAGAGCCCGTCTGTTCTGCAAAGTGATGGAGGACAAGTCCTGGAAAAGTTTGACCTCAGATCCCTCATAGGATATATGATCTCGGGCTCTCGCCTTTTTCAGAATAGCCTCCTTCACTTGGTAGTTAACCAAGCAAGCCACGACATCTCTCGGGGGATCAGATTCAGCTCCTCTTGGTCTTAGAGCGCGATGGGCCCTTTCAAAGTCCACAGGAGTGTCTGCTGGCCGTTCAAGCAGATCATTAAATATGGCGGTCAGAGCGTGCATCAGGGCCGGGGGTTCCACTGACTCAGGAAGGCCCCTCAGACGAATATTGTGCCTCCGACCACGATTATCGAGATCTTCCAGATGTCTGTTGATCTCGATAAGATGAATTGTGTGTGCATCTGTAGAGCGCTGAAGCTGTTTAATGGCGGTGGCTTGAGTGGATGAAGACTTCTCTGTCTCAGTGAGGCGTGCTGTAACCGAGCGTAGCTCTACTGAGAGCTCAGTGATGGCAGAGCCCAAAGTATGTTTAATGTCAGCGGCGACTGACTGAAGGTCCGCTAAGCTAGGTAGCGGAGTCGCCATGCTCGTTCCTGCTTGGGGCTGTGTGGGAGGTTGAGGGAGCACTTCAGGCGAGCGGGGAGCCGGAGATGGTGAGGCCGCCCTTAGGCCTTCTCGCTGGGATCGGAAGAACGCCGGGATGTTACCCGAGGTCTGAGCACTCCGGTCGGGTGTTGCTCTGTTGGCGGAGGCGCTGCGACCCGATCTTACCATTTTGGGATTATATAGAGACACCGAAAAGCTGTAATTAGTCCCCCAATGCAGAGAGCTCCTCTAACATGCGGCCATTCAGGTCCGGTGCCAAGCCACGCCCCCACTTTCACTGATATTTTTATCCCTACTTTTTTTTAAAAAAAAAAAACCTTAATTTTCTTTTTAATCCAATCCCACCACCCCAAAATATCATTAAAGTCCTTTTTCCTATGGACCCATCTATTATACAATGTATTAAATTGGGCTTTAACATGCTCATCCTGCAACAGTAAGCTATTTAATTTCCATATTCCCGACCCTAAGTTAATGTCACCCCTCACACACAAATCCACATATACTGCAACATGATCAGAAAAAACTACCGGTCTATGCCTGACATCAGAGCATTTTAAAGCCTCTGAAAACAAACATACATCAATTCGGGACTTGGCTCACCCACTCTCAGAAAAAAAAGTGAAGTAGGGGTCCAGCAAATCCAGAACGATATGTGCATCATTAAGATGTAAATCCTGAATTATGCCATTCAACATAGCGCTATTAGCATTCAGCTTAGCATCCACTGTTCCCACTGGATCTTTCAAAAATCGGATTGTATTAAAGTCACCCATAATCACACAAGGCCTCCTCCCCACTGCATGTAATTTCAACACCTCAAATACTTAGCATATAAATGAAATAATCAAAATTTCTGGTTAAACAAAATTAAATCTGCCATAAGTAGTCTTTCAGGCACTAACACAACGTGTGATATGATGTGAATGTTTCTATTTGTGATGATAATACCCACCCCAGCATTCCTATTGTCCCCAACTGGCGACCAGATATAATCCACTACCCAGTCCGGAAGTTTGGGCGGCTGATTAAAGAAACATTCCTGCAGGCAATAAATGTCTCCTCCATTAACTTTCAGATCTTCAAGAATAACTGCTTGCCTAGCAGGAGACCCAAAACCCCTCACATTGAGGGACACAAACTTAATGCTCATTCACATAATGTGCGTTATTCACCCCCAGTCTCATCACCTGTGCCAGAAAAATGACATGCATTTTTCAAAGCGACAACCCTTTCATCATCCAAAAAATCCAGGCTAGGTGACAACATGGCTGGCTGGAAAGAATCAAGTGACCCAGGACTCAAGGGCGATGACTCCTTCTCTACTTCAGCCCCCAACACTCCCAGGACCTCAAAAGGGTTACTTATTTCAAAACCAGATGTCTCTACCTTAAATTGTTTTGCCTTCTTCTGCTTGGGGCTGTCCAAAGAGTCCAAAGAGTCCACCAGCTTTTCTACATTACACTCTTCCCTGGTGTGCCCAAATGAAAAACACTTCCTGCAATATGCAGGCTGACCAGGATAAAAGAGAAAGCCTCTGTTGCCTGCTATTGAAAAGTTGGCCGGTGGGTCACACACCCCACCAATCCCTCCCGGTTCCACCTTCAGTTTAACAAAGAACTTTAATTTGCTATTAAAGATCCCTAAACGGTTAGTCAGTCTGAAGCCCCTCTTCACTGATTAGCAGTACCTTCTCAAAAAAGCAACAACTAAAGCAATATCCGTGAAAGGATTGAAAAGATGAACAATCAGTGGCTTCTCCTCCATGGCTCCAAGCAACACTAATATGGCTCCCCACTCAACCAACCAACAAATATATTAATTTCACACATATACAATGTTTTATTTTTGGGGAGGAGCCATATTATTGTTGCTTGTCATATATAACAACAGAGACAGTTGTAGGTAGTTCAGGGATTTGAACACCCAAATACACTGTTGCACGGTAGATTTGCTAACCACTTAGCCACCTGGTGCTCATGACATTTTTGAAAAGCATGTGTGATTTGTGATTTCTTTAAAAAAAAAAATATATATATATATATATATATATGTGTGTGTGTATATATATATATATATATATATATATATATATATATATATATATATGCTCATAATGTTTCTGATGGAGGTATAGTGAATTGCATTTGCACCTTAAATTAGTCAAAATTGAGGTAAAGTAGAACTAGATCAGTGTAGGAGGTACAGTGAATTGGGCCCACAGTGACAACAGTTACTAGAAAATATTTTTCATAACTGGTGTGATAAGCCAGTGCCCCCCCCCCCCCAAAACGACAGATTGAAGCGGGCTGTTATACTTTCATAATAGTGTATTTGGATACTGCAGAAATTGTAACTCTTTCGCTGCGTTAACTCTGCTACACACAGTGACAAAAGTTACTAGAAAATATTTTTCATAACTGGTGTGATAAACCAGTGGCCCCCCAAAATGACAGATTGAAGCGGGTGTTATACTTTCATAATAGTGTATTTGGGTACTGCAGAAATTTGCCTCTTTCGCTGCGTTAACTCTGCTACACACAGTGACAAAAGTTACTGGGAAAAAAGGTATTATAACTGCTGTGATATACCAGTGGCCCCCCAAAACGACAGATTGAAGCGGGGTGTTATATACCTTCTTCCACATATACTGCGCTTCTCTAGAGACTCTTGTCACAGAGTCATTTAAAAAATGACAGGCAGAGAAAGAGGCAGAGCCTTCCGCAGGGGTGGTAGGGCAGGAGCACCAGGCTGGAGCCAAAGTGGGAAGTTGCAGAAGGTGCGTTAGATTACATCAAAGGATGCACCAGACTTGGTTGAGTGGCTCACTCACCCTTCCTCTTCTGCACCCTCATCATCCTCTCTATCTGCACTCTCTTCACTCTCTGCTGTGTGCACCCCCTAAGACACCACCACCAACATCATATAACCTCCGCTTGAGTCACAGGAATTATTTTCCGATCCATCACAAGACATGTTTACGATGCGCAGCCATTCTTGGCATCGGATCAGGAAGAGAAGGTAGCAACAGCCGCCACTCAGCAGTCTGACGACAGTACCCAGATCAGCCCAAGGAGGTTGGTCCCCACTGTTGCTGCCTACTCTGAGATCTCTAGTGTTAGTGGTGGGGAAGGTGACGTCGATGAAGCAGAGGCAAAATTTCTGTACCCAAATACACTATTATGAAAGTATATTGTTTTATAACACCCCCGCTTCAATCTGTCGTTTTGGGGGGGGGCACTGGTCTATCACACCAGTTATAGTACTTTTTTCTAATTGCGTTTGTCACTCTGTGTAGTTGTAGTATCGCTGCAGAACCGCTCACCAGTCACAATGCTGCACAATACAAATCAACTATAATGTGCTTTCTATATTCATCCAGCATTGCGACTTCCTCATCTTCCTGCTCCTGCTCCCGCTCAATGATACGACGCAATGCACCCTCCAGAAAGAAGGCCTAAGGTATGATAACACTGATGGCGCCCTGGCTGCGACTGACCAGTTTGGTGATCTCATCAAATGGCCGCAGAAGTCTGCATGCGTCACGCATGAGCAGCCACTGGCGTGGTGAAAAAAACCAAAGCTCCCCAGAACCTGTCCTGCCGCAGAGTTCGTACAGGTAGTCGTTAACTGCAGGTTTCTGCTGGAGCAGCTCGTCAAGCATATACAAGGTTGAGTTCCATCACGTCGGGGAATCACAAATAAGACGTCTGATGGGCAGGTTGTGTCGCCTGCTGTCAGCAAGGTGAGCCATGGCTGTGTAAGATCTTCTGAAATGGCCCGAGATTTTCCTGGCCTGCCGCAAGACTTCCTGGATCCCAGGGTATTTGACTACTAATTGCTGCATGACCAAGTTCAGGACGTGTGCCATGCATGGCACATGTGTAATTTTGCCCTTTTTCAGCACGCTCAACAGATTGGCACCGTTGTCGCACACCGCTTTACCAACTGTCAAATTGAGCGGTGTTAGCCACTGATCTGCCTGTGAACGCAAAGCTGAAAGGAGTGCAGGACCAGTGTGGCTCTTGGCTTCCAGGCACAACTGAAACAGCACAGCATGGCAACGTCTCACCTGGCATGTCAAATAGGTTCTGGGGATCTTGGGCGGTGCAGCGAAAGAGATGGTAGCAGCGGAAAAGGAGGAGTCAGCTGAGGAGGAGAGGGAGGATGAGCTAGGTTGCCACGAAAATGTTACATAGTTACATAGTTAGTGAGGTTGAAAAAAGATATCAGTCCATCCAGTCCAACCTATGATGTGTGTGTGTGTTTGCTGTTAACCGTACATTTTATACCCCTGTATGTTGTGTTCTTTAAGGTACCCATCTAATAGTTTTTTTGAAACTATCGATGCTCCCTGCTGATACAACTGTTTGCGGAAGAGAATTCCACATCCTTACTGCTCTGACAGTGAAGAACCCCCTAAATACTTTAAGGTTAAACCGCCTTTCCTCTAGTTTTAGTGAGTGGCCATGTGTCTTATTGTATTCACTTTCTTTGAATAGTTTGTTCCTTATGCTAGGGTCACCAGTACAGTATTTGTACATTGATATCATATCCCCCCTTAATCGTCTCTTCTCCAGAGAGAATAAGTTCAGTGCTTGTAGTCTTTCCTCATAGCTAATGTCCTCCATTCCCCTAATTATTTTTGTTGCCCTTCTCTGGACTCTTTCCAGTTCCGGCACATCCTTCCTGAGGACCGGTGTCCAGAACTGGACAGCATACTCCAGATGTGGCCAGACCAGAGTCTTTTAAAGAGGGAGAATAATCTCTATTTCTGGAGTGAATCCCCTTTTTTATACATCCCAGTATTCTGTTGGCTTTGCTTGCAGCGGCTTGGCATTGCATGCCACTGCCAAGCCTGTTGTCTACCAGTACCCCCAGGACCTTTTCCATCTTAGATTCACCCAGAGGTTCCCCCCCCCCCCCAGTGAGTAGCTTGCTTTCTGGTTTCTGGCACCCAAGTGCATTACTTTACATTTTTCAACATTAAACCTCATCTGCCATGTAGTTGCCCACCCCATTATTTTGTTCAGGTCCGCTTGTAAGGTTTCCACATCCTGCATAGAAGATATTGGCATGCTTAGTTTAGTATCATCCGCAAATACTGAGATTGTACTTGATATCCCCTCCTCTAGATCATTTATGAATAAATGAAACAGGATTGGCCCCAGGACAGAACCCTGGGGGACCCCGCTTTCCACATCCGCCCAATCCGAGTACTCCCTATTAATCACCACCCTTTACACTCTCCCCTGGAGCTAGTTCTCTATCCAGGTACTCACCTTATGGTCCATACCTACCTTCCTTAGTTTGAACAGTAAGCGTTTGTGGGGAACGGTGTCAAAGGCCTTTGCAAAGTCCAGATACACCACATCCACAGGCTTACCCTTATCTCAGCTAACTTCATCATAGAAGGTTAATAGATTGGTTTGGCAAGAACGATTTTTCATGAATCCATGCTGATTACTACTAATAATACCATTTTCATTACTAAAGTCTTGTATGTGGTCCCTTAACATCCCCTCGTAAATCTTGCAAACTACTGATGTTAGGCTGACCGGCCTATAGTTACCCAGGATATATCTCAGGCCTTTTTTAAATATTGGTACCACGTTGGCTATTTTCCAATGAGCTGGCACCATACCCGAATATAAACTATCCTTAAAGATCATGAATAATGGTCTGGCAATCACCTGGCTGAGCTCTATAAGAACCCTCGGGTGCAAGCCATCCGGTCCCGGTGATTTATTTATGTTAAGTTTCTCTAGTTTAGTTCTAAGTCTATCTTCTGTTAGCTATGGCGGTACTTGCTGAGGTGTATTGTTTAGTTTGGCCTTACAAGCTGGGTTAGTGTAGCCCCCCGATTCTTTTGTGAAGACTGAAGAGAAGAAATTATTTAACACTACCGCCTTTTCCCTGTCCTCAGTTGGAGTTTAGCCACCCAGGGTTTAGTTTTGCTCTTTTAAATGTATTTCCCTTTGGAATGCACTGGTCAATCCCTTTGTTTAGTATGCTCTTGAAGCACTTCCATTTTTCCTCAGTGTTCTTTGTTCCCAGGGTTCTATCCCATTTCATATTTTCTAGCAGGGAGCGCAGTTTTGGGAAATTGGCTCTTTTGAAATTCAGTGTTCTTAAATGACCCTTATGTTTCCTATTACTATGATTAATACTGAAACTAATTGACCTATGGTCACTGTTTCCTAAGTTGCCCCATATTTCTATATCCGTGAGCAGGTCTGTATTGTTGGTAATCAGTAAGTCAAGTACCGCATTGTTTCTGGTCGGTGCATTCACCATCTGACCCATGAAATTGTCCTGCAAAACATATAGGAAGTGCCGAGCCTTGGCTGAATGCGCGGTTCCTTCTGCCCAGTCTATATCTGGATAATTAAAGTCCCCAATTATAATGATATTTCCCATCCTTGCTGCCAATCCTATCTGTAAAAGGAGGTCCCCCTCCTCCCTCAGGTTGGGGGGCCTATAACATACGCCCAATATTACCTTCCCCACAGTGCCTTCCCTTTGAAGTTCTACCCATAGGGATTCTGCCTCGTCCATAGCTCCATTATTAATATTATCCCTCATATTTACCTGTACATTGTTCTTAATATACAGACATACCCCTCCCCCTTTTTTACCTTCTCTATCTCTGTGATAAAGGGAATACCCCTGAATGGTCACCATCCAGTCATGAGAGCTGTCAAACCAAGTCTCAGTTATTCCCACAAAATCTAAGTCCTCCTCAAACATCAGCAGCTCCAGCTCTCCCATCTTGTTGGCCAGGCTTCTGGCATTGGTATACAAGCCTCATAATTTTGGCCGTTTACATATATCCTCATTTGATATTTTTAGGCTGCTCTTGTGAGTTTTCCCCATACCCACCCTGGGTTTAGGAGCTCAGAACACCCTACCGCTAATGTCCCCATTTGTGCCCTCTGAATCTTGCTTTCCACTGGCTAATTCTACATCTGTACCCTCCCCCCATCACCTAGTTTAAAAGCCCCTCTAACTTTTTGGCCATCTTCTCACCCAGTACGGCTGCACCCTCCCCATTTAGGTGCAATCCGTCCCTACCATAGAGCCGGTGGCCGACTGAGAAGTCGGCCCAGTTCTCCGGGAACCCGAAACCCTCCTTACTACACCAGCTCCTCAGCCACTTGTTAACTTCCCTAATCTCCCACTGCCTCTCTGGTGTGGCTCGAGGTACAGGTAGCATTTCTAAAAATACTACCTTGGAGGTCCTACTCCTCAACTTAGCGCCTAAGTCCCTGAAATCGTTTAGGACTCTCCATCTTCCTCTGCCTATGTCATTGGTACCCACGTGTACCATGACAGCAAGGTCTTCCCCAGCCCCACCCAATAATCTGTCCACCCGATCCGCGATGTGCCGAACCCGAGTGCCCGGTAAACAACAGACTGTTTGGCGCCCACGGTCTTTGTGACAGATTGCACTGTCTGTGGAACAGACCCGGTGCCAGGGACTGAAGGGCTGCAGATGACCGACACATGGCAAGGCTATTAACCTGAGGGGAGGCAAAAGAGACCCTGGAGGGACAAGATGTTAAGTAAATAAAACAGCATAATAAAATATCAGTCATGAATATCACACAGCATTAGAGTGAAACAGGTAACATGCAGCAGGGATAACCCAGCACAGTTATCAGATGCTAGTCGCAGCTTAGAGAATGAATATATCATAAACCCAATATGTAGGGGAGGGGGGGCACAAGATCTCCACAGAGATTGAGCAGACCGCAGGGTATACTCTAGTGAGGCCTGGGTCGACCATTGGGGGCTTATAGGCATAACTTTTTTGCGGGGTCCTTCCTGGGGCTACATTGTTCCCTCGGGCCCGGGGAACATTGAGGTAGGGAGCCACCTGCTGAGTCCAGAGAAATATGTAGATAGGACTGCAGATAGTGGCTGGCTTCCTCTGGGTGCGTGAAGGATTTCTGCTCGCCTGAGGAGTCAGAGAAGTGCAAAGTAGCAGGGTAGGCCAAAGTAAATTTAATAGCCTTTTGGAACAGGGCTTGACAGATCAGTAGAAAGGCTTTTCTGCGCTTTGATACGTCTTGTGAGTAATCTGCAAAGATCAAGAGCTTGTGGCCATCTAATTGCAGGGATTTGGAGTTTCTGAAATATTTTAGGATGCTTACTCGTTCCATATAGTTCGAATAGCACACAATAAATGGGCGAGGGGAGCACCGCTCATTTGAGGGGGCCCCTAAGCGATGGGCTCTCTCGAGTAGCTGTTGCCTAGCTTTTTTTCTAGCAGTTTTGCACTGACTGCTGTAGTTGCAATGAGTGCCCTACTGCAGAGGTAGTCTGCTGAGTGACTCCAATCTAATCCACTGTCTGGCTGTTGCCTAGCTTTTTTCCAGCAGTTTTGCACTGACTGCAGTAGTTGCAGTGAGTGCCCTCCTGCTAAGAGTCCAATCCAATCCAATGTGTTGCTGTTGCCTAGCTTTTTTTTTCTAGCAGTTTTGCACTGACTGCTGTAGTTGCAGTGAGTGCCCTACTGCTAAGAGTCCAATCCAATGTCTAGCTGTTGCCTAGCTTTTTTTCTAGCAGTTTTTTCACTGATTGCTGTAGTTTCAGTGAATGCCCTACTGCAGAGGTAATCCACTGACAGCAATCCAATCCACTGTCTGGCTGTTGACTTGATTTTTTTCTAGCAGTATTGCACTGACGGCAGTAGTTGCGTTGACTGAGTGCCATACTGCAGACAGAGGTAGTCCTCTACTGACTCCAGTCCAATCCACTGTGACATGTGTAGCTGTTGCCTTGCTCTTTTTCTAGTAGTTTTACACTGACTGCACTGCATTAGTTGCAGTCAGTGCCTTACTGCAGAGGTAGTCCTCCACTGACTCCAGTCCAATCCACTGTGACATTGTAAGATTCTGGTACCTCCGGTACCCTTAATCACCACTTTCCTCTGTAATGCGTCCCACCTTTCTCTTCAGGTGGTACGCACATACCTTTAAGAACGATGATGTCACTGCTGAGCGCCGCAGAGCGGCTATTTCAACCGCCGGCGGTCTCACTCACATTGTTCGTTCATCCTGCCTTGTTATCCACATGCTTTCAAGCCTGTCTCTCGATCGGAACCTCCAGCTATTCCCTCTACCTGGAGCAGACCGGAACCTTGCTACTGATCCCTGTATCTCGCTATCGGACCATCCCTTATCTACTGGACCTCTCTAAACTACTAACATTACAAGTGATAAGTACCCCGCAGGGGAACCCTCCATAACCTTATTGCACTATCTACCTATGCACATTAAGGACTGTTACTACCTATCTATACTATCCTATCATCTGCACTGTTACATAGATTGCTAGCTCTTCAGCCTACTACCATCTATCATCTGCACTGCTGCATAGATTGCTAGCTCTCCTGTCTACTACTATCTATCCTTGCACTGGGTTAGTCTATCCTGTATTTATCATCTGCTGTCCTCACCACCTGTTAGCATACTCGATACTAACCTATCTGCATTCCTAAATACCATCTTGAACTCTCCTATACAAAACCTATCAAGTGATTACCATCCTTGTCACTGTTCACACCTGTCCCTTCAGCACATCACCTTCATACTATCATATACATCCTATCACTCCAGGAACATCTCATTGAGTGTGTATATATCTGTATGTTGAAGCTGACAGGCCCACGGTGATGAGTCCTGGAGAGTTGGATTTGGTATTCAACACATCTCTACATGACTACTGAGTGGAGATTTTGCAGCTGCAAATCCAGTCTACAATAAAAACGCAGGAGCGTTACAGACATGTGTAGCTGTTGCCTTGCTCTTTTTCTAGCAGTTTTGCATTGACTGCACTGCATTAGTTGCAGTCAGTGCATTACTGCAGAGATAGTCCTCCACTGACTCCAGTCCATCCAATCCACTGTGTATGTGTATTTTTTGTGTAGCTGTTGTTGTTGCCTAGCTTTTTTTCTAGCAGTTATGCACTGACTGCACTGCAGTAACATATTGCAGTGAGTGAGTCCACTACTGCAGCACTTTATTATGCATTAATGCGCAATCAGATGATGTGAAATGCAAAGCAAATGTCCCTGCAATTGAAGTTTTCCTATCAGTTTTTATGCAGTTAAGGTGTGATGAACGAGCACTTTGTGTTAAAAATGTTAATAAATAAAGATTCACATGTTTATTAAGAGATTTGTGTTGAATTTTGTGGGTTTTTTTTGGGAAGATTTTACACGTGTGGAAATATCGGCCAATATCGGCCGATACTGATATGCGATCGGCGAAATATCGGTATCGGCAACGTAAAAATTATATTGGTCGATCACTAATACTGATGTGTCTCCTTTTTTGTCATAGTTTTCAACCTTGTTTCTGGTTATAGGGTAGATACTAACTGTTAGGGAACCGGTCACACACTGTGTTTAAGTGCTTCCGTCAGTATACCCCTTCCTCCAGTCTTACATAGATATCAGATAATACAGCCACATATTGCAACCAAACTGCATACAGGAATATAATTACCATAGCTAAACAACAACCACATAAACAATAACCCAGATATTTACCCAACACATCACACCATGGTTTAGAGAACGAGGTACAGCTAAATCATGACTAATCCCATCATAAAGGATCCTTAAGAGTTTAGTCAAATTAGCCAACATATACTAGAAACATTAAGTTGATTAAACAACTAGCTACCTGGACACTGAGAGGTCCCATTTTAGGTCAGACTTGCCGGCATCAAGCGCAAAAAGTACAATACACAGTATTACAAGTGTAAACACATCCCCACAGTAGTTTGTTATCAGACAATAGGTGTGTTAATTAGCAAAATTACCATGTGTGAAAGACAGGTGGCGTGAGTTGATGAGATTACCATCTGCTATGGGTTTCCAAGTGTTCAGCCAAAAACACATATCACCTTCAGACAATCGCAGTAGACCCCCGTAGCAGTCTATGAGGCAAAGCTAATACAATGTTCCATCAGTCTAATACAGTGGAATTAATGTATCATAGATTTCTAGAGGGATATTATTGATAAATATTACTGTCCCACGATTAAAATCACACCTTTCAATCCACTCCAGAAGGGAAGCTTTATTGTCCTTATTCAGAGAAGTAATCCAAGCCTCACTCTCAGCGTCCATTAACCGCTTGCCGACTGCTCACAGTATATTTACTGCGGCAGTCAGCTCCTCAAAGGCAGAGTGATGTAGGTCTACGTCGCTAGCCTGTGAGGCTCTGGGGAGCGAACGCGCCGCCGGACCCCCCCGCGCGTGTGACCGGCGGACCCGTTGTCCGCCGGTCACTCGGCGATCGTCGGGGGAGAGGGAGAAAGTCAGGCGGCTTATGTAAACAAGCCACCTGTCATTCTCCCCGGTGTAGAAACACTGATCACACGGTTCTACAATGTAGGACCGTTGATCAGTGTTCCTGCAGCTCAAGCCACAGCCAATCACAGTAAGAATCACGCCCCTAGGGACACACACAGCCCCTCCCTCTCAAATAAAGTTAACCCCTTCACTACCAGTGCATTTTTACAGTAACAGTGCATATGTATAGCACTGATTACTGTAGAAATGTCACTGGTAACCCCAAAAGTGTCAAAAATGTCAGTCAAGGGTCCGATCTGTCCGCCGCAATGTCGCAGTACCGCAAAAAAAATCGCAGATCGCCGCCATTACGCGTTAAAAAAAAAAACAACAAAAATGACAAAAATCTTTCCCTTTGTTAGTAAACACGATAACTTTTGTGCAAACCAATAAAAATACGCTTTTTGCGATTTTTTTTACCAAACATATGTAGCATAAAACAAATTGGACGAAAATGTTAAAAAATTTTGATTTTTACATTTTTTTGTGGGGGAATTTCATATAAAAAAATGTGAAAAATATTGTTATTTTTGCAAAATTTACGCTATTTTTTTGTTTATAGCGCATGATCAAAAAATCGCACAGGTGATCAAATACCACCAAAAGAAAGCTCTGTTTGTGGGAAAAAAAGGACGTCAAATTCGTTTAGGTACAGCGTCGCACGACCGCGCAATTGTCCGTTAAAATCACACAGTGCCGAATCGCAAAATACCCCCTGGTCTTTTAGCAGCCAAATCCTCCGGGGCTTAAGTGGTTAAGTGGTGGTCCATCATTAGGGAATGCTCTGCTCTGTCCCTGGGCCATAATCAGTGGGTAAGAGACTTGCTCTTAGTCCTTTCAAAAAGTCACTATCTTAGTTAGGTCTGTCACACTAACATCAACCCAAACTCCAATCTCTCTAAGTTCTCTGCTTTAACCTCCCTTCACCCACCCTTCAAACCAAGGTAGTGACAGCTCCTCTCCTCTTTCTCCTTTTATTTTAAGGTAGCTTATATAGCAAGTTTTACAAGTTTTGTCACTTATTTGGAGTCGGGGGTCAGGAACAGTCAGGTGGGCCACAATGCATCTATCGCCACTTACAAAAATCGTCCTGAGCTGACAGGGGCCAATGTCAGCCAAAGACAATTAGCAGGAATCACCAGGAACCAGGCCGAAAGGAAACCAATCCTGGATAAGTCCAAATAAGCCGAGGACATCCAGCCAAGGCCGACAGGAACACACAGGACCTGAATGAGTCGATAAAAGGCTGAGGGAGGCTGAAGGGGATCGCCAAGGCTGAAGTAAACTGCCACACACTCAAAACCTTCTGACCAGGCCAAGCGGACTCTCGAACAAAGGCGGAAACAGGCAATGCTGACTGGACCAGAACTTGGAGCTGTACGCCTCTCCACCTCCAATCTCTCCGGCTCGCCACTCCACTATCCATCCCGCTGCCGCCTGCAGTCAACTAAATTCCCGACACTTTCCTCAAGACACACTGGCCAGTTTTTCACTTCAGGATGGAGGAGTCGGGTGAGCTTTTCCTGCCCGCTCACATCGGGCCTAGATCACACTCTTTCCGTATTCTGAAATATATCAAGATTTCATTGTTTTGAAAAAAAAAAGATCTGAACCTTATTTTAACTTTTAAAATATTTTATTAATATAAAGAGTAAGGTTACAAACAAGAGCAAAACAAGAACAGGTGGTATGCAAGTTGGGATTGCAGAAGCAACTGGATACAGGAATAAAATGGGCTTCAAGGGGAGTGCAATCCAATTCAAAATAGACATATAAAAAGCATCAAAATGAAATACCATCTTCAAAATGAGAAAAAGGTACAAAAGTCTATGAAAGGAAGAAAGAAGGAAAGTAGAAGAAAGAGGAAGAGAAAGGCAAACGAAGTGAAGGTAAAAAGATAGTGAGTGGAAGTCGCCTTAGAGGTTCCCGGACGGGGAGGATAAGTGTCCTCGGTAGAGGGGGGTATTGGTATAGATCGCCCGTGGTTACCAAACCGATTCAAAGGCGCTCTTCTTATCAAGGAGAGTGCTGCCCAATTTTTCTTGAGTCATAATCCAAGAAGTTTTACGCTTGGTGGCTAAGAAGGAAACCGATTCCCGTTTCCAGGATTTAGTCAAGGTAATTTTAGCACAGAGCAGAAGGAAAAAAAGGAGTTTAGACATATGTTTGGGCGCATGATCTATTTTAAAATTGAGAAGAACTATTTTCGGGTCCTGGGGTATAGTCAGGCCTGAGAGTTTCTGCATTAGATGAAACATTTTGTTCCAAAACGAACTGATACGAGGACAGGACCACCAGGTATGGAACATGGAGCCTATCATTCCACAATTGCGGAAGCAAAGAGGTGAAGTGTTTGGAAACATTATAGCCAGCCTGCTCAGAACTCTATACCATCTGGTAAAGATTTTGACATTAGCATCAATTAAGGAGACATTTAGGACTCCTTTAATGGAGCGTCGGAAGCACTGTGACCATACTTCGGACGAAAAGGAGTCACCCAGGTCAGATTCCCAGGCAAGCGCATAGGAGGGCTTATCGCCAACAGTCGCCAAGAAGGCATAGATGCTAGATATGCCACCTCTCTGATCCAATATGTTAGAGCACCAGTGTTCATAAGGAGTAAGTTAAGCCACCTAGAGCGTAGGAAGTGGGCTATTTGAGTGTATCAAAACTATTCAGAGGGGGGCATTTTCAGTATTTTGGAGCAATGACCCTGACTAAGAGGGCCTAATCTATTAAAAAAATGGCCTCCATTTGAACGCCCCAATGTCCATTCCCGGAGGGAAGTCCGGGTTATGAATTATGTGGATCAGTGGTCTCAATTCCGAAACCAGGGCAGTATTTTTGTGTAAAGTGTCACATAGGGCGATGGAGTGGGACAGTGTCGGAGCTAGTTCTGTGGGTCTACGATTAGGGGCACACCAGAGCAAAAAGTCAATGTTGTTGCGTGGGATCGTCTGTCTTTCCATGAGGATCCAGTCGGGCTTCGGGCCCCTGGAATATACCATAGATATTTGGGCCAGTTGAGAAGCTTGATAGTACCACCATAAATTGGGGAGACCTAGGCCTCCGTCTTCCTTCCATCTAAACCATATGGATTTTGGGCAACAATGTCCTTTAAAACCCCAAACATACTGAACAATTTTGGATTGCAGCTTGCTTGGCCAGTTGTGATTTTTTCATGGGGATGGGCAGTGACCTGAATAGATAGAGGATGCGTGGTAGTAGTGTCATTTTGACCATGCTAATCTTCCCTATCCAAGACAGCTACATTTTTGACCAGGACACCAGATCTGCTTCCAATTTCTTGAAGGCTCCTGGATAATTAACCGAGTAGATTTTGTCAACGGAATGTGGAAGATTAACTCCTAGGTATGGTATGTAGAGGGGGTTCCAAGAGAAGGGGAAATATGTTTTGAGCGTGTCCAGGAGACGAGTGGGAACTGAAACGTTCAAGGCTGTGGATTAAGACATATTGACCTGCAGGCCAGATACTTGACTGAAGTCGTGTAACAGTTTTAGAATGTTAGGTGTTCGTGTGAGAGGAGAAGTGACAAATAGCAGGAGGTCATCCGCAAAGAGTGTGCATTTATGTTCCGAGTTTCCGCAGGAGACTCCTTTAATGTCTGGGTGTTTTCTGATGGCGGTAGCTAGGGTTTCTATAGCAATAGCGAAAACTATAGGAGATAGCGGGCAGCCTTGCCGTGTTCCCTTTTGTATAGAGAAGGGAGTAGAGCATTGTCCAGCGATGTAACGCTCCTGCGTTTTATGTATAATGTGGATTTACAGCTGCAGAAATATTCCACTTCAGTAGTCATGTAGAGAAACGCTGAGACACCAATCCCAACTCCCAAGACTCATATGTGTGGATAGTCTCAATTCAGCAAGTAAATACACACACTCAATAAGATGTTCCTAGAGTGACTTATATGTATAGTAATATAGTGATGATAGGCTGAAGAGACAGGTTGGGTAGAGATGGTAGATGACAGACACTTGAAAGGAATGTTCTTGAAAGTAAGATAGTAGCAGATGGGATGCAGATAGGTTTAGCAATCATGTATGGTAGCAGATGATAGAGTAGCAGGTGAACATACAGGATAGACCAACCCAGTGCAAGAGCAGATGGTATTAGGCTCAAGAGCTAGCAATCTTAGTTAATGCAGATGTAGTAATAGTCCTTAGTATGCAGAGCTAGATAGTGTAAGCTTTAGTATGAAGGTTATAGAGGTTTCCCCTGTGGGGTACTTATCACTAGTAGCAATGTAGTAGAGGAGAGGTTCGGCAAGAGCGGATGATCCGGTAACGGGATACAGGGATCAGCAGCGTGGTTCCGATAGTGAGGTATGCTTGCAAGCATGAGAGCTTCAAGGCAGATTATGCAGCGTTGAACGAACATGTGAGTGAGACCGCCGGAGGTTGAAATAGCCGCTCCAGCGGCGCTCAGTGATGACAGCATCGGTCTTAAAGGTGTATGCGCACCTTACCAAAAGAGAATGGTGGGGCGCATACACTTAGGAAAAGTGGAATTAGGGTACCAAAGGTACCAGAACATTACAGTACCCCCCCTTAAGGCCGGCTCCTGAAGGCCTCTGGAGCTGGTTTGTCTGGGTACTTCGCATGAAAGTTGCGGATTAATCTAGGGGCATGTATGTCAGAGGTGTTTAGCCAGGTGTCGTCTTGGGGCCCATAGTTCTTCCATCGAACTAAGTATTGAAGTTTTCTTCTGTGGATACGAGAATCCAGAATCTCTTTTATCTCATATTCTTCTCCACCTTCAACTTGTACAGGAGGAGGAAGTGGGATAGTAGGCCTTATTCCTTGGTCAGGAACATGGGGCTTCAGTAGCGACACATGGAAAATGGGATGTATTTTGAGGTCTATTGGCAATGTAAGCTGTACTGCAGCTTTTCCAATAAGTTTCTTGATTGGGAAAGGTCCCAAGAAGAGAGGTCCAAGCTTTTTGCTAGGGATTTTCAGTCTTAAATTTTTTGTTGAGAGCCAAACGAGGTCCCCAATAGCATACTGAGGAGAAGGTCTTCTGCGAAGATCATAGTACTTCTTTTGTTGACTATGAGCGTGTGCAATGGTAGTATTAAGCAAACCCAGAGAGTCCTTTATTTGGGTAAGATAGTCTGAGGCTACTGGGTTATTAGAAGGAAGGATGCGTGGTGGAAGAATAGAGGGATGAAACCCATAGTTCAAGTAGAACGGACTCTGCTTGGTCGTACTGTGGGTTGCGTTGTTGTAGGCAAATTCTGCCAGAGGGAGAAGATCCACCCAATCATCCTGTTGGTAAGAAGTGTAACAACGTAAATATTGCTCGATGCATTGGTTGACTCTTTCAGTCTGTCCGTTGGTCTGCGGATGGTAAGGAGAAGTGAGCTTCCGCTCAATTCGTAGTATGTGACATAGTTCTTGCCAGAACTTGGAAATAAATTGTGATCCACGGTCAGACAGAAGAGTTTTTGGGATACCATGTAGCTTAAAGACATGTTTCATCAGGAGTTCTGCCGTTTGTTTGGACGAAGGTAGTCTGCGAATAGCAATGAAATGTGCCATCTTTGTCAGATGGTCCACTGACACCAAGATGGTATTAAATCCTTTGGAAGGAGGTAGTTCTACTATAAAGTCCAAGGACACAACTTCCCATGGAGTTTGGGGTATTGGTAGACTGCATAGTAGACCGGATGGTCTCGTAGTGTCAATTTTGGACCTGGCACAGACATTGCATGAAGAGACGAATTTTTGTATAGATGTTTTCATGTCAGGCCACCAGAATTGTCTGGTAATCAGATTAAGAGTCTTTGTCATACCCATATGTCCTGCCATAAGCACATCATGCGATAATTCCAAGATCTTGGTGCGCATGGTAGGTGGTATGTAAAGTTTGTCGTTGTAGTAGAGTAAGCCTTCTGCATCGGTATTTAGTTGTGGTGGGGGTGAATCCAAACTTATACCATGCAAAACCTCTTCCTTCAAAGAACGGACAACTCCAATAATACGCTTGTGAGGTATTATAGGAACGGAAGGGATTTCGAAGTAGTTTTCTTCAGTTAGTCGTGATAGTGCATCCGCCTTTTTGTTCTTATCTGCAGGTGTGTAGGTCACTAGGAAGTTAAACCTTAGAAAGAATAGTGACCATCGTACCTGTCGGTGAGAGAGAGTTTTGTTAGTCTGAAGATATTGAAGATTTTTATGGTCCGTGTATATAAGTATTGGTAATCGGGTGCCTTCGAGTAGATGTCGCCAATTCTCCAGAGCCAATTTTATAGCAAGCAGTTCCTTTTCACCCACGGGGTAATTTACCTCTGGACTGCTTAAGGATTTAGAAAAGAAGGCGACTGGATGGAGTGGTGAAGTGTTAGTTGGTCGTTGGGAGAGTATTGCTCCTACTGCCATGTTTGACGCATCTACTTCCAGAATGTATTGGAGGGATGGGTCTGGATGGCGTAGTATGGGAGCAGAAGTAAACCTTGTCTTTAACAGGTGAAAAGCTTTATTTGCTTTATCTGACCATTTGAATGGTCTCTTAATGCTAGTGAGCTGTGTGAGGGGTCTCACAATGGCAGAGAAGTTCCTGATGAATTTCCTGTAGAAATTAGAAAATCCAAGGAATCGCTGTAGCGCCTTGCGGGTGGTTGGTGTAGGCCAATCCTGAATGCAGGATATCTTACTCATGTCCATCTTGATTCCTGTTTTGGATATGATGTAGCCTAGAAACAGTACCTCTTCTTTATGAAACAAGCATTTTTTCAGTTTCACGTATAGGTTGTGTGCAAGCAATCTCGATAATACTAGTCTTACATGTCTTATGTGTTCAGACAAGGATTGTGAATATATAAGTATATCGTCCAGATATACCACAACACAGACATCTAGTAAGTCTCTGAAAATATCGTTTATAAATTGTTGAAAGGCTGCAGGGGCGTTGCATATCCCGAATGGCATTACAAGATATTCGAACAATCCGTATCTGGTTCTGAATGCAGTCTTCCACTCGTGTCCATCACGGATTCGAATGAGATTGTATGCCCCTTTCAGGTCCAATTTTGAAAAATAGGTAGCTCCATGCACCTGCTCAATGAGCTCAGGGATAAGCGGTAGAGGATAGCGATCTTTTATTGTAATAGCATTCAATTGCCTATAGTCGATGATAGGCCTGAGACTTGAGTCCTTATTGCGGACAAAAAAGAGTCCTGCTGCTGTGGAAGAAGTGGAAGGTCTAATGAAACCTTTTTTCAAATTCTCATCCAAATATTCTTTGAGATGGGAAAGTTCATCCTGTGAAAGAGGATAAACATGACCGAACGGCAATTTGCTATTTGGGAGTAGATCAATACTACAATCATAGTCTCGATGGGGAGGTAGTGCTTGAGCATTTTTCTCAAGAAAAACCTCAGAGAGATCCTGATAACATAGTGGTGCAATCTCATCTGTCACCACAGACAGGATCTTCCCGGAAGACGGGAGGTTACACGTACCCTCGCAATAGCAAGAGAGGAAGGCCAGGGTCCGTTCCTTCCAATCTATGGTTGGTTGATGTGTGTGTAACCAGGGAAGTCCCAAAACAATGGGAAAGTGGGGTGAAGGTATTAGATCGAAGGTAGTGGTCTCCATATGAGACCCATTAGTAGTGACTAGGAGTGCCTGTGTCTGATCAGTGATCGGACCAGAGGATAAAGGAACACCGTTAATAAGACTCACTGAGACAGGTTTAGGTTTAGAAATAATAGGGACTTTATTTAAAGCAGCAAAACGTATGTCAATATAATTTCCACAAGATCCTGTGTCAATCATGGCCCTAGTAGTAATCCTGTTCTGGTCCCACTGTAATGTTAAGCAAACAAAAAGGTAAGGGTTAGTAATTGAAGTTGTCAATCCCCCTAGGAGGACATGTGAACACTCACCCTTCTTTTTGTAGACTAGGGGACAGACGTTTATCTTGTGATCCGGGGATGCACAGTACAAGCAGAGATTACCAGATCGTCTTCTGGCTCTTTCCATAGTTGATAGAGGTGGGCGTATGGTTCCTACCTCCATAGGAGTGGGGTCATCGGCCGAAATCTGAGAAGAACTGGATAATGGCATTCCCATTTTTTCAGCCTTTCTTTCTCGTAGTCTTCTATCTATGGTGATACTGAGTTGTATCAATGCATCCAGGGTTTTTGGCAGATCCGCTCGGGCGAGCTCGTCTTTAACGGCCTCTGATAGGCCAAGCCTAAATTGAGTTTTCAGAGATGCATCATTCCATTCTGAATCAAGGGTCCATCTCTTGAATTCTGCGACAAAGTCTTCCACAGGTCTCCTACCTTGTTTCAAGGACCTTAATTGAAGATCGGCAGTACTCTGCCTATTGGGATCATAATATAGGCTAGTAAGTTCTGCTAGAAATAAGGCATAGGATTTGAGAAGCTGATCGTTTTTCTCAAAAAGAGAGTCTGCCCAGGCCCGAGGATCGCCTGTTAGGTAAGAAATAATAGTACAAACCTTAATGTGATCAGTAAGGTAGGTACGGGGTTTTAGCAAGAAAAGTAACTCACATGCGTTTTTAAATTCGCGAAATTTTTTGCGATCGCCTGTAAATACCAAAGGAGGATTTATTTTGGGTTCAGGGGACTGAGCAGTGGTAAGTTGTGTCAGTCTGGTTACCTGCTGCGTCAGAGCCTGATTTTCTTCTCTTAATTCAGCAAGTGCGTGTATTAACGCAGTTACTTGCTGTTTTAATTGTGTCACCTGAGTGGTTATTTCTGTTGAATCCATTTGAGGTTTGTTCAATCTGTAACGCTCCTGCGTTTTATGTATAATGTGGATTTACAGCTGCAGAAATATTCCACTTCAGTAGTCATGTAGAGAAACGCTGAGACACCAATCCCAACTCCCAAGACTCATCATGTGTGGATAGTCTCAATTCAGCAAGTAAATAAACACACTCAATAAGATGTTCCTAGAGTGACTTATATGTATAGTAATATAGTGATGATAGGCTGAAGAGACAGGTTGGGTAGAGATGGTAGATGACAGACACTTGAAAGGAATGTTCTTGAAAGTAAGATAGTAGCAGATGGGATGCAGATAGGTTTAGCAATCATGTATGGTAGCAGATGATAGAGTAGCAGGTGAACATACAGGATAGACCAACCCAGTGCAAGAGCAGATGGTATTAGGCTCAAGAGCTAGCAATCTTAGTTAATGCAGATGTAGTAATAGTCCTTAGTATGCAGAGCTAGATAGTGTAAGCTTTAGTATGAAGGTTATAGAGGTTTCCCCTGTGGGGTACTTATCACTAGTAGCAATGTAGTAGAGGAGAGGTTCGGCAAGAGCGGATGATCCGGTAACGGGATACAGGGATCAGCAGCGTGGTTCCGATAGCGAGGTATGCTTGCAAGCATGAAAGCTTCAAGGCAGATTATGCGGCGTTGAACGAACATGTGAGTGAGACCGCCGGAGGTTGAAATAGCCGCTCCAGCGGCGCTCAGTGATGACAGCATCGGTCTTAAAGGTGTATGCGCACCTTACTAAAAGAGAATGGTGGGGCGCATACACTTAGGAAAAGTGGAATTAGGGTACCAAAGGTACCAGAACATTACAAGCGATCCGAATCTGGGCGTAGGCGTAGAGTACAAAAAGCGTAGTATTCCCTGGAAGCATGGGCCAAATCCCCATCTCTCCAGAGTGTCAAAGATATAGGGCCACAGCACCGAATCAAAAGCCTTACAGAGGTCGATAGAAAGGAGGTAACCTTCCTGTTTAGCACCCCCGTCCCAAGCAGAGTTAAGAAGAAATACAATATCTATTGCTCTCCGAATCTGGTTAGTGCCTTGTCGGCCTAGGATAAACCCTGCCTGGTCCATGTGAATGTAGCGGGCTATAAAAGAGGAAAGTCATTTTGCTAAAACCTTAGTAAGAATTTTAAGATCATTGTTGATTAAGGAGATAGGGCGATAATTAGCAACATTATTAGGGTCTTTACCTGGCTTTGGAATCAGGGAAACAGTAGCAAAATTTAAGTCTGCGCCTAGGCTGCAACCATCGCGGAGAGAATTAAAGAACCAAGCCATATATGGGGCAAGAGTAGAGCCAAATTTTTTATAATATAAGTTAGGAAAGCCGTCAGGGCCTGGTGCTGATGACAGAGTCAGGGATTTAATTACCCCCAGGTTTTTCCATCAGCCGGAAATGTTCTGGAGATAATTTGGGCAGATCAATATCCTCCAGAAAGGAGTTCAGAGTCTTGGGTGGAGCTGTGGGGGCGGAGTATAGGTTGGAGGACCTATCTTATCTTTCTGACAATAGTGGCGTGCTCCAGACCATCTAAGATGTTTTTTGGCTTTGGTAGTAAGAGCTAAATTCAGAGCCAAATGAGACAAATCTAATTTGATCAGGGAGGCTGCAGAGGGGTTAGCTTTATGTTGCTTTGATAAGGATAGGAAGGTATTGGTTAGGGTAGTAACAGTTTGTTTCCGCTCACGCTTCAGCTGTGAAGAGATTTGGATTAGTTTTCCCCTGATCGTGGGTTTGTGAGCTGCCCAGAGGGATTCAGGAGAGATAGGTGCTATATCGTTGTGGAGAAAATACTCTGAGATAAGCCAATGGCTGTCAATCAAATCCTGTGATGAGGGAGTGGAGGGGGGGTCTACAGACACATCAAGGGCAGCTCAGGAGCAAGCCACACAAGTGCCCCCATAGAAATCAGCTTTCTATAATGACCACTTGCTGAAGAGAAGGAGCCAGAACTGCCGGTAGGGGACCCCAGAAGAAGAGGATTGGGGCTGTTCTGTGCAAAACCAGTGCGCAGGGCAGGTAAGCATGACATGTTTATTATTTATTTAAAACAATTAAGGCTTTACTATCACTTTAAGGGCATGCTTTTTCACATAAGATAATGACAAAAAATAGAAAAATCATGCATTCCCCAATTCTATTTCTTAGACTCCAGTGTTTTTTTTCCACAGTACCTAAAAATAATTAAAGGTTATATTGTAGTATACTAAACTAAAACTGTATAAAGTTTTTGATCTTTAGGTAGAAAAATCCATTTATCACCATGTGTTTCTCTCACCGCATGCCACATCCCACATGTCAATATACTCTTACCCAAAAATATTTGTCCTCACTTGACAGGGCTAAAAAGGTCATGTAAAAAAACAACTTCCCTTTCGTTCAATTCACCACAGTCTCCATTGTATGGTTTTACATTTGCAAAAAATATATAACAAAGCAAAGACCATAGTTTAGCAGATTTATGAACTACTTTATTTATTTTAAAAAAGTGCTCACGTGTATTAGACAATGTAAAATGGCTAACACCTGAATCCAAGATGGCAGAATGGACACTTCCAATTCCGGTATATTGTCACCTGCTGACGCATTTCCTCATGTGACTTTATCAAAGGATGTGATGCCAGATTAAGAGGCTGTATATATAGCAACCCTCCATGCTCAACGTCGCCAAGTTTATTGCTAGCAATTCATTTGGCTCTGAATCCCATTACTAAAGCCGCCATCCCACATATATAAGCAACTGCATAACTTTACAGATTCCAGTGCATACAATTAAACAAAAAACATTCAAATTCATTCAAAATATTGGCTAAGTTTACCTCTTGTAATATATATATATATATATATATATATATATATATATATATATTGACAGTATATACACACATTTATTATTTTTTTTTTACATTGCATTGCATCAGCAGATCGTGGGTGCAGTGGCAGTATTCTGCAGACTCTCAGTACACTGCCTGCCCATACTTCTGATACAGGCAGGCAGTTATTGAATGGCAGGAAGATCTTACGCCATGTGAGGCCCTCCAGCCTTTTTGGAAAGAAGTTCATGAGGTGATCACTCATGTGACCATAACACCATTGGAGTACTCCCCAGCACAGTATCTTTTGCACCACACATGCTTACCCAAAAAAGATTATCATAAATCTCTGGCCATGCACATAGGGAATGCGGCGAGACTGTGTATCCCAATACACTGGAGATCTGACAGAGCTCCAAAGCTTAGAGAATGGTTTGCCAGGCTCTCCAAAATAGAAGAAATGGAAGAGCTTATTCATATAACACAGGAGCGACTACCAAAATTCATGAACACATGGGCAAGCTGGATCCACTTTAAAACCTCTGATCGTTTTAACACCTATTTTAACACCTATAGGATTATTTCTAGTGCTACCCCCAGGTAATGTCTGTAAAACATAATTGTTCAATATGGAGAAGCCGAGGAAATGATGCAGTAGTAGTAATATTCCTCAACCTGGCCATACTTTCCTGATATTCCCTTATGACACTCATTGGAGACCCTTCCTTCAGTCCATCCCTTTCCCCATCTTCCCTTTCCATTAACCCCCCTTCTCTCCCCCCCCCCTTTATTTCTCTCTCTTTTCTGACTCTATCTTTCTTTTTCCTCTCTCTTCTACTTCAAGGTCCCGCACCATTAGCGCTCCTATTAGGATCTGTACTCTTGTCTCGCAAGTGGGATTGCTTTGATTATGCCCCAGAATACATCGCAATATGGTTTAATAGGATTGGAAGAGGGAATTAGGAATGTCAGAGGGAAAATGTGCAGTTATTTTCTTGATTAGATAATGGACTTCATGTACCATGCTGGTCACCTCTCCTTTCCTCCTCTTATTTTCTTTTTTGTGTTTTTATTGGAAGGGTAATAGGACATGTCTTGTCCTCCGTTAGACATATATGATGTAGTCCTACAATTTGCAAATTCTGTACAAACATTGTTTCAATAATATTGTTGTATGTATCCCTCTTGTTACATGCTTTCAATAAAGTGTTTATGGGAAAAAAAAGTATTTTTAATACAGAGATTTTGGCTTACTGAAAAATATGCCCATGTACAGTATAGCAGGGCTCAAAATTCAAAGTCCTCAGCTACTAGCCAGGCCCTAAGGGTTACTCGCCACCAGTTGCCCCACCCAACTCCTAACCTGCCCCGCCCCTAATTCCGCCCCTAAACACGCCTTCATAAATTATCTCATAAAATTACACTGTTAAATGTTTTTTGCATTAATGCAGAAGTTACAAAAATAAATATTAATAACAACGTTTTCAATGCCCATCAGTGCAGCCTCATCAGTGCCCATCAAGGGTCTGGAGGGCGGGGGGCTGATGAGCACCAAGGGGCTGGAGGGGGGAGGCCAAAGAGCACTGGGGGGCTGGAGAGGGGGGGCTGAAGAGCACTGGGGGGCTGGAAAGGGGGGGTGAAGAGCACTGAGAGGGGGCTGAAGAGCACTGGGAGGGCTGGAGAGCACTAAGGGGCTGGAGGGGGAGGCTGAAGAGCACTGGGAGGCTTGAGAGGGGGGGCAGAAGAACAATGGGGGGGGCTGAAGAAGGAGGCTGAAGAGCACTGGGGGGGCTGGAGAGCACTGGGACGGGGCTGAAGAGCACTGGGAGGGCTGGAGAGCACTAAGGGGCTGGAGGGGGAGGCTGAAGAGCACTGGGGGGCTAGAGAGGGGGGGGCTGAAGAGCACTGGGGGGGCTGAAGAGCACTAAGGGGCTGAAGGGGGAGGCTGAAGAGCACTGGGGGCGGGAAGGGGGGGGGGCTGAAGAGCACTAAGGGGCTAGAGGGGGGGCTGAAGAGCACTGGGAGGGAGGCTGGAGGGGGGGCTGAAGAGCACTGGGAGGGCTGGAGAGGGGGGGCTGAAGAGCACTAAGGGGCTGGAGGGGGAGGCTGAAGAGCACTGGGGGGCTAGAGAGGGGGGGCTGAAGAGCACTAAGGGGCTGGAGGGGGAGGCTGAAGTGCACTGGGGGGCTGGAGAGGGGGGGGGGCTGAAGAGCACTGGGAGGCTGAAGAGCACTGGGGGGCTAGAGAGGGGGGGGGGGTCTGAAGAGCACTGGGGGTCCGAAGAGCACTAAGGGGCTGGAGGAGGAGGCTGAAGAGCACTGGGGGGCTGGAGGGGAGGGGGGGCTGAAGAGCACTAAGGGGCTGGAGGGGGGCTGAAGAGCACTGGGGGGGGCTGGAGGGGGGGGCTGAAGAGCACTGGGAGGGCTGGAGAGGGGGGGGGCTGAAGAGCACTAAGGGGCTGGAGGGGGAGGCTGAAGAGCACTGGGGGGGCTAGAGAGGGGGGCTGAAGAGCACTGGGGGGGCTGAAGAGCACTAAGGGGCTGGAGAGGGGGGGGGGGCTGTACAGCACTGGGGGGCCAGCAAAAGAAAAAAAGAAGTTGGACAGGAGGGGGATGGGGCGGCTGCATATAGAGGAATTGATCTTTCCATATTCCTCCTGCAACCGCTGAATGCCTGCAGAGAGGAGAATCAGGCATCCAGCGGCTGCAGGAGGAATATGGAAAGATCAATTCCTCTATATGCAGCCGCCCCACCGCTCCTCCTATCCAGTCACACAGGGAGGCTGCTCAATCCTCGGGCACTCACCTTCTTCCAGCCCCCGGGAGCAGCTGATGACTGAGAGAAGATGATCAGCGTGAGAACCGGCTTGACACCCCCCGCACCCCCCATTGGTATGCCACTGCTGGCTGGATGACAGAGCGCGGATCATCCTACTGTAACAGCTTTAATTGAAATTGCCGGGCACTCCCTGACACACACAGTCCCGCCTCCTAGCCCGGCTCCTTTGATAGACGTCACACGTCCTGGTTGGCCAGGTGTTCTGTCTATCAAAGAAGCCGGGCTAGGAGGCGGGACTGTGTGTGACGGCAAGCGCCCGGCAATTACAGTTAAAGCTGTTACAGAGGGAGGATCCACGCTCCGCGCTCTGTCATTATGGGTCAGCTTTCCTCTTCCTCTCTCTCTCTTCCCCGGAGAAGCCCCACGCTTGCCCTACATAATTTTCCACCCACAAAATGCGAGCAGGCCAGTGGAAAATTTGAGGGCTGCAGTATAGTATGCACTCAATACTTTGTTGGGGCTCCTTTTGCATGAATTACTGCATCAATGTGGCGTGGCAAGGATGCGATCAGCTTGTGGCACTGCTGAGGTGTTATTGAAGTCTACGTTGCTTTGAGCTCATCTGCATTATTGGGTCTAATGTCTCTTAACTACCTCTTGACAATACCCCACAGATTGAGTGCATACTATACTGTACATGGACATACTTTTCAGTAAGCCAACATTTCTGTATTGAAAATCCTTTTTTTATCGGGCCTATGTAATATTCTAATTTTCTGAGATACTGAATTTTGGGTTTTCACTAGCTGTAAGCCATAATCATCAGAATTAAAAGAGGGAAAGACTTGAAATATATATTTTATATAGATGTGTTACAAACAGAGTGATATATTTCAAGCATTTCTTTCTTTTAATTTTGATGATTATGGCTTACAGTTAGTGAAAACCCAAAATTCAGTATCTCAGAAAATTCAAATATGACATTAGATATTCCTAAATAACAATATCATCAAAAATGTAATTTATTTAGTTAATTTAGTTATTTTAGTTATTAAATTAAAAAAGTTAAACTATTTAATATAGATGCATTACACACAGAGTGATATGAGTTTCACTTTTTGAATTTATTACTGAAATAAACTTTTAGATGATATTTTAACCAGTTGCCGACCAGCTCCCGTATATTTACTGCGGCAGGCTGGCTCGTAAAGGCAAAACAACGTAGATCTACGTCGCTCGCCTGGGAGGAGCAAGGGGGCGAGCGCACGCTGCCGAAGGCATGCTCCCGCCCCCGATCATCAGCGGGGGAACCAATTGCTGCCTGACACCCGCAATCTCTCCCCGCTCAGAGAGGACGGTCAGCTGTTGTAAACACAGCTGACCGTCCTTCTCCCTTAAATGATCACAGAGCTCATGTGATCCTGCTATATAGGATCACATGTCTCTGTGGTCATCTCGGAAGCCACGCCCCCCCCACAGTAAGAATCATGCGCGGCTTCCGGATATGGCGGACGTGTAAGTCCCGAGCTCCGGACCCCGCCGACTCTCTGTGACCTCTGCTCCGCTTCCAGCCACATCAAAAGCTCACACACACCCTGAACCTCTGGGGCACCCCATGGGGAAAATTGGCCAGCAAAAACAGGCATATTCCGCGCCGGTGGAGCCGCACTCACAGGCCGCCATGGAGCGGTTCCTCACTAGGCCGCAATCCCCAGCCTCGAGTACCCAGTCGGATCCGTTCTCCTCCGTTCTAATTATTTTTCATGTTCACTGCAGTTTATTGCCATTGATATTCTCTATTCTTTATCCATGTATATCCGTATATATCTAAGTCTTTATCTTATATCTGTAAAATGATGGTCTCTTTTGAAATAATTAAGGATGGCTATATATCTAGTTTTCAGAAGTCTCAATATCCGCTACTACCCCTACAAGTACTACAATGTCCAAAACATGTCAGGTCCCATCAATTCTACTCACAAGGCCTGAACCAGGTCTATAGCATTGGCAGCCTCTTGGATGTATCTGATGGTGTTAAGGGGTATTTGAGCATTATCCAACCACGGTGTGTTCACAAGTTCACATTTTTATATTTTGTTGTAATTTCATTGTAGAAGAACTTCAGTCCATACTTTTTATTGTGTATGTTTATTAAAAATTAATTTTTAATACTATAATCTTACTGTAGTTCTGCCTCCATTGTCCTTGAGGGGTATTGGTCGCACTGCATGCACATACATTTTTGCTTGTCCATCCTTTAAGAGCCGGTTCACATAGAGGCGACACGACTCCTTACTACTTCGGGGGCGACTTGTGCATTACAGTGCACCATGACTTTGGAGCGACTTGCAGGGACTTCACATAATGAAAGTCTATGCAAGTCGCTCCGAGGTCACCCCGAAATAGTACAGGACCCTTTTTCTATGTCGGAGCGACTTGTGTCGCTCCTATTAGAACGGGTCCTGTAGCGGTCAATGGACCACGAGGGAGCGCGACTTCTCAGGCTAACAAGTCGCCTGACAAGTCGCGCTTGTATGAATGGGCTCTAAAAATACAAGGCCAGCACCTAAAACAACAAATACAGTTTAACCTCTTAATTAAAGCCAGAGTTCATTTAATTGACTAGGAAACTAGTGTAAGGTGTAACTTATCCCATGAGAAAACAAATTCAGTTATAAATCTTTTAGTCAAACATAGCAGGGAAAAGGGGAGGAGCTTAGGAAAAAGAAACATTATTAATTATTGGCCAAAATTTTATTTGTGCTTAGAGTTTCAGTGATTGCGGCATGAACAAAAGACATAGAACACTACATTCAAAAGTCCAAAGCAGTGAACTTGGCACCTTTCTATAGCATATCAGAAAACTCTTGTCTGCTATTGCTTGATGTGCGTCTACTATTTATAATGAAAATTAGTACATCTGTTGTGGGGAAGGGGTGGTGTTTATTTCATGTGCTTTTCAGGTAAGCAAACAAAAATAACCTAGCATAACACCATACAATATCTATATTTGGCTCCTAGTATTCCAGGTAGTGAGCTGTGGCTAAATAATCAAAACACATGACATAAGCAGTCCTCTCAAGTCTTTATTTACACAGGCGGTACATGCACACCCTCCAGGAGCCTCCCTAGTTACCCCCTGGCCTTTGGCTCTGTTGCACCAAACAGCTACTATGTAGGAGCCATGAATTATTAAATCTGTATTTCGTGGTAATACATAATTTCCTATCAATTATTCATGCTAATGTGTGTGTAGTTTACTTAATTGTGTTATTGACGATCAAAAGTAATTTCCTGAAAGTCCTCAAGGACAGAAAATTTAATCAGCGTAACGGCTGCTCAGATGTGCGGACGTTAAGTATTCTTAATTTGCTGAGCAGTTCACTTATTTACGCTACTTTCCCAGGAAATATGAGTTTAATCAAACTATGGAAGGGAGGAGAGTGTGTGCACATTTAGAGATCAACATAGAAGACCCGAGGAAGTTTAACCATTTTATTGCAATAGAGATTCAACCCTTTTACCTGAGTAGTTCTGATTATTCACCGAGGTAAAGCAATTGTGTGAATCAAAAGCAAAAGCATTATTGGAATCTAATGTTATTATGATTTCTAATCATGTGTTTTTGCATAAAAACAACTTTAAGAATGTATATGCACAGTAGTATATATGCCAATGCATTATAAGAAGGAAAAGCTGCACTTCCTTGGTCTGTTGTATGAAAACCGAAGCTGACTGTTTGCTAAGAGAAACAGGAAATGTTACCTTTAGCATATTTCATACTGTATATCAGAGCCTCATTGAGTAATGGCTAGAGCAAAGGATGAACTATGAGCATGAGTTCACAGCCCAAACGAACCTGTTTCCATTTTGCAGATCTGTCAAGCTAATTCAACTGATCACCACCTTAGCAACCTGTGGGCAGGACCTACTCAGCCTGCACATGGGGTACTATTTGCACTGAGCACGCTCATCAATGCCAGGACCAAGCAGAAACTACAGTCATGTGGAAAGTTTAACATTGGGGCAGTTCCCCGACTTATGAGCCATAACACTGTGTGCAGTAAAAGTGCAGAATCTGAAAGTGTTAACTCATGTCACTACACACTGTAAATAGATGTATTTTGCATTAGGAGGAACGTGCTGAGCCTGCACCCTCTCCACCAAGCCAGTGTACTGCTGTTACCTCACTCCCAGTAACAGAATGAGGTCCCTTCATGTATTTAGCATGGACTTCATGAGCGCACTTGTTTCACTTCTGTACCTTGTGACCAGGCCATGGATCTCCATAATGCGTGTTCAGTTTCCGGTTGTTATTGCTAGGAAGGCAGAATCTTGACCCCATCGCTACCAAAGGACCTTTCACCTTTACCAGGTACCACACCTAATGACTGGTTGCTTGTATTAGTTCTTGGTTACTCTTTGAAACTACATTCCTCTTCCTGTTTCTTTTGATACGCCAGAACTAACATGCACCCCATTAAATATGGGCTCAGAACAGTTGATGCAGCTTTACTTAAAAGTCTTTAGTATTACAGTTCAATGTGAACAGAGTCATTTCCTAATCCCAACTAAAACTGACTGGCTGCCCAGGCCTACCTTTTCTAGGTAATATTCCATATTGATGTTTCACATGCTTTGATGTTCTCCAGAACCTCGGTGCCTCTTCCACACAATTGCCAGCATGTCTTGCCCCGTAAGTTGATGGAAAGCCAGAGAGCCCCAAACCCAGCTTTCTACCATATTTATATTTATATCACTGCAAAGTAGGCTGGATCAAAAAAAAAAACCCAGGAACTGGGCATGTACACTTAACTCTTTCCCCCCTCAGCATGGGCCAGTCACTAACTAACTAATCCACTCATAGGCAACCTGCCTAAAAACCAACTACCAATAATGTACTTCCTGCCTCTGAACCTAACTTAAAATGTTTTTTTTTTTGTTCCAGCACCTTACAATAAAAAGTCAGGGAATGCAGAAGCCATTTTAATAATGTTATTAGCTGGGATAGGGAAAGCATAGGGTTGCTGCTGATAATGTCTTTAGGGTCAGATTAGTGTAAGCTTTTCACATGAAAAAAAATATTTTATTAAAATAATTAAAAGGTAAAGTTAAGTACCTTGTGACTGGGAGTACCTTGTGACTGGGAGTACCTTGTGACTGAGAGTACCTTAGTACCTGGGAGTACATTGTGACTGGGAGTGCCCTGTGACTGGGAGTACCTTGTGACTGGTAGTACATTACTACTTGGGAGTACCCTGTGAGTACCTGGCGACTGGGAGTAACCTTTAACTGGGAGTACCCTGTGACTGAAAGCCGGGTGCTAGGAGTGACTGTGAAGGAACAGAAGTAGGTTTAGTATCTGGGGAGCTTGGAGTAGTGTAGGTAACAAATATCAGGTTGTTATCCTTATTATCGCGATAGAATAGATGGTAATAATGTCCGACAGGATTGGGGATGCCACTCAGTGCACTTCTTGCTCCATGTATGCGTTCTTTGATGAACCATTCGAGGGCGAATACTGCTGTGTGAGATGTGAGTGACTAGTTTCTCTGGAAGCACAGTTCCTAGAGCTAGAAAACAAGGTGGCAACCTGGAAATCAGGTTCAACAACCTGGAAAGGAGCTTGGACATTACCCAGCAGGTGCTAGTGGGGGGGCCAGCGTAGAGGAGGGTGGAGACATGGAGACCCAGATGCCAGAGGTAGCCAGTTGGGTGACAGTTAGAAGGAGGGGAAGATAGCAATTTACAAATACCTCAATGGTGATCTCAGCATAGAAAAAAATCTATTCAGTCGCAAGGATTGCATGAGGACATGAGGACATACAATGCGATTAGAGGAGAAGCGTTTTAACCTCAGGTAACGTAGGGGGTTCTTCACTGTTAGGGCTTAAAGACTGTGGAATTCTCTACCACAAGAGGTAGTTACTACAGGAAGTATGGCTACTTTCAAAAGACTCTTGGATGTACATCTCAAGGCTCAGAACATTAAGGGGTATGATAGATGATTACGGCCACACACACCTACACAGGTTGAACTGGATGGACTGTTGTCTGTATTCAACCTCAACTACTATGTAATTTCATAAATGTCTTACAGGACAACTACATGTCTCAGTTGGTGGATTCTCCTACTAGAAAGAATGCATCGCTAGATCTATTAATTACAAATGATCCAGGTCTAATCTCAGATGTAGGAGTCCGGGACAACTTTGGATCTAGCAATCACAAGATGATCACATTTAGCATAAATCATAGGATAACAAGGCCCGAGGGGAACATAAGAACCCTAAAATTCGGAAGGGCAAACTTTCCTGAACTGTGCTCAATAATAAAGATCATAAATTGGGACTAAACCCTAGGAACAATGAACACGGAGAAAAAATTGGAATTCTTTACGAAATATATTAAACAAAAGTATCTCACAGTGCATTGCAATGGGAAATAAATTTAGAAGAGCAAAGGTAAAACCAGAGTGACAAAGCCGTAATGTAAAAATGCTTATTAGGGAAAAAAAATGTCCTTTAAGAAATATAAATTGGAGGAGACATTATCAGCTTTCCACCAATACAAGGAATCTAACAAGAAATGTAAAAAAGAAATCAGGGCGGCTAAAATTGACTTTGAGAGACAGATAGCAGAGGAGAGTAAAAAAAAATCCTAAGAAATTCTTTAAATATATTAATAGCAAAAAAGCGAGGTCAGAGCACGTTGCACACATAATTAACGATGATGGGAGGATGGTTACAGAGGACACAGAGAAGGCAACTGTACTAAATGCTTTTTTCTCCTCAGTTTTTACACAGGAGAAGGAGGGGTACACTGACCATGACTGTATGGTTAGCAGCACATCACAGGACTTGCCACTGTGGCTAACACTAGGGATGGGCAAATGGTTCACCCTTTCAATGAACACCTGACCACGATGCCCTAATTGGCTGAAGCAATGAAAGCTTTGCCCAATCAGGGCACAGAGCACTGTCAGGGCCATGAATGGAGAAAGTAATGATGACTCTATCAAATCATGGCTCATTAGTCGCACCCCACACTATAATAGTATTTTTTCGAAAGCAGCCATTTTTAGTGTGTAGGCTCTGTTCAGTGCTACTAGAGAGTTAGGCTGCTATAGTGTGCTATTCTAATTCTATTGTCTGTATAATATCAGTTTAGTGTGAATCTAGTGATAGATAGTTCAGTCAGTGTGAGTGTAGTGACCATTCATTTTTACTTTATTGTCACTTTACTGTGAATCTAGTGATAGATCAGTCAGCGTGAGTGTAGTGAATGTTCATTTTTACTTTGGTGTGAATCTAGTGATAATTCAGTGAGTGTAATGAGTGACCATTCATTTTTACTTTAGTGTCAGTTCGTTTTGTCAGGGCAGGTTAGTACATAATATAAATGGGTACTAATAGGTATTATGTTGGGAGTCTTGCGCTGTCCAAGGAAATAACTGAATTACATAAACCCTTCCTCGATGCCGCATGTACCGTTACTGAAAACCATGCAGTAAAGGAAATTTGTAGTGAAGATTGGGGGGTACAGCGCTTCTTAGAAGTATTAGAAGAAACTACGGTAAACTCTAATAGGGGTATAATCAATATGAAATTAAACTGTGTATCTCATTTGTGTAACCATAAACTTAATATAAAGTGCATGAGTGATTTCAATAAATTATAATGGACCATATAGAAACATATAATAAACGTGTAAAAATGGGTGACTCAATAAAAATTATATACACTCTTATCTCAATAAATATATTAAAATAATGTAATCAATAGACAAAGTGCTCAGTGCAGATCCAGGTGAAGTATTAAGTGCATCAACTAAAATGTGCATATTATTATACAGTCCTTTATAAATGCTGTAGAAAGCTCCAACAGTTCCAGAATGGGAAAGGGGGGATGTGCTCCAATAGTGTGTCCAAAAAAAGAGAAATAGCAAAAAGGGTTTTATGCCCTCCACCTCAAACGGTGTAAAGAAAAGTGGGGTGCTTCTTCACCTCGTGCCCCTATAGGTGTACTAAACTCTCACCTCCGAATATCTTATTACATGCCTTTTAAGCTCAGACCCCGGGATCCTCTCCACTCTTTGCCTGTCTGTAAATGGTCCCTTGGGTAGATCGATTCATATAGTGGGCCCAGTGACCCTCGGAAGTAAAGTGCTTACAATAGTGCAATATTGCCAGAAAAATAAATTTTATTGCCAAAGATTAAAAAGACTTACATTTGTCTTTAAATAAAAGCGCCTTGTGTGTACAAACACTCAGAATCGCGGTCCTCACTTCCGCGTCCGTACGTCACTTCCGGTAGCGGCCCTACGTGTTACGCCTCACGTGGCTTCTTCAGGGGATCCCGGGGTCTGAGCTTAAAAGGCGTGTAATAAGATATTCGGAGGTGAGAGTTTAGTACACCTATAGGGGCACGAGGTGAAGAAGCACCCCACTTTTCTTTACACCGTTTGAGGTGGAGGGCATAAAACCCTTTTTGCTATTTCTCTTTTTTTGGACACACTATTGGAGCACATCCCCCCCTTTCCCATTCTGGAACTGCTGGAGCTTTCTACAGCATTTATAAAGGACTGTATAATAATATGCACATTTTAGTTGATGCACTTAATACTTCACCTGGCACTTGAATGTTTACACATTTGACCATTGTCATTAATGGTTTATGATCTGCACTGAGCACTTTGTCTATTGATTACATTATTTTAATATATTTATTGAGATAAGAGTGTATATAATTTTTATTGAGTCACCCATTTTTACACGTTTATTATATGTTTCTATATGGTCCATTATAATTTATTGAAATCACTCATGCACTTTATATTAAGTTTATGGTTACACAAATGAGATACACAGTTTAATTTTATATCGATTATACCCCTATTAGAGTTTACCATAGTTTCCTCTAATACTTCTAAGAAGCGCTGTACCCCCCAATCTTATCTACAAATGGGTACTAATATTTAACTTTCAATACATTTTTATTAATTTAAAGTAGAAAAATACATAACAAAGGAACATAACAATAACATGTTGTATGCAAGATGGGATTGCATACAATTTTGCTAATGTCATTTTAACACCAAGGAGGAGGAAGAAGAGAAGTGTAGACATATGTTTGGAAGCATGATCTATTTTAAAATTGAAAAGAGCTATTTTTGAGTCCTGGGGTATAGCCAGGCCTGAGATTTTCCGCATTAAGTGAAATATTTTGTTCCAGTACGATCTAATGCGAGGACAGGTCCACCATGTATGAAACATGGAGCCTATCATTCCACAGTTGTGGAAACATAGAGGAGAAGAGTTTGGAAACATTATAGCCAGCCTGCTCTGGACTCTATACCATCTGGTAAAGATTTTAACATTAGCTTCAATCAGGGAGACGTTTAAGACCCTTTTGAAGGAGCATCTAAAGCATTGTGACCACACTTCGGACGAAAACGATTCACCCAGGTCAGATTCCCAGGCAAGGGCATAGGAGGGTTTATCTTCAGCAGCCGCCAAGGAGGCATAGATGGTAGAAATGCCACCTCTCTGATCCAATATGTTAGAGCACCAGTATTCGTAAGGGGTAAGTTTAGAGGGTTCGCTCTTGTTAAGCCAGATAGAACGAAGGAAATTAGATATTTGTGAGTATCAAAAAGATTCAGATGGGGGCATCTTCAATATTTTGGTGCAATGACCCTGACTAAGAGGGCCTAATCTGTTAAAAAAAATGGCCTATTCGAAACAAGCCCTTATTGAGCCACCATTTGAAGGCTCCGATATCCATTCCCGGTGGGAAATCCGGGTTATGAAATAAGTGGGTTAAAGGCTTCAAGTCCGAAATGAGGGGAGAGTGTTGGTGTAGAGTGTCGCATAGGGAAATGGAGTGGGATAATGTCGGCACTAGCACTGGAGAGTATCAAAGATGTAGGGCCACAGAACCGAATGAAAAGCTTTACATAGGTCAATGGAAAGGAGGTAACCTTCCTGTTTAGTACCATTGAGTGTTAAAAAGAGAAATTATGTCTATCGCCCTCCGGATCTGGTCCGTGCCCTGGTGACCCGGGATGAACCCTGCCTGGTCCAGGTGGATGTAGCGGGCTATAAAAGAGGAAAGCCTGTTCGTTAAAACTTTGGTGAGAATTTTAAGATCGTTGTTGATTAACGAGATAGGGCGATAGTTGGCAACGTCACTAGGGTCCTTTCCAGGCTTCGGTATCAAAGAAACAGTAGCAAAATTCAAGTCTGCGCCCAGTCCATGGCCATTGCGAAGAGAATTTAAAAAACTAGCCATATAAGAGGCAAGAATAGAGCCAAATTTATTGTAGTATAGGTTAGAGAAGCCATCCAGGCCCGGGGCCGAGGACAGATTCAGAGTTTTAATGACCTCCAGAATTTCCACTTCAGAAATAGGTTTTTCCATTGATTTGAAATGTTCTGGTTACAATTTAGGGAGATCAATATCCGTTAAGAAAGATTCCAATGTTTTGGGGGGATCTGTGGGGGCAGAACAGAGACTGGAGTAGAAATCCTGGAAAGCTGCCATCACCTTCTGAGGGTGTTGGGTCAGATCACCTTGACTGGTTCAAATTTTGGGGAAAGAGGTAGCCTGGAACCTGGGGGTTAATTTAAATGCTAATTTAGAACCTATTTTATCTCTCTGGTAATAGTGGCGGGCACCTTACCATCTAAGGTGTTTTTCGGCTTCAGTTGTAAGAGCTAAATTCAGAGCCAGACGGGACGAGTCTAACTTGGTTAGGGAAGCCTTGGAGGGGTTAGTTTGTGTTGCTTTGATAGGGACAGGAAAGTGTTGGTTAGTGTAGTAATAGTCTTCTTGCGTTCACGTTTTAGCTGAGAAGAGATTTGAAAACGTTTTCCTCTGATTGTAGATTTGTGAGCTGCCCAAACGGATTCAGGAGAGATAGGTTTGATGTCATTGTGGTGAAAGTACTCTACTAAAGAATCAGTGAGAAGTGAACACTGAGCTGGGTCACTTAAGACGGATTCATTAAGGCGCCATCTAAACGACTGATCAGAATTGTCACGGAACCATGAACCAGACGTACAACAACAGATAAGTGAAAATAAGAAGGCTTTATTGAAAATCAAGCTGTAAAGCAAAAGTCCAAACGGATGGCGAAACCGAGGCAGAGTCCTTGCGAAGCCAGAGGTCAGGGACCAGGAGGGTAGTCAGACGAAGCCAGGATCAGGAACCAGCAGGGTAGTCAGACGAAGCCAGGATCAGGAACCAGCAGGGTAGTCAGACGAAGCCAGGATCAGGAACCAGCAGGGTAGTCAGACGAAGCCAGGATCAGGGACCAGAAGCAGCAGCAGTCTTAGAAGCATGTGAACACAGGAGGACCAAGCAAGGAACTGAAGCCACAGACCTCCTATATATATGAGCTAGGCATCCAGCTCCTCCCAGTGGGAAGGAGGAGCAGCAGGGTGGGAGGCTACAAGAAACCCAGAAACCAAGATGGCCGCCAGCACATGTCAAACGAAGGAGAACAGCAAGAAGGTAAGACCATGACAGTACCTCCCCCTCAAGGGCCCCTCCTCCGCGGAGTAAAGAACGGTTTCTGAGGGAAGCGTGCGTGGAAGGCTCGGAGCAAGGCAGGAGCATGGACATCTGCGGAGGGAACCCAGGAACGCTCCTCTGGACCATAACCACGCCAATGAACCAAAAACTGCACCCGACCGCGGACCAGGCGTGAGTCCAGGATATTGCTCACCTCATACTCCTCACGATTGCCCACTTGGACCGGACGAGGCCAAGGAACTGAGGAAGTGAAACGATTACACACCAGTGGCTTCAACAGGGAAACATGAAACACGTTGGAGATCCGCATGCCAGGAGGAAGCGCAAGGGCATAGGCTACCGGGTTTACCCTGCGAAGCACTCGGAAGGGACCAACAAAGCGAGGCGCCAGCTTGGGAGTGGGCACTCGAAGGTTGAGGTTGCGGGTGGACAACCATACACGGTCTCCGGCCTGGTAGGAAGGAGCAGGCGCTCGTCTGCGATCAGCCTGGAGTCTCTGGCGCTGCGCAGAGACCTCAAGGGACTTCTGGATCTGTACCCAAGAAGCACGTAGGACGGAAAGGTGATCCTCCACAGCCGGAATATCCATGGAAGAGAATACCCCCGGTAACACGGCAGGTTGGAACCCATAATTGGCCATGAAGGGAGACGTCCCAGAGGAAGAGTTCACCGCCGTGTTCCTGGCAAACTCAGCCCAAGGCAGGAGGTCAACCCAATTGTCTTGGTGATCGGAGACATAGCAACGAAGGAATTGCTCCAAGGCCTGATTGGATCGTTCTGCGGCCCCATTGGACTGAGGGTGGTAGGCCGAGGAGAAGGAGAGATGAATCCCCAACTGGGAGCAAAAGGCGTGCCAGAACCTGGACACAAACTGACTCCCCCGATCCGACACAATCTCCTTGGGCAAACCGTGCAACCGGAAGACCTCCCTGGCAAAAATCGTGGCCAACTCCTGTGCAGAGGGTAACTTCTTGAGAGGAACACAGTGGCACATTTTGGAAAATCGATCCACAATCATGAGAATGACCGTATGGCCTCGGGATGCAGGGAGGTCCACAATGAAATCCATCCCCAGGTGTGACCATGGGCGCTCCCCGGTGGCTATGGGTTGCAGAAGGCCCAACGGAAGGTGCCGAGGGGACTTACTCTGGGCACAAACGGAGCATGCCGCTACATATGCGGCGATGTCGGAACGTAGGGAAGGCCACCAGAACAGACGTGAAACAGCCCAGGACAGCTGATTCTTTCCAGGATGCCCCGCGGTCTTGGAGTTATGGTAGGTTCGCAACAACCGAGTGCGCAACTCCTCAGGCACAAAACATCTGCCGTTGGGTCTCCCAGAGGGAGCACCAGATTGAGCCACCAAAATCTGCTCACCCAGGGGAGAGGTCAGGCTGGTGCGAATGGCGGCCAGGATCTGATTCGGAGGTATGACCGAAGTCGGAATCGACTCCTCCCTGGACAGGTCGGAGTACTGCCGTGATAAGGCATCCGCCCTGATGTTCTTGGAACCGGGTAGGTAGGAGACCACGTAATTAAAACGTGACAAGAACAGAGCCCATCTGGCCTGACGTGGTGTCAATCTCTTGGCCTCAGAAAGGTAGGTCAGATTCTTGTGGTCCGTCAGGATGAGGACCGGAACCACCGAACCCTCGAGCAAGTGCCTCCATTCTTTAAGGGCCTGCACGATGGCCAATAACTCCCTGTCACCAATCTGATAGTTGCACTCCGCGGAAGACAGTTTCCGGGAGTAAAACCCACAAGGAAGCAGAGGACCCTCTGGTGTTCTACGCTGAGACAGAAGGGCGCCTACTCCCGTCTCAGACGCGTCCACCTCGAGGACAAAGGGCAACCCAGGGTTGGGATGCGACAGAATCGGAGCCGACACAAAGGCGGACTTTAGAGCCTCAAAAGCTCGGATGGCCTCGAGCGGCCAGACCTGGGAATTACTGCCCTTCCTGGTCAGATCCGTGAGAGGCTTGGCTAGCATGGAAAAGTCCCTGATGAACTTCCGATAATAATTGGCGAAGCCCAAAAAGCGCTGCAGGGAGCGAAGACCACTGGGCTGGGGCCACTGTAAGACAGCCGAAACCTTCTCAGGATCCATGGAGAACCCCTCAGCAGAAATGATGTAACCTAAGAAGGTTACCTGGGATCGGTGAAATTCGCATTTCTCAAGCTTACCGAACAGCTTGTTCTCTCGTAACCGTTGCAACACTCGTCTGACATCCAGAATGTGGGTCTCCATGGATTCAGAATATACCAAGATGTCATCCAAATAGACCACAACACACTGCTGCAACAGGTCACGGAAAACATCGTTAATGAATTCCTGAAAGACTGCGGGCGCATTGCACAACCCAAAGGGCATAACCAAGGATTCATAATGACCGGTCCTGGTGTTAAACGCGGTCTTCCACTCATCGCCCGCCTTGATCCTTACAAGGTTATATGCCGCCCTCAGGTCGAGTTTGGTAAAGACCGTGGCCCCTTTAAGGCGATCGAACAGCTCGGAAATCAAGGGTATCGGGTAAGCGTTCTTGATCGTGATGCGATTGAGACCCCTGTAATCGATGCAAGGCCTCAACTCACCGCCCCTCTTTTTCACAAAGAAAAATCCAGCCCCTGCCGGGGACGAGGATTTGCGAATGTGTCCGCGTGAAAGCGCCTCCTTCACGTACTCCTCCATGGCCTCATTCTCCGCTACCGACAGTGGATAGACCTTGCCATGAGGAGGAACGGCACCAGGTTGTAACTCGATGGCACAATCGTATGGGCGGTGCGGAGGTAGGGCAACCGCGCGCACCTTATCGAATACATCCCGGTACTCCTCGTATTCAGGAGGCAACAGAGAGTCCGAGGAAGTACACAGCAACTTGACAGGCCCATGGATGCAACTAGCCCCACACTGCGGTGACCACGAGAGGATCTCGGCCGATCTCCAATCGAAAGTCGGATTATGCTTCTGGAGCCAGGGGTACCCCAAGACCACCGAGTAGTGTGGAGACGAAATAACCTGGAAGCAGACCGACTCTCTGTGAACGGCACCAATGGCTATCCCCACTGGAAGGGTCTCATGAGTCACGTGTGGCGGCAGAAGGGGTCTGCCGTCTATCGCCTCAAGAGCCAGTGGAGAACCTCGGGCCTGCAGAGGAATGGAATTGGCGGCAGCGAACACACTATCAATGAACAAACCACCAGCACCAGAGTCCACCAACGCCTGGGTCGTCACCGAGCCCCCGACCCAGGAGAGGACAACAGTGATCAGTGGTTTGTCAACACAGGAAACCGGGGACGAGGAGACTCCACCCAAGATCTGCCCCCAACAGGATCTCAGGTGCGAGCGTTTCCCGGACGGTTCGGACATGCCAACCGAAAATGCCCACCGAGACCACAGTACATGCATCGACCCTCGCGTCTTCGGAGTACCCTCTCCCCCTCGGACAGGCGAGCAAAGCCCAGCTGCATGGGTTCACCCCCAGCCAAGTCATCCCCAGGAGGCGTGGGAGGAGAGGGAGGCACGGGTGGGACAGCAAAGGTAGGCGCCAATCTGTTAGGAGGCCTCCGCAGACTCTCCTTAAAGGAAGGTCTCTCCCTGAGTCTGGTGTCAATCAAAATCAAGAAAGAAATAAGAGACTCGAGCTCCACTGGTAGGTCCTTAGCTGCAACCTCATCCTTCAAGGCATCCGAGAGACCATGAGAGAAAGCAGCGACCAGAGCCTCATTATTCCAGCCCACCTCTGCTGCCAGGGTACGAAACTCAATGGCGTATTCAGCTACGGATCGTGAACCCTGTCTGATGGACATAAGGAGCTTCGCAGCAGAGGCAGCACGAGCCGGCACATCGAATACCCTCCGAAGAGAAGCAACAAAACCGGAAAACTCGGCAACCACCGGATTTTTGTTCTCCCATAAAGGGCTGGCCCAGGCCAAGGCCTTGTCCGAGAGCAGCGAAATTAAGAAGCCCACCTTTGATCTCTCAGTAGGAAAGGCATGTGGCAGCAACTCGAAATAAATGCCCACCTGGTTAAGGAAACCTCGGCACTGAGTTGGCTCTCCCCCAAAGCGCTGTGGAAGGGGGGCAGAACCGGTCATACCCCGAAACACCACAGGCGCAACAACAGGTGTCGGGGTAGACTCTGGCGCAACAACCGGAGCGGCAGTAGGAGCGGGCCCAGGAGCGACAACCGACCCATCGGCAACGGGAGCGAAATGAGCCGTGCGTTCAAGCAGGGTTTTCAACGCCACGGCGAACCGACCCAACAGGTGATCCTGCTGATCAAGTCTAGCAACCAGCGTGGGTAGCGAGGATGGCCCTGTACCGTCAGAATTCATGGCTTGGTCCTAATGTCACGGAACCATGAACCAGACGTACAACAACAGATAAGTGAAAATAAGAAGGCTTTATTGAAAATCAAGCTGTAAAGCAAAAGTCCAAACGGATGGCGAAACCGAGGCAGAGTCCTTGCGAAGCCAGAGGTCAGGGACCAGGAGGGTAGTCAGACGAAGCCAGGATCAGGAACCAGCAGGGTAGTCAGACGAAGCCAGGATCAGGAACCAGCAGGGTAGTCAGACGAAGCCAGGATCAGGAACCAGCAGGGTAGTCAGACGAAGCCAGGATCAGGGACCAGAAGCAGCAGCAGTCTTAGAAGCATGTGAACACAGGAGGACCAAGCAAGGAACTGAAGCCACAGACCTCCTATATATATGAGCTAGGCATCCAGCTCCTCCCAGTGGGAAGGAGGAGCCGCAGGGTGGGAGGCTACAAGAAACCCAGAAACCAAGATGGCCGCCAGCACATGTCAAACGAAGGAGAACAGCAAGAAGGTAAGACCATGACAAGAATGCAACGCCTTGGACAGAAAAAGTAGGACCATAGCATAGCCCGAAAGCACTGTATTCCTAATTCTAGATTTCAGCGCAAAGGGGATGGTGGATGTCTTGATAAAGATATGGTCAATCTTTGCGTAGGTGCGGTGGGGGGCAGAGTAGTGGGTATAATCTTTAGTCTTAGGGTTAAGTTCCCTCCAAATGTCGGTAAGATTGGAAGTATAGATAGAATGCGCAATTTTAGTACTCTGTCTGGGTAGGTGTTTATTTTTGGAGGCGCCTGCCCTGGATTTGTCAACAGCTCGGTCAAGAGTAATGTTTGTGTCTCCTCCCAATACTACAAAGCCCTCAAAGAGGGGCGTAAGGGTATGCAACATGTCCGAAAAGAATTTCACCTAACCCTTATTTGAAGCATAATATGAGATGAAGGTGTAAACAGAGTTATCTATGGTGCCAGAGACTAGGATGTAGCGGCCATCGGGGTCAGTGACTATCTTGGTCAGGGAAAAACTAATACGGCTGGCGATGCAAATCGCCACCCCTTTTGTCTTGTTGACAGCGTTAGCCAGATAAAATTTGTTATATTTGTGGTGCAGAAAGGGAGGCTGATAACTTTTAGGGAAATGGGTTTCTTGCAGAAGGGCAATATCAATCTTCTGGGAACTGAATGATCTTTCGCCTCTTGACGGGCGAATTGAGTCCCTGGGTGTTATGAGAGACTATAGTAAGATTAGGGAGTAGGGTTGAGCGGACACCTAGATGTCCGTGTTCGACGGGTTCGGCCGAACTTTAAAAAAAAGTCCAGGTCCGTGTCCCGGACTTTTACCGAACTTTTCCCGGACACCGAACCCCATTGAAGTCAATGGGGACCCGAACTTTAAGGCACTAAAATGGCTCTAAAACACCAAAGGAAAGGGCTAGAGTGCTGCAAATGGCAGCAAAACGTAATTAAGAGCATGGCAAGTGCTCTGCAAACAAATGTGGATAGGGAAATAACTTAAAACAACAAAAAAAACAGAAAAATAAAACAATGTTCTTCTTCATCTCTGAAGGACGAGGCCCATATGGAGTAGGAGGGAGGTTGAGGTGGTGGTGGATGTGGCGGTGACATAGGCGTGCGCACAGGGTGTGCTGGGTGTGCCTGGGCACACCCTAATCACCTAGGGCACATAGCATTGCCAGTGAGGAGATGGGAAAGATCTCCCTGGGACCTGCTCTGCTCTATTTCTCCTTGCCTACAGGTACATGGCCCCGATACATTACTCTCCCTGCTGGCAAACACATGCATGTGTATTTCAACTTTGGGGTGCACACCTTAATGCAATAGGCTGCGCACACCTATGGGCGGTGTAGGTGGAAGCGGCGGTGGAGGAGGACCAGGGCCGGATTAACAGCATCATGGGCTTGGTGCTGAGGATTTTGAAGGGCCTTAAGGGCCGTGCCTTGCCATGCACCCAGAGGAGGAAGGGTGCAGCCATGCATGCCTAATTCAACATGGGATGCTGTCTCTGAAGCCCATAAACACATCCATGCATCGCCAACTGTCCCTCCTTGTCCGGCCTTCACGCTGTGTGGGGAGGTTCTGAGGGTGCTGCCTGGGGAAGCGAGCATAGAAGCCAGACTTCTGTGTTTACAAGTGACAGAAGAGCGGTAACAGTGAATATGGCCAACCCGGGGCCTATATAAAAGGTAGGGGCCTGGAGCTGCAGCTCCAATAGCCCCTACATTAATCTGGCCCTGAGGAGGAGGACGAGGTAGCCAACACTGCTTCTTTTCAAAAATTTTAAATGAGGGTACACCCCAAAAGAGTGAGAAAGAGCAAAAATGGAACAATGGGTGGGTAAGGTCGGTATCCATTGCTATTCTGCATAAGGTACGGAAAAGTCCAGTGGGATCCATGCCTGGTTCATTTTAATGAACGTGAGCTTGTCCACATTGTCTCTGGACAGGCGGCTGCGCTTGTCTGTTATAACGCCCCCAGCCGTGCTAAATACCCGTTCAGATAATACACTGGCTGCAGGGCACGCCAGCACCTCCAAGGCGTAAAGGGCAAGCTCAGGCCATGTGCCCAATTTGGAGACCCAGAAGTTGAAGGGGGCAGACCCGTCATTCACTACATGTAGGCGTGTGCACACATACTGCTCCACCATGTTGGTAAAATGCTGCCTCCTGCTAAGACGTTCCATCTGAGCTGCTGGTGCTGCTGTTTGTTGTGGCGTGCTGACAAAGCTTTTCCACATTTCGGCCATGCTAACCCTGCCTTCTGAGGTGCTGGCGGTGCCCTGGTTGCGTTGGCGACCTCCTCCTCCTCCTCCTCTGCCTTGTGCTTCCACTGTGGCCCCGCTGTCAGATGGGAATGCCAGCAGCATGGCGTCTACCAGCGTGCGCTTGTACTCGCGCATCTTGCGATCGCGCTCCAGTGAGTGAATTAAGGACGGTACGTTGTCCTTGTAACGGGGATCCAGCAGCGTGGCCACCCAGTATTCAGCACAAGTTAGAATGTGGGCAACTCGGCGGTCGTTGTGGAGACACTGCAGCATGTAATCGCTCATGTGTGCCAGGCTGCCCAGAGGCAACGAAAGGCTGTCCTCTGTGGGAGGTGTATCGTCCGTGTCCTCTGTATCCCCCCAGCCACGCACCAGTGATGGCCATGAGCTGGCCTGGGTGCCACCCTGCTGTGAACATGGTTCCATCTCCTCCTCCAGCTCCTCCTCCTCCTCATCCTCCTCATCCTCCAGAACTGTGCCCCTGCTGGACAATTGCGTCCCTGGCGTTTGCGTGTGCAGGAACCCACCCTCGGAGCCCCTTGCGAATGACTGCCCTGAAAGCCTTGGAAATGTTACCTCTTCATCCTCCTCCTCCTCCTCATCCTGTGCCACATCCTCTTCCATCATCGCCCGAATTGTTTTTTCAAGGAGGCATAGAAGTGGGATAGTTAAGCTGAGAACGGCGTCATTGCCACTGGCCATGTTGGTGGAGTACTCAAAACAGCGCAACAAGGCACACAGGTCTCGCATGGAGGCCCAGTTATTGGTGGTGAAGTGGTGCTGTTCCGCAGAGCGACTCACGCGTGCGTGCTGCAGCTGAAACTCCACTATGGCCTGCTGCTGCTCGCACAGTCTTTCCAGCATGTGCAGGTGGAGTTCCACCTTGTGGGCACGTCACATATGAGGCGGTGAGCGGGAAGGCCGAAGTTACGCTGCAGCGCTGCCAGGCGAGCAGCAGCAGGGTGAGAACGCCGAAAGTGCGCACAAACGGCCCGCACTTTCTGCAGCAGCTCTGACATATCGGGGTAGTTTTTAAGGAACCTCTGCACCACCAAATTCAGCACATGCGCCAGGCAAGGGATGTGCGTCAAACCGGCTAGGCCCAGAGCTGCTATGAGATTTCGCCCGTTATCGCACACCACCAGGCCGGGCTTGAGGCTCGCTGGCAGCAACCACTCATTTGTCTGCTGTTCCATGCTCCTCCACAACTCCTGCGCGGTGTGTGGTTTGTCCCCCAAACAGGCAAGTTGTAAAACTGCCTGCTGTCGTTTACCCCTGGCCGTGCTGAAGTTGGTGGTGAAGGTGTTACGCTGTCCGGATGAGGAGGCGGTAGAGGATGAGGAAGCGGAGTAGGAGGAGTTAGGAACAGGAGGCAAACTGAAGCGCCCTGCAATCCTCGGTGGTGGAAGGACATGCGCCAAATTGCTATCCGCCTCAGGCCCATCCGCCACTGCATTTACCCAGTGTGCCGTTAGGGAGATATAACGCCCCTGACCGTGCTTACTGGTCCACGTATCCGTAGTTAGGTGGACCTTGGCACAGATGGCGTTGCGCAGTGCACACCTGATATTTTCCCCCACTTGGTTGTGCAGGGAAGGGATGGCTTGCCTGGAAAAGTAGTGGCGGCTGGGCACGACGTACTGTGGGACAGCCACCGACATAAGGTTTTTAAAACTGTGCGTCTCCACCAGACGGAATGACAGCATTTCAAAGGCCAATAATTTTGAAATGCTGGCATTCAGGGCCAGGGATCGCGGGTGGGTAGGGGGGTACTTCCTCTTCCTCTCAAGTGTTTGGGAGATGGAAAGCTGAACGCTTCCACGGGACATTGTGGAGATGGTTGTTGGTGACCCAGGTGGTGGTGTTGCTGACAGATCGTCTGTTTGCGGGGTGGCAGGTGCCGGTATCACTACAGATGTGGCTGGAGCGGCCGAGACTGCAGCAGAAGAGGAAGCAGGATGAGCCAGAGACGTTTCTTGGTTTTGAAGGTGTGTACTCCACTGCAGCTCGTGCTTTGCACTTAGATGCCTGATCATGCAGGTTGTGCTCAGGTTGAGAAGGTTTATGCCTCGCTTCAAGCTCTGATTGCACAGGGTGCAAACCACTCGTGTCCTGTCATCAGCACATTTTCTAAAGAACTTCCACGCTAGAGAACTCCTTTGAGCTGACTTTGGTGCGCTCGTTCCCTTGCTGCGTTGGGCAGTAGCGGGCGTAGTGTCTAGGGCACGGCCGCTCCGCTTCTGCACCCTGCTCCCTCTTCTGCTGTGCTGGTGGCTCTGTGCGACCACCGCCTCTTCCTCCAAACTACTCAGGTCACCTGCATGACGTTCATTCCATGTGGGGTCGAGGACCTCATCGTCCTCCACATCATCTTCCACCCAGTCTTCACCCCTGCCCTCCTTGTCGGTCTCCACAATGCTGAACGCCGCAGCAGTTGGCACCTGCGTTTCGTCATCATCGGAGACGTGCTGCGATGATCCTTGCATGTACTCATCTTGAGAAATAAGTGGTTGGGCATCGCTGCACTCAATCTCTTCCACTTCTGGGGCAGGGCTAGGTGGATGGCCCTGGGAAACCCTGCTGACAGAGTCCTCAAAAAGAATAAGAGACTGCTGTATGGCTTGGGGCTCAGACTGCTGGCCTGATTTGCAAGGGGGTGAGGTGAAAGACGGTTGGACATTGGCTGCAGGTGCCAACTCTGACCTTTCTGCAGTAGACTGGGTGGGAGACAATGTGAAGGAACTGGAGGCACTGTCAGCAGCAAACCAATCTACTATCGCCTCAACTTGTTCTGGCCTCATCACTTCTAGGGGCGTTTGATGCCCTACCAAATACTGATGCAGGTTCTGTCGCCTACTCACACTTGAGGAAGGTGTTTCACTTGTGCGTGTAGCTGGCACAGATCGACCACGTCCTCTCCTTGCAACAGGAGCTCTACCAGCAGCACCACGACCCAGGCCACGGCCCTTATTTGACGGTCTCCTCATATTTCTGTAATTTAAGATCTTGCCCTAGAAAGGTTTTTATTGAATAGCGGAATAGGAAATATGATCCAAAAAAGTGTATGTATCTCGCACGTACAAAACCACACTAGGCCCCAATTACTATTGTTTCTACCCCTAAAAGGATGGATGAGGAGTAGGAGGAGTATGGAACAGACAGCACCCTCAAATCTTCAGAAGTATGAGATGAACCCCAAAAACTTGGAAAGGTGGATCTCACACGTACCGACACAGACTATCCCGCAATTCAATTGATCCTCAAAGGTTTTTATTGAATAGCGGAATAGGAAATATGATCAAAAAAAGTGTATGTATCTCGCACGTACACAACCACACTAGGCCCCAATTACTATTGTTTGTACCCCTAAAAGGATGGATGAGGAGTAGGAGGAGGAGTATGGAACAGGCAGCACCCTCAAATCTTCAGAAGTATGAGATGAACCCCAAAAACTTGGAAAGGTGGATCTCACACGTACCGACACAGACTATCCCGCAATTCAATTGATCCTCAAAGGTTTTTATTGAATAGCGGAATAGGAAATATGATCAAAAAAAGTGTATGTATCTCGCACGTACACAACCACACTAGGCCCCAATTACTATTGTTTGTACCCCTAAAAGGATGGTTGAGCAGTAGGAGCAGGAGTATGGAACAGGCAGCACCCTCAAATCTTCAGAAGTATGAGATGAACCCCAACAACTTGGAAAGGTGGATCTCACACGTACCGACACAGACTATCTCGCAATTGAATTGATCCCCAAAGGTTTTAATTGAATAGCGGAATAGAAAATATGATCAAAAAGAAAGTGTATGTATCTCGCACGTACACCACCACACTAGGCCCCAACTACTATTGTTTGTACCCCTAAAAGGATGGTTGAGCAGTAGGAGGAGGAGTATGGAACAGGCAGCACCCTCAAATCTTCAGAAGTATGAGATGAACCCCAAAAACTTGGAAAGGTGGATCTCTCTCACACGTACCAACACAGACTATCCCCCAATTTAACTGATCCCCAAAGGTTTTTGATTAAATAGCGGAATAGAAAATATGATCCAAAAAAAGTGTATGTATATCACACGTACACAACCACACTAGGCCCCAATTACTATTGTTTGTACCCCTAAAAGGCTAGATGAGGAGTAGGGGGGGTATGGAACAGGCAGCACCCTCAAACCTTCAGAAGTATGAGATGAACCCCAACAACTTGGAAAGGTGGATCTCTCTCACACGTACCAACACAGACTATCCCCCAATTTAACTGATCCCCAAAGGTTTTTGATTAAATAGCGGAATAGAAAATATGATCCAAAAAAAGTGTATGTATATCACACGTACACAACCACACTAGGCCCCAATTACTATTGTTTGTACCCCTAAAAGGCTAGATGAGGAGTAGGGGGGGTATGGAACAGGCAGCACCCTCAAATCTTCAGAAGTATGAGATGAACCCCAAAAACTTGGAAAGGTGGATCTCTCTCACACGTACCAACACAGACTATCCCCCAATTTAACTGATCCCCAAAGGTTTTTGATTAAATAGCGGAATAGAAAATATGATCCAAAAAAAGTGTATGTATATCACACGTACACAACCACACTAGGCCCCAATTACTATTGTTTGTACCCCTAAAAGGCTAGATGAGGAGTAGGGGGAGTATGGAACAGGCAGCACCCTCAAACCTTCAGAAGTATGAGATGAACCCCAACAACTTGGAAAGGTGGATCTCTCTCACACGTACCAACACAGACTATCCCCCAATTTAACTGATCCCCAAAGGTTTTTGATTAAATAGCGGAATAGAAAATATGATCCAAAAAAAGTGTATGTATATCACACGTACACAACCACACTGGGCCCCAATTACTATTGTTTGTACCCCTAAAAGGCTAGATGAGGAGTAGGGGGAGTATGGAACAGGCAGCACCCTCAAACCTTCAGAAGTATGAGATGAACCCCAACAACTTGGAAAGGTGGATCTCTCTCACACGTACCAACACAGACTATCCCCCAATTTAACTGATCCCCAAAGGTTTTTGATTAAATAGCGGAATAGAAAATATGATCCAAAAAAAGTGTATGTATATCACACGTACACAACCACACTAGGCCCCAATTACTATTGTTTGTACCCCTAAAAGGCTAGATGAGGAGTAGGGGGGGTATGGAACAGGCAGCACCCTCAAACCTTCAGAAGTATGAGATGAACCCCAACAACTTGGAAAGGTGGATCTCTCTCACACGTACCAACACAGACTATCCCCCAATTTAACTGATCCCCAAAGGTTTTTGATTAAATAGCGGAATAGAAAATATGATCCAAAAAAAGTGTATGTATATCACACGTACACAACCACACTAGGCCCCAATTACTATTGTTTGTACCCCTAAAAGGCTAGGAGTAGGGGGAGTATGAAACAGGCAGCACCCTCAAACCTTCAGAAGTATGAGATGAACCCCAACAACTTGGAAAGGTGGATCTCTCTCACACGTACCAACACAGACTATCCCCCAATTTAACTGATCCCCAAAGGTTTTTGATTAAATAGCGGAATAGAAAATATGATCCAAAAAAAGTGTATGTATATCACACGTACACAACCACACTAGGCCCCAATTACTATTGTTTGTACCCCTAAAAGGCTAGATGAGGAGTAGGGGGGGTATGGAACAGGCAGCACCCTCAAATCTTCAGAAGTATGAGATGAACCCCAAAAACTTGGAAAGGTGGATCTCTCTCACACGTACCAACACAGACTATCCCCCAATTTAACTGATCCCCAAAGGTTTTTGATTAAATAGCGGAATAGAAAATATGATCCAAAAAAAGTGTATGTATATCACACGTACACAACCACACTAGGCCCCAATTACTATTGTTTGTACCCCTAAAAGGCTAGATGAGGAGTAGGGGGAGTATGGAACAGGCAGCACCCTCAAACCTTCAGAAGTATGAGATGAACCCCAACAACTTGGAAAGGTGGATCACTCTCACACGTACCAACACAGACTATCCCCCAATTTAACTGATCCCCAAAGGTTTTTGATTAAATAGCGGAATAGAAAATATGATCCAAAAAAAGTGTATGTATATCACACGTACATAACCACACTGGGCCCCAATTACTATTGTTTGTACCCCTAAAAGGCTAGATGAGGAGTAGGGGGAGTATGGAACAGGCAGCACCCTCAAACCTTCAGAAGTATGAGATGAACCCCAACAACTTGGAAAGGTGGATCTCTCTCACACGTACCAACACAGACTATCCCCCAATTTAACTGATCCCCAAAGGTTTTTGATTAAATAGCGGAATAGAAAATATGATCCAAAAAAAGTGTATGTATATCACACGTACACAACCACACTAGGCCCCAATTACTATTGTTTGTACCCCTAAAAGGCTAGATGAGGAGTAGGGGGGGTATGGAACAGGCAGCACCCTCAAATCTTCAGAAGTATGAGATGAACCCCAAAAACTTGGAAAGGTGGATCTCTCTCACACGTACCAACACAGACTATCCCCCAATTTAACTGATCCCCAAAGGTTTTTGATTAAATAGCGGAATAGAAAATATGATCCAAAAAAAGTGTATGTATATCACACGTACACAACCACACTAGGCCCCAATTACTATTGTTTGTACCCCTAAAAGGCTAGATGAGGAGTAGGGGGAGTATGGAACAGGCAGCACCCTCAAACCTTCAGAAGTATGAGATGAACCCCAACAACTTGGAAAGGTGGATCTCTCTCACACGTACCAACACAGACTATCCCCCAATTTAACTGATCCCCAAAGGTTTTTGATTAAATAGCGGAATAGAAAATATGATCCAAAAAAAGTGTATGTATATCACACGTACACAACCACACTGGGCCCCAATTACTATTGTTTGTACCCCTAAAAGGCTAGATGAGGAGTAGGGGGAGTATGGAACAGGCAGCACCCTCAAACCTTCAGAAGTATGAGATGAACCCCAACAACTTGGAAAGGTGGATCTCTCTCACACGTACCAACACAGACTATCCCCCAATTTAACTGATCCCCAAAGGTTTTTGATTAAATAGCGGAATAGAAAATATGATCCAAAAAAAGTGTATGTATATCACACGTACACAACCACACTAGGCCCCAATTACTATTGTTTGTACCCCTAAAAGGCTAGATGAGGAGTAGGGGGGGTATGGAACAGGCAGCACCCTCAAACCTTCAGAAGTATGAGATGAACCCCAACAACTTGGAAAGGTGGATCTCTCTCACACGTACCAACACAGACTATCCCCCAATTTAACTGATCCCCAAAGGTTTTTGATTAAATAGCGGAATAGAAAATATGATCCAAAAAAAGTGTATGTATATCACACGTACACAACCACACTAGGCCCCAATTACTATTGTTTGTACCCCTAAAAGGCTAGGAGTAGGGGGAGTATGGAACAGGCAGCACCCTCAAACCTTCAGAAGTATGAGATGAACCCCAACAACTTGGAAAGGTGGATCTCTCTCACACGTACCAACACAGACTATCCCCCAATTTAACTGATCCCCAAAGGTTTTTGATTAAATAGCGGAATAGAAAATATGATCCAAAAAAAGTGTATGTATATCACACGTACACAACCACACTAGGCCCCAATTACTATTGTTTGTACCCCTAAAAGGCTAGATGAGGAGTAGGGGGGGTATGGAACAGGCAGCACCCTCAAATCTTCAGAAGTATGAGATGAACCCCAAAAACTTGGAAAGGTGGATCTCTCTCACACGTACCAACACAGACTATCCCCCAATTTAACTGATCCCCAAAGGTTTTTGATTAAATAGCGGAATAGAAAATATGATCCAAAAAAAGTGTATGTATATCACACGTACACAACCACACTAGGCCCCAATTACTATTGTTTGTACCCCTAAAAGGCTAGATGAGGAGTAGGGGGAGTATGGAACAGGCAGCACCCTCAAACCTTCAGAAGTATGAGATGAACCCCAACAACTTGGAAAGGTGGATCTCTCTCACACGTACCAACACAGACTATCCCCCAATTTAACTGATCCCCAAAGGTTTTTGATTAAATAGCGGAATAGAAAATATGATCCAAAAAAAGTGTATGTATATCACACGTACACAACCACACTGGGCCCCAATTACTATTGTTTGTACCCCTAAAAGGCTAGATGAGGAGTAGGGGGAGTATGGAACAGGCAGCACCCTCAAACCTTCAGAAGTATGAGATGAACCCCAACAACTTGGAAAGGTGGATCTCTCTCACACGTACCAACACAGACTATCCCCCAATTTAACTGATCCCCAAAGGTTTTTGATTAAATAGCGGAATAGAAAATATGATCCAAAAAAAGTGTATGTATATCACACGTACACAACCACACTAGGCCCCAATTACTATTGTTTGTACCCCTAAAAGGCTAGATGAGGAGTAGGGGGGGTATGGAACAGGCAGCACCCTCAAACCTTCAGAAGTATGAGATGAACCCCAACAACTTGGAAAGGTGGATCTCTCTCACACGTACCAACACAGACTATCCCCCAATTTAACTGATCCCCAAAGGTTTTTGATTAAATAGCGGAATAGAAAATATGATCCAAAAAAAGTGTATGTATATCACACGTACACAACCACACTAGGCCCCAATTACTATTGTTTGTACCCCTAAAAGGCTAGGAGTAGGGGGAGTATGAAACAGGCAGCACCCTCAAACCTTCAGAAGTATGAGATGAACCCCAACAACTTGGAAAGGTGGATCTCTCTCACACGTACCAACACAGACTATCCCCCAATTTAACTGATCCCCAAAGGTTTTTGATTAAATAGCGGAATAGAAAATATGATCCAAAAAAAGTGTATGTATATCACACGTACACAACCACACTAGGCCCCAATTACTATTGTTTGTACCCCTAAAAGGCTAGATGAGGAGTAGGGGGGGTATGGAACAGGCAGCACCCTCAAATCTTCAGTAGTATGAGATGAACCCCAAAAACTTGGAAAGGTGGATCTCTCTCACACGTACCAACACAGACTATCCCCCAATTTAACTGATCCCCAAAGGTTTTTGATTAAATAGCGGAATAGAAAATATGATCCAAAAAAAGTGTATGTATATCACACGTACACAACCACACTAGGCCCCAATTACTATTGTTTGTACCCCTAAAAGGCTAGATGAGGAGTAGGGGGAGTATGGAACAGGCAGCACCCTCAAACCTTCAGAAGTATGAGATGAACCCCAACAACTTGGAAAGGTGGATCACTCTCACACGTACCAACACAGACTATCCCCCAATTTAACTGATCCCCAAAGGTTTTTGATTAAATAGCGGAATAGAAAATATGATCCAAAAAAAGTGTATGTATATCACACGTACATAACCACACTGGGCCCCAATTACTATTGTTTGTACCCCTAAAAGGCTAGATGAGGAGTAGGGGGAGTATGGAACAGGCAGCACCCTCAAACCTTCAGAAGTATGAGATGAACCCCAACAACTTGGAAAGGTGGATCTCTCTCACACGTACCAACACAGACTATCCCCCAATTTAACTGATCCCCAAAGGTTTTTGATTAAATAGCGGAATAGAAAATATGATCCAAAAAAAGTGTATGTATATCACACGTACACAACCACACTAGGCCCCAATTACTATTGTTTGTACCCCTAAAAGGCTAGATGAGGAGTAGGGGGGGTATGGAACAGGCAGCACCCTCAAATCTTCAGAAGTATGAGATGAACCCCAAAAACTTGGAAAGGTGGATCTCTCTCACACGTACCAACACAGACTATCCCCCAATTTAACTGATCCCCAAAGGTTTTTGATTAAATAGCGGAATAGAAAATATGATCCAAAAAAAGTGTATGTATATCACACGTACACAACCACACTAGGCCCCAATTACTATTGTTTGTACCCCTAAAAGGCTAGATGAGGAGTAGGGGGAGTATGGAACAGGCAGCACCCTCAAACCTTCAGAAGTATGAGATGAACCCCAACAACTTGGAAAGGTGGATCTCTCTCACACGTACCAACACAGACTATCCCCCAATTTAACTGATCCCCAAAGGTTTTTGATTAAATAGCGGAATAGAAAATATGATCCAAAAAAAGTGTATGTATATCACACGTACACAACCACACTGGGCCCCAATTACTATTGTTTGTACCCCTAAAAGGCTAGATGAGGAGTAGGGGGAGTATGGAACAGGCAGCACCCTCAAACCTTCAGAAGTATGAGATGAACCCCAACAACTTGGAAAGGTGGATCTCTCTCACACGTACCAACACAGACTATCCCCCAATTTAACTGATCCCCAAAGGTTTTTGATTAAATAGCGGAATAGAAAATATGATCCAAAAAAAGTGTATGTATATCACACGTACACAACCACACTAGGCCCCAATTACTATTGTTTGTACCCCTAAAAGGCTAGATGAGGAGTAGGGGGGGTATGGAACAGGCAGCACCCTCAAACCTTCAGAAGTATGAGATGAACCCCAACAACTTGGAAAGGTGGATCTCTCTCACACGTACCAACACAGACTATCCCCCAATTTAACTGATCCCCAAAGGTTTTTGATTAAATAGCGGAATAGAAAATATGATCCAAAAAAAGTGTATGTATATCACACGTACACAACCACACTAGGCCCCAATTACTATTGTTTGTACCCCTAAAAGGCTAGGAGTAGGGGGAGTATGGAACAGGCAGCACCCTCAAACCTTCAGAAGTATGAGATGAACCCCAACAACTTGGAAAGGTGGATCTCTCTCACACGTACCAACACAGACTATCCCCCAATTTAACTGATCCCCAAAGGTTTTTGATTAAATAGCGGAATAGAAAATATGATCCAAAAAAAGTGTATGTATATCACACGTACACAACCACACTAGGCCCCAATTACTATTGTTTGTACCCCTAAAAGGCTAGATGAGGAGTAGGGGGGGTATGGAACAGGCAGCACCCTCAAATCTTCAGAAGTATGAGATGAACCCCAAAAACTTGGAAAGGTGGATCTCTCTCACACGTACCAACACAGACTATCCCCCAATTTAACTGATCCCCAAAGGTTTTTGATTAAATAGCGGAATAGAAAATATGATCCAAAAAAAGTGTATGTATATCACACGTACACAACCACACTAGGCCCCAATTACTATTGTTTGTACCCCTAAAAGGCTAGATGAGGAGTAGGGGGAGTATGGAACAGGCAGCACCCTCAAACCTTCAGAAGTATGAGATGAACCCCAACAACTTGGAAAGGTGGATCTCTCTCACACGTACCAACACAGACTATCCCCCAATTTAACTGATCCCCAAAGGTTTTTGATTAAATAGCGGAATAGAAAATATGATCCAAAAAAAGTGTATGTATATCACACGTACACAACCACACTGGGCCCCAATTACTATTGTTTGTACCCCTAAAAGGCTAGATGAGGAGTAGGGGGAGTATGGAACAGGCAGCACCCTCAAACCTTCAGAAGTATGAGATGAACCCCAACAACTTGGAAAGGTGGATCTCTCTCACACGTACCAACACAGACTATCCCCCAATTTAACTGATCCCCAAAGGTTTTTGATTAAATAGCGGAATAGAAAATATGATCCAAAAAAAGTGTATGTATATCACACGTACACAACCACACTAGGCCCCAATTACTATTGTTTGTACCCCTAAAAGGCTAGATGAGGAGTAGGGGGGGTATGGAACAGGCAGCACCCTCAAATCTTCAGAAGTATGAGATGAACCCCAACAACTTGGAAAGGTGGATCTCTCTCACACGTACCAACACAGACTATCCCCCAATTTAACTGATCCCCAAAGGTTTTTGATTAAATAGCGGAATAGAAAATATGATCCAAAAAAAGTGTATGTATATCACACGTACACAACCACACTAGGCCCCAATTACTATTGTTTGTACCCCTAAAAGGCTAGATGAGGAGTAGGGGGAGTATGGAACAGGCAGCACCCTCAAACCTTCAGAAGTATGAGATGAACCCCAACAACTTGGAAAGGTGGATCTCTCTCACAAGTACCAACACAGACTATCCCCCAATTTAACTGATCCCCAAAGGTTTTTGATTAAATAGCGGAATAGAAAATATGATCCAAAAAAAGTGTATGTATATCACACGTACACAACCACACTGGGCCCCAATTACTATTGTTTGTACCCCTAAAAGGCTAGATGAGGAGTAGGGGGAGTATGGAACAGGCAGCACCCTCAAACCTTCAGAAGTATGAGATGAACCCCAACAACTTGGAAAGGTGGATCTCTCTCACACGTACCAACACAGACTATCCCCCAATTTAACTGATCCCCAAAGGTTTTTGATTAAATAGCGGAATAGAAAATATGATCCAAAAAAAGTGTATGTATATCACACGTACACAACCACACTAGGCCCCAATTACTATTGTTTGTACCCCTAAAAGGCTAGATGAGGAGTAGGGGGGGTATGGAACAGGCAGCACCCTCAAACCTTCAGAAGTATGAGATGAACCCCAACAACTTGGAAAGGTGGATCTCTCTCACACGTACCAACACAGACTATCCCCCAATTTAACTGATCCCCAAAGGTTTTTGATTAAATAGCGGAATAGAAAATATGATCCAAAAAAAGTGTATGTATATCACACGTACACAACCACACTAGGCCCCAATTACTATTGTTTGTACCCCTAAAAGGCTAGATGAGGAGTAGGGGGAGTATGGAACAGGCAGCACCCTCAAACCTTCAGAAGTATGAGATGAACCCCAACAACTTGGAAAGGTGGATCTCTCTCACACGTACCAACACAGACTATCCCCCAATTTAACTGATCCCCAAAGGTTTTTGATTAAATAGCGGAATAGAAAATATGATCCAAAAAAAGTGTATGTATATCACACGTACACAACCACACTGGGCCCCAATTACTATTGTTTGTACCCCTAAAAGGCTAGATGAGGAGTAGGGGGAGTATGGAACAGGCAGCACCCTCAAACCTTCAGAAGTATGAGATGAACCCCAACAACTTGGAAAGGTGGATCTCTCTCACACGTACCAACACAGACTATCCCCCAATTTAACTGATCCCCAAAGGTTTTTGATTAAATAGCGGAATAGAAAATATGATCCAAAAAAAGTGTATGTATATCACACGTACACAACCACACTGGGCCCCAATTACTATTGTTTGTACCCCTAAAAGGCTAGATGAGGAGTAGGGGGAGTATGGAACAGGCAGCACCCTCAAACCTTCAGAAGTATGAGATGAACCCCAACAACTTGGAAAGGTGGATCTCTCTCACACGTACCAACACAGACTATCCCCCAATTTAACTGATCCCCAAAGGTTTTTGATTAAATAGCGGAATAGAAAATATGATCCAAAAAAAGTGTATGTATATCACACGTACACAACCACACTAGGCCCCAATTACTATTGTTTGTACCCCTAAAAGGCTAGATGAGGAGTAGGGGGGGTATGGAACAGGCAGCACCCTCAAACCTTCAGAAGTATGAGATGAACCCCAACAACTTGGAAAGGTGGATCTCTCTCACACGTACCAACACAGACTATCCCCCAATTTAACTGATCCCCAAAGGTTTTTGATTAAATAGCGGAATAGAAAATATAATCCAAAAAAAGTGTATGTATATCACACGTACACAACCACACTAGGCCCCAATTACTATTGTTTGTACCCCTAAAAGGCTAGATGAGGAGTAGGGGGAGTATGGAACAGGCAGCACCCTCAAACCTTCAGAAGTATGAGATGAACCCCAACAACTTGGAAAGGTGGATCTCTCTCACACGTACCAACACAGACTATCCCCCAATTTAACTGATCCCCAAAGGTTTTTGATTAAATAGCGGAATAGAAAATATGATCCAAAAAAAGTGTATGTATATCACACGTACACAACCACACTGGGCCCCAATTACTATTGTTTGTACCCCTAAAAGGCTAGATGAGGAGTAGGGGGAGTATGGAACAGGCAGCACCCTCAAACCTTCAGAAGTATGAGATGAACCCCAACAACTTGGAAAGGTGGATCTCTCTCACACGTACCAACACAGACTATCCCCCAATTTAACTGATCCCCAAAGGTTTTTGATTAAATAGCGGAATAGAAAATATGATCCAAAAAAAGTGTATGTATATCACACGTACACAACCACACTGGGCCCCAATTACTATTGTTTGTACCCCTAAAAGGCTAGATGAGGAGTAGGGGGAGTATGGAACAGGCAGCACCCTCAAACCTTCAGAAGTATGAGATGAACCCCAACAACTTGGAAAGGTGGATCTCTCTCACACGTACCAACACAGACTATCCCCCAATTTAACTGATCCCCAAAGGTTTTTGATTAAATAGCGGAATAGAAAATATGATCCAAAAAAAGTGTATGTATATCACACGTACACAACCACACTAGGCCCCAATTACTATTGTTTGTACCCCTAAAAGGCTAGATGAGGAGTAGGGGGGGTATGGAACAGGCAGCACCCTCAAACCTTCAGAAGTATGAGATGAACCCCAACAACTTGGAAAGGTGGATCTCTCTCACACGTACCAACACAGACTATCCCCCAATTTAACTGATCCCCAAAGGTTTTTGATTAAATAGCGGAATAGAAAATATGATCCAAAAAAAGTGTATGTATATCACACGTACACAACCACACTAGGCCCCAATTACTATTGTTTGTACCCCTAAAAGGCTAGATGAGGAGTAGGGGGGGTATGGAACCAGCAGCACCCTCAAACCTTCAGAAGTATGAGATGAACCCCAACAACTTGGAAAGGTGGATCTCTCTCACACGTACCAACACAGACTATCCCCCAATTTAACTGATCCCCAAAGGTTTTTGATTAAATAGCGGAATAGAAAATATGATCCAAAAAAAGTGTATGTATATCACACGTACACAACCACACTAGGCCCCAATTACTATTGTTTGTACCCCTAAAAGGCTAGATGAGGAGTAGGGGGGGTATGGAACAGGCAGCACCCTCAAACCTTCAGAAGTATGAGATGAACCCCAACAACTTGGAAAGGTGGATCTCTCTCACACGTACCAACACAGACTATCCCCCAATTTAACTGATCCCCAAAGGTTTTTGATTAAATAGCGGAATAGAAAATATGATCCAAAAAAAGTGTATGTATATCACACGTACACAACCACACTGGGCCCCAATTACTATTGTTTGTACCCCTAAAAGGCTAGATGAGGAGTAGGGGGAGTATGGAACAGGCAGCACCCTCAAACCTTCAGAAGTATGAGATGAACCCCAACAACTTGGAAAGGTGGATCTCTCTCACACGTACCAACACAGACTATCCCCCAATTTAACTGATCCCCAAAGGTTTTTGATTAAATAGCGGAATAGAAAATATGATCCAAAAAAAGTGTATGTATATCACACGTACACAACCACACTGGGCCCCAATTACTATTGTTTGTACCCCTAAAAGGCTAGATGAGGAGTAGGGGGAGTATGGAACAGGCAGCACCCTCAAACCTTCAGAAGTATGAGATGAACCCCAACAACTTGGAAAGGTGGATCTCTCTCACACGTACCAACACAGACTATCCCCCAATTTAACTGATCCCCAAAGGTTTTTGATTAAATAGCGGAATAGAAAATATGATCCAAAAAAAGTGTATGTATATCACACGTACACAACCACACTAGGCCCCAATTACTATTGTTTGTACCCCTAAAAGGCTAGGAGTAGGGGGAGTATGGAACAGGCAGCACCCTCAAACCTTCAGAAGTATGAGATGAACCCCAACAACTTGGAAAGGTGGATCTCTCTCACACGTACCAACACAGACTATCCCCCAATTTAACTGATCCCCAAAGGTTTTTGATTAAATAGCGGAATAGAAAATATGATCCAAAAAAAGTGTATGTATATCACACGTACACAACCACACTAGGCCCCAATTACTATTGTTTGTACCCCTAAAAGGCTAGATGAGGAGTAGGGGGGGTATGGAACCAGCAGCACCCTCAAACCTTCAGAAGTATGAGATGAACCCCAACAACTTGGAAAGGTGGATCTCTCTCACACGTACCAACACAGACTATCCCCCAATTTAACTGATCCCCAAAGGTTTTTGATTAAATAGCGGAATAGAAAATATGATCCAAAAAAAGTGTATGTATATCACACGTACACAACCACACTAGGCCCCAATTACTATTGTTTGTACCCCTAAAAGGCTAGATGAGGAGTAGGGGGGGTATGGAACAGGCAGCACCCTCAAACCTTCAGAAGTATGAGATGAACCCCAACAACTTGGAAAGGTGGATCTCTCTCACACGTACCAACACAGACTATCCCCCAATTTAACTGATCCCCAAAGGTTTTTGATTAAATAGCGGAATAGAAAATATGATCCAAAAAAAGTGTATGTATATCACACGTACACAACCACACTGGGCCCCAATTACTATTGTTTGTACCCCTAAAAGGCTAGATGAGGAGTAGGGGGAGTATGGAACAGGCAGCACCCTCAAACCTTCAGAAGTATGAGATGAACCCCAACAACTTGGAAAGGTGGATCTCTCTCACACGTACCAACACAGACTATCCCCCAATTTAACTGATCCCCAAAGGTTTTTGATTAAATAGCGGAATAGAAAATATGATCCAAAAAAAGTGTATGTATATCACACGTACACAACCACACTGGGCCCCAATTACTATTGTTTGTACCCCTAAAAGGCTAGATGAGGAGTAGGGGGAGTATGGAACAGGCAGCACCCTCAAACCTTCAGAAGTATGAGATGAACCCCAACAACTTGGAAAGGTGGATCTCTCTCACACGTACCAACACAGACTATCCCCCAATTTAACTGATCCCCAAAGGTTTTTGATTAAATAGCGGAATAGAAAATATGATCCAAAAAAAGTGTATGTATATCACACGTACACAACCACACTAGGCCCCAATTACTATTGTTTGTACCCCTAAAAGGCTAGGAGTAGGGGGAGTATGGAACAGGCAGCACCCTCAAACCTTCAGAAGTATGAGATGAACCCCAACAACTTGGAAAGGTGGATCTCTCTCACACGTACCAACACAGACTATCCCCCAATTTAACTGATCCCCAAAGGTTTTTGATTAAATAGCGGAATAGAAAATATGATCCAAAAAAAGTGTATGTATATCACACGTACACAACCACACTAGGCCCCAATTACTATTGTTTGTACCCCTAAAAGGCTAGATGAGGAGTAGGGGGGGTATGGAACAGGCAGCACCCTCAAACCTTCAGAAGTATGAGATGAACCCCAACAACTTGGAAAGGTGGATCTCTCTCACACGTACCAACACAGACTATCCCCCAATTTAACTGATCCCCAAAGGTTTTTGATTAAATAGCGGAATAGAAAATATGATCCAAAAAAAGTGTATGTATATCACACGTACACAACCACACTAGGCCCCAATTACTATTGTTTGTACCCCTAAAAGGCTAGATGAGGAGTAGGGGGGGTATGGAACAGGCAGCACCCTCAAACCTTCAGAAGTATGAGATGAACCCCAACAACTTGGAAAGGTGGATCTCTCTCACACGTACCAACACAGACTATCCCCCAATTTAACTGATCCCCAAAGGTTTTTGATTAAATAGCGGAATAGAAAATATGATCCAAAAAAAGTGTATGTATATCACACGTACACAACCACACTGGGCCCCAATTACTATTGTTTGTACCCCTAAAAGGCTAGATGAGGAGTAGGGGGAGTATGGAACAGGCAGCACCCTCAAACCTTCAGAAGTATGAGATGAACCCCAACAACTTGGAAAGGTGGATCTCTCTCACACGTACCAACACAGACTATCCCCCAATTTAACTGATCCCCAAAGGTTTTTGATTAAATAGCGGAATAGAAAATATGATCCAAAAAAAGTGTATGTATATCACACGTACACAACCACACTGGGCCCCAATTACTATTGTTTGTACCCCTAAAAGGCTAGATGAGGAGTAGGGGGAGTATGGAACAGGCAGCACCCTCAAACCTTCAGAAGTATGAGATGAACCCCAACAACTTGGAAAGGTGGATCTCTCTCACACGTACCAACACAGACTATCCCCCAATTTAACTGATCCCCAAAGGTTTTTGATTAAATAGCGGAATAGAAAATATGATCCAAAAAAAGTGTATGTATATCACACGTACACAACCACACTAGGCCCCAATTACTATTGTTTGTACCCCTAAAAGGCTAGATGAGGAGTAGGGGGGGTATGGAACAGGCAGCACCCTCAAACCTTCAGAAGTATGAGATGAACCCCAACAACTTGGAAAGGTGGATCTCTCTCACACGTACCAACACAGACTATCCCCCAATTTAACTGATCCCCAAAGGTTTTTGATTAAATAGCGGAATAGAAAATATGATCCAAAAAAAGTGTATGTATATCACACGTACACAACCACACTAGGCCCCAATTACTATTGTTTGTACCCCTAAAAGGCTAGGAGTAGGGGGAGTATGGAACAGGCAGCACCCTCAAACCTTCAGAAGTATGAGATGAACCCCAACAACTTGGAAAGGTGGATCTCTCTCACACGTACCAACACAGACTATCCCCCAATTTAACTGATCCCCAAAGGTTTTTGATTAAATAGCGGAATAGAAAATATGATCCAAAAAAAGTGTATGTATATCACACGTACACAACCACACTAGGCCCCAATTACTATTGTTTGTACCCCTAAAAGGCTAGATGAGGAGTAGGGGGAGTATGGAACAGGCAGCACCCTCAAATCTTCAGAAGTATGAGATTGTGTTCACTGTACCCCACAAAGATTGAGTTCACTGCACCCCACAATGATTGTGTTCACTGCACCCCACAAAGATTGTGTTCACTGCACCTCACAAAGATTGTGTTCACTGTACCCCCCAAAGATTGTGTTCACTGCACCCCACAAAGATTCTGTTCACTGTACCCCACAAAGATTGTGTTCACTGCACCCTAAAAGGATGTTGTTCACTGCACCCCACAAAGATTGTGTTCACTGCACCCTAAAAGGATGTTGTTCACTGCACCCCAATAAGATTGTGTTCACTGTACCCCCCCAAAGATTGTGTTCACTGCACCCCACAAAGATTGTGTTCACTGCACCCCAAAAAGATTGTGTTCACTGTACCCCCCAAAGATTGTGTTCACTGCACCCCAAAAAGATTGTGTTCACTGTACCCCCCAAAGATTGTGTTCACTGCACCCCACAAAGATTCTGTTCACTGTACCCCACAAAGATTGTGTTCACTGCACCCCAAAAAGATTGTGTTCACTGTACCCCCCCAAAGATTGTGTTCACTGCACCCCACAAAGATTCTGTTCACTGCACCCCACAAAGGATTTTGTTCACTGCACCCCAAAAAGTTTGTGTTCACTGCACCCCAAAAAGGATTTTGATCACTGCACCCCAAAAAGGATGTTGTTCACTGCACCCCAAAAATGATTTTGTTCACTCCACCCCAAAAAGATTGTGTTCACTGCACCCCACAAAGATTGTGTTCACTGCACCCCAAAAAGATTGTGTTCACTGTACCCCCCAAAGATTGTGTTCACTGCACCCCACAAAGATTCTGTTCACTGTACCCCACAAAGATTGTGTTCACTGCACCCCAAAAAGATTGTGTTCACTGCACCCCAAAAAGGATGTTGTTCACTGCACCCCAAAAAGGATGTTGTTCACTCCACCCCAAAAAGATTGTGTTCACTGCACCCCACAAAGATTGTGTTCACTGCACCCCAAAAAGATTGTGTTCACTGCACCCCAAAAATGATTTTGTTCACTGCACCCCAAAAAGGATTTTGTTCACTGCACCCCAAAAAGGATGTTGTTCACTCCACCCCAAAAAGATTGTGTTCACTGCACCCCAAAAAGATTGTGTTCACTGCACCCCACAAAGGATTTTGTTCACTGCACCCCAAAAAGATTGTGTTCACTGCACCCCAAAAAGGATGTTGTTCACTGCACCCCAAAAAGGATTTTGTTCACTGCACCCCAAAAAGATTGTGTTCACTGCACCCCACAAAGGATTTTGTTCACTGCACCCCACAAAGATTGTGTTCACTGCACACCAAAAAGGATTGTGTTCACTGCACCCCAAAAAGATTTTGTTCACTGCACCCCAAAAAGATTGTGTTCACTGCAGCCCAAAAAGATTGTGTTCACTGCAGCCCAAAAAGATTGTGTTCACTGCAGCCCAAAAAGATTGTGTTCACTGCAGCTCACACACAGAAAAATGGATGTGGATCACTGACACCTGCCTATCTCCAATCCCACACCACAAAGCAATATCGATTGTAGTTTGTAGAACACAGTTTCCCTAAAATTCAGCAGACTCTGTCCCTAACAGGATTGAGAAGAGATCGTAGATCAGGATTGAGTGCAGATTCACCCCACCCCCCACACAGCAATATCGATTGTAGTTTGTAGAAGACACTGACCCTATAATTCAGCAGACTCTATCCCTAAAATGCCTACAACTCGCCCTGCCTAAACACTCCGACCTGTCCCTCAATTCTATCCGGACACAAATGGTTTTTTCCTGCCTATCTTTCCCTAATCAGCAGCCAGCACATTGATGTGTGCTCTGTCCCTTAGCTAAGCAGCAGAATGACGCTGCTGCGGCGGCTGCCTCGAACTTATAAAGACTTGGTCACATGCTTCAGACGGCCAATCACAGCTACTAAGACATTTGCAGGCATGGCTGGGATGGCTTAAGGCACACCAGTTAAACGATTGTTGATTGGCTGTTGAAAGCCCGCCATGAAAAGAGCGCCAAAGCATGCAAAACCCGGAAATAAAACGACCGAACACGGATTTTTACCCGAACATACAGTAAAGTGTCCGTGTCCGTGTTCGGGTAAAGAAAATCCAATTATTCGGTACGAACACGAATAATACAGTCCGTGTTCGCTCAACACTATTAGGGAGTGCAGTAGAAGGAGTCATATTGGATCAGAGAGGTTGACAGCCTTTGGGCACGCTGAAAACGTACCCCCAACAGAGACCGGTAGATCCCGAGCAGGAAGGCTAGTAGCTTGGAACTTTCTTAGAACAAGGAATCTTGGGAAACGTAGAATCCGTGAATCACTGCGGTGACATGAAGAGCTGCTACAGAAGTAGAGAAAGGCAAGACAAGAGAAGGAGAATAGAGAAGACAGAAACATATCTGTGAAGACAAGGTATAACGCACCCAGAAAAGGGTGTATATGTAAAACTTGCTATAAAACAAAAACAAAAAAAAGGAGAACGTAGGAGTGAGTTCCCTGAGCTCCACCAGGCCAGGGAAGATTCTTCAGACCCTGTCAGAGGTCCCCGAATAGGGGCCCCAGAGAGGAAAAACAAAAAAACTGTCAGTGGGTAGGTCAGTGGGTAGAATAAAAATTCCCCACAGAGACAGGGCGGGGTGCATGGCAACTGCCTCAGCCGCTTCAAGGTAGCTGTAAAAATAGAAAAGACCAACAAACAAATTAGCGGCCATGTTAAACAATATGTCCATAATCAGCAGCTGAAAAGTAAATAGTACTACATGAAAATTTGAGCAAACAGCATAACAAAGAAAAACCCCCAAAACAAATTGTTTTGAAAATAACCAGGCGAGCACAGGGGAAGCGTCCTCCAACCCAAGGTCAGAGTAGGGGTACGCAGGGAGCGAGAAGAAGTGGGGGGAGGGGGAGGGAAGGGGGAACAAGGGGAAACAAGGGGAAACAAGGGGAAAGGATAGGACCAGGAAGGGTGCCAAGAAATGGGGTGAGGGGAAAAAAAGGGTGGGGAGGAAGGGGGAAAAGGGGAGAGGAAGAGGTAAAGTGAAGGTAGGGAGAATAGGGAAGCTCAGCTGGTAGAGACTCTGGAGATATGGGGGGATGAATTCCGGGTCAAGAAATATAAGGCAATATGAAACCATTCAACATGAAGGACAGGATCCAGAGGTGTATGGAAAATAAAGGAGCCTCATGAAGGGAGGGCTCATCAGGCAAAGGTGTAAATGTGGGGGAGATATCCCCTTTCAGAGTCACACTCTTGATCTCTTAGATTTCTGCTTAACCCAGAGCGGGGTCAAAGGACTAGGAGGAGACAGTCGTTTGGATGTTGCCTGGACTCTGTGTTGACTCGCAGAAAGCTGTTCTTGGGAGATGAGGCCCAATTGGAGTAGGGTCTTTTCACCATCTTGAAATAAAGAGAAGCCATAGGATTTATTATGGAAAGAAAAGTTCAGTCAAAATGGGAAGGACCAGCGATAGGTGATATTCTTCTGAGAGATTTTTAAAAGCAGTGGTTTTAGAGATCTCCTCTTTTGTATAGTGTAGGGGGAGAGATCCGCAAAGACCTGGATTGGGAGCCCTGGGTAGCAAGCTGTTCGGCGTTGCGGATTATTTTTATTACTTCCTCTTTAACAGAATAAAAATGGGGTTTGAGAAATATGTCGCGGGGAAGGCCATCAGGTCTCGGTGATTGGCGAGCTCTGTGGGCCCTGTCCAGTTCCAGGCGGTTGTCGGGAATGTATTAACTCTTTAATAAATGTGCGAATTGCAGAGTGGACATCCTTAATGGATTCAGGGAGCCCCCTGATCCGAAAGTTATATCTTCTGGACCTGTTTTCCATATCATCTATTTTAGACATTGCATAGTCCAGCTGGTCCTGAAGCACTTGGATATGGGATGAATTTTGGTTCACCCTAGCTATGGTTTGATCAGTCTTCTTTTCAACTGATTTGATCCTAGCTCCCAATTGTACTATATCACTATGGATAGAGGATGTCATTTGGGATGCAGTTTGTGCGAGCCCCCTTGCAAGCATCTTGGAGAAGGAGGACATTAAGGAGGCAAAGTCAGTGGGACAGGGAGAAAGATCCTGTGCTTCTAGGCCTTGTAGATCAGGGGCGGGCGTGAGATCCCCCATAGGTGTCAGATAAAAGTCTCCCAGGGAACGTTCTATAAATTACTCGGTGGAAGCTGGGGATGGATAGGGCAGTACCCCAGTACTCACTGTGTTGAGAGTTGAGGTATTCAGAAGCGGGTCAGCCTGATCCTGGTCTGCTATAGATTCAGCAGCTGCTGTCAGCATCTCTGGACGTCCACGGGCCGGGGTCTATTTGGGACATAATGTCCCTTCTGGCCGGGATCCCAGACATCTGCGGTGGTGCTGCGGGTGGTCCGGTATCTGCTGGTGGTGGTAGAAAGCAGATCTGGCCGGTGACTGAGCGCTGATGGAAGCAGTAGCGGCCGAGGCGGTGCGGACCTCCGTGACTAAGCTGCCATCCCGAAGCTGCCGCACATGCGCACCCAGGTACTAATATTTATAGGTGAAGTTGATCCTGGAAATATCCGATTGCCTCTTGGGGGGGGGGGGGGATCAGGAAGGATTTTTTTTCCCCTGCTGTAGCAAATTGGATCATGCTTTGCTGGGGTTTTATTGCCTTCCTCTGGATCAACTGCAGGTATAGCATTGTGTATATGGGATTGTATGTGTTCTACCCATATTGGTCATAGTAAATGTCTGCAATGTTGTTTGACGTTGCTGCCATCTAGTGGTCAGAGTTGGTTATTATTTGCCAGAGCTTGACAGGAAGAAGTATTCTCCTCAGAGTGAGAGGCAGTAACCTTTAACCTGGAACTGTATTTCCTCCATTTCATAACTGCTCCTGGATGCATGCAGAGTAAATATGTGACATGGGTGGATGTACAAGTGATACATTTATCAATGGTAAACTGTTTTCCATATGTATACGAGTTAAAATCAGAAGTTTTCCTTTTACGATGCTTTGAGGTCCTACATATTGCACATCTCCCACAGCTAAAATAACCAACCTGGTCTAAGAAAGTGCATGTTTTTACGGGGGGGTTTACTACATTATGTGCTACTGCTAACTTTAGTCTTAATGTATTTGGTTTCATATAGATGAACTTAGGTTTTGAAGGTAAAAAAGTCTTTAAAATGTCGTCCTTTAAAAGCAGTGGCCAATGTTTTCTTATAATATATTCCAATTGTTTATACTGTCTTGTGAACCCTGTCATAAACGCCAAACTATAATTGTCCGTATTGTTAGAATTCTTTCTTTTATCCTTAAGCAGGTCTCTTCTGTCCATTTTTCTTATGTTTTCTTTAGTATTAAGAAGTTCTTTGGAGTTATATCCCTTCTCTTTAAATCTTTCTATCAACATATCCGCTTGTTGGTTGTAATGTTCCTCCAGGTCACAGTTGCGCCTAACCCTCAATAGCTGGCTCTTGGGGACAGAGCTCAGCCATCTCGGGTGATGACAACTCCCCGTAGGGATATAGCCATTCCTGTCCACTTCTTTGAAATGAGTGTATAATTTTCTATCGAACTTGAAGATTTCAAGATCCAAAAAATCACAACGTCGTTTCCTGAAACCACCGTGGAACGCACGCCGACAGCGTACGCGTGATTGTGATTGTACAGTGACTGCAAACCAATGCTGATTACAACTTTATGTTTGTGAGTACCATTCTTTTACTTGTTATAATAAAATACCTACGGGCTTCACTATGTTTGGCTTCTTCCCCTTCTTTTAAACATACTGTTGGGGAGAGAGTAGAGAGGAGTCATTAAGAAAGCTATTCATAAGAGGCTGTATTGGATCCATCCATCCGTCCAGGGGATATTGTGTATGCTTAAGGCTTGTGTTTATCCTTGATTTGGTGAGTGCATCCCCATAGGGGGTTTTTCTTCCTGAGAGCACCTGGGCACCTATGTGGATTATCTGAGCACCTTTCCAGCACTTTAGTTCCTCTGAAGGAAACCTTTTTTTGGACTGCACCTTAGGAAACCTTTTTTTGGACTGCACCTTAATATATATAATTTTTTTGCACCTTGCATATGGTTGCACAATGGACACATGATTGCAATATATTCTTGCACTTAAATATGTATTAATTTTGTATTTATTGATCACAATATGCACTTTATTTTATATGTATTTTAATATTTTGATCACAGTATACACGGATATACTCATTTATATTTACCTGTTAGCGCTGCCTTTTGATTGATTTTAGTACATTCTGGTTTTTTACTTAGTGAACAGCAGCTTCAGGACACACATTTATGCACATTTTATACACACTCTTTTAGTGCGGGTTTACACATTTTATTCCCTAGGGCAGTGGTTCTCAAATCCGGTCCTCGGGACCCACCAACAGGCCAGGTTTGCAAGATAACTAAATTACATCGCAGGTGATCTCATTTGCTTCTCAGTGATTGCAGTATTCTAGTCTGCATCCCCCAAGGTAATACTTAAAATCTGGCCTGTTAGTGGGTCCCGAGGACCGGAGTTGAGAACCACTGCCCTAGGGAATTGCACCCAGCAGCTATGGATATTTTTAATTTTATGACAAAAAGAAAGTTGGATGCAGACAAATTTTTTTCACAATCCAATGTAGGTTATAATCTTAATCAATATTAATGCTATTAAGGCAAAATTTGTTGACCTTGATGATAACGCAGAATATAAAGAAAAAATTAAACAGCTACAGGACTTTGCAGATAAAGTAGATAGAGACACATAAAATAAGAAAATGAAGAAATTTCTAAGAGATACTAATGACTACAAAACCAATAAAGTCTATAAATGGCAAGATGAACCAGTAGTACAGGAAGGGAATTCCAGGGCCTCCTCTATTGAAAGAGAACATCTTTTCCCAGTTTTCCTCAGTTCCAAACACCTAGGAACAATGAGCCCTCTGGGAATAATGGGAGAAGGAGTGAAGATAGACCCCGGTCTGTCTCCTGGGGTAGATTGCAATCCCAAACCCCTCAATATGAGATCCCCACATCCAGTAGGTTTGAACCCTTGAGGAATGAGCAATCACAACAGTAACACCAACCTGGACATAATCAGGGGTATTACCCAAGAGGTCCCCAAGGAGGGGCACGGGGATACCAAAATGGAGGTTATAGAAGAGGTAGGGGGCAATATCAAGGCCCATACCAAAACAATTACCCCAGAGAGGATTTTCACAGGAGAGGATCTGGGAGACCCCCTTGGAGAGGGAGAGGGGGGCGCAATCCCAGAGGAAGGGGGAATACCAACAATTATTATCAACAGGAACAGAGGGAAGATTGGAGACCCTGGTACCCCACAGGACCCCCCCATACACAAGAGAGGGAGGGAGGAAACGAAAGACCAGAGGATGCCGAGGAGGGAAGGGGAAAAAGAAAAAGAGAAAATTAACCAAAAGGAATCTTCAATTTAAGCGACACCACATTTACTGATGACGAATTACAAGTTCTGGCATTAGGCCTCAAATTTGCGCCAGATAAGAATATTAATAAGTTTGATACGTTCATTGACCACCAAAAATTTGTTCGAAAAGTTAACATAAAGAAACATTTTGCAAAAAACCCATCCAAAGAAGAGGCGAAAGCCGAGGAGTATGCGCATACGCAATTACGGAATAATTCCGTTTTTAATCCGAAGCCCAATAATAATCAGTTTTTAGATGTTTTTAAAGTTTTAGTGGAAAATGATTTGGAGAAACTAAAAGTTCGGCCATCTAGAAGAAAAAAAGATGTAGAGAGAGGTCTGAAACAGCTTGAAAAAAAGAAAAATATCGTAATAAGACCTGCGGACAAAGGAGGGGGCCTAGTGGTTTTAAATAAACAAGATTACTTAGATGAACTAGATAGATTGGTCAACAGAAACATATGAGGAATTGAGAAGAAACCCTAGCAATCAATATAAAGCCAAACTAATGAAACGAATTAAGAAAGCTACTAAAGATGAAATTTTAAACAAGAAAGAAAGCAGATATCTTGTACCAGATGCACCAAGGATACCGGTGATCTATCAACTTCCAAAACTTCACAAAGACAACAAGAAACCCCCTGGAAGACCTATAATCAGCGGAGTGGACTCCTTGTTCTCCAGAGTGGGGGAATATTTAGATTGTTTCTTCCAACCCTTGGCCCAACAAGGGAAGGCATATCTCAGGGATAGCAAGCATCTCATGGGAATTCTCAATGGGATGGAAATAGAAGAAAATGATTTACTTGTTAGTGTGGATGTCAATTCACTTTATACCAATATTCAACAAACACATGCTTTGGAAGCAGCAAAATGGGCCCTTGATACCACCCAGATTAAGAGAAGACAAAAATAATTTTTATTGCAAGCTCTTGATTTAGCTATGAGCCATAATTTTTTCTGGCACAGAAAAAAATTCTACAGACAAAAAAGGGGAGTGGCTATGGGGGCCAAGTATGTGCCGTCCATAGCTAATATTTTCATGAGGAAATGGGAGGAGGAGACCATTTTCAAGAATCAACCAGTTCATCTAAAGCTTTATTATAGATATATAGATGACATTATCATGGTATGGAGGGACTCACAGGATTCTCTTACTGCTTTTTTGGATTTCATTGGAAGGAACCCATATGGTATTTCATTTTCTGAAACCATAGGAAAGAAATCCATTAATTTTTTGGATCTTGAAATCTTCAAGTTCGATAGAAAATTATATACCGGCACTCATTTCAAAGAAGTGGACAGGAATGGCTATATCCCTACGGGGAGTTGTCATCACCCGAGATCGCTGAGCTCTGTCCCCAAGAGCCAGCTATTGAGGGTTAGGCGCAACTGTGACTTGGAGGAACATTACAACCAACAAGCGGATATGTTGATAGAAAGATTTAAAGAGAAGGGATATAACTCCAAAGAACTTCTTAATACTAAAGAAAACAGAAGAAAAATGGACAGAAGAGACCTGTTTAAGGATAAAAGAAAGAATTCTAACAATACTGACAATTATAGTTTGGCGTTCATGACAGGGTTCACAAGACAGTATAAACAATTGGAATATATTATAAGAAAACATTGGCCCATGCTTTTAAAGGACGACATTTTAAAGACTTTTTTACCTTCAAAACCTAAGTTCATCTATACGAAACCAAATACATTAAGACTAAAATTAGCACATAATGTAGTAAACCCCCCCCCCCCCCCCGTAACAACATGCACTTTCTTAGACCAGGTTCGTTATTTTAGCTGTGGGAGATTTGCAATATGTAGGACCTCAAAGCAACGTAAAAGGAAAACTTCTGATTTTAACTCATATACATATGGAAAACAGTTTACCATTGATAAATTTATCACTTGTACATCCACCCATGTCACATATTTACTATCATGCCCATATGGGCTCCAATATGTAGGTAGGACCACTAGGGAACTCAGAGTCCGATTGCGGGAACATGTTACAAACATAAAAAAAGGATATCGCCATCATAGCTTATCCAATAATTTCAGGTTGGTCCACAATCGTGACCCTAGGGGCCTAACATTTTGTGGCATTGATAGGGTGGAGGCACATTGGAGGGGAGGGAATCTCAAGAGAGCAATCTCAAAGAATGAAACAAAGTGAATACATCGCCTCGGGACACTCCAACCTCGGGGGCTCAATATAGATTTGGACCTTAACTGTTTTCTATCCAACTGGTGACTCACCCATTTTAGAGTTAATTTATATTGATCTGGTTAGTTCAACTTTTTGTCTTTATTCTCATTTTTTTTTTTTTTTTTCCAATAAGGTGCTTTATTGAAGTCAAATGAAAAAGTACAAAAATAACAAAAAAATTGCATATCAAGTAAAGCGCCATATAACAGTAGTGAAATGACATACATCCAATAAATGCGGTACAAAAATATGGCACATAAATGTGCAACTTGTATAAACCTAGATGTACATCGAAGCAATCATAAAATACAAAGGGGTATGGACCAGATGGCCCATACCAAGGGCCTAGGCCCAAGATAAGAAAAGATAGACAGAATAGAAAGGAAAGGAAAGGAAAGAAAAAGAAAAAGGAGAGAGTAAGAAAGGGGAGGGAGGTATAAGGAAAATTGGGGGGGGAGTACACAAAGGAGATGAGTGGACTCAGGTCAAGTCAGTAGGTGGAGTCTGACCGCAGGTCAGTCGACTAAGGAGTAATAAGCCTTGTATAGTTGGCGGATAACGTGATTGCTATCCAGGGTCTCCAGATTTCATGAAAAGCTGTGCAATTTTCATTTTTGATAGCAACAATTTCTTCCATTTCATGTATCAGTTTTACTTTGTCTGCCCATTCCTTAATTGAAGGAGTGGATTGAGAGTTCCAATAAAGAGGAATAATGGCCTTAGCTGCGTTCAGCAGGTGTCTGACCAGGGAATGCTTATACATCTTGTATGAAAGGGTGTTCACATGTAATAGACAAGTCGCTGCATCCAGCAACATAGAAGTGTTTGTTATAGTTTTAATCAGGTGAATGATCTGTTTCCAGTATGTTTGGATTTTAGTGCATGACCACCAGATATGGGCAAAGGTCCCTTTTTCCTTTAGGCACCTCCAGCACCTGTCAGAACTCTGCGGGGACCACGATTTTAATTTCACAGGTGTCAAATACCACTGTGTCATTATTTTGAACGAAGTTTCTTGGATCTTGGTGCTAAGAGAGCACTTGTGCGTAAATACACAAGCTTTCTCCCAAGTCTTTTCAGTGAAAGAGCGGTTTAAGTCTCTCTCCCATAATTTCTTGTAGCCCTCTAGATCCAGATCAGGGGCATGAGAGATCCATTTATAAGCTTGAGACGTGGTTTTATAGCAGTGTCTTTGGTCCACGCAAATTTTCTCGAAAGCAGTTGTTGGCTTTGAAAAATTGTGTAGTTGTATGTAGTTCCAGTGTGAAGTTGTGTAACCCTTAGGTTTGATCTCATTGAACTCTTGTAGGGATAGCAATCTCGAGTTCGTCAGACAATCTTTCACCCTTAACGGAGTGCAGTTCTGTTGTGTATCTGTTAAATGAGCTTTAAACTCCAGACCAGGAGGAAAATCTGGGTTTCCGGTAATTGGAGTCACAGGGCCAGGATTTGAAACCAATTGGTGTCCCGGAGCTATTTTGTTGAAAATTGATAAGGTGGTGGAGACTAGGGGGTGTTTCTTGACATCAGATGGATATTTAGAAGGGTCTGTCCAAATAAGTTGGTGGGCTGGGTACTTCGATAGGCCTATTTCGAGCTCTACCCAATCTTTGTGGTGGGAATGGCAATGCCAATCAACCACCCTATTTATGTGGGATGCTTGGTGATATTTGATGAAATCGGGTAATCATTCAAAATTTTCATTCCTGATCCTTGCCGGCAAGTGGATGTGATTATGGGTGCTCGGCCAGGATGGTGGGATTTTTTCCATCTTTGTGAGAGGTTCGGTGGGTTGAGTATAATTTTTCCTGCCCCAATTTTGTTGCCCATATGGGCACCCGCGGTGTCGTTTATCATCAATTGGTTAATACATCTAAGTAATCACCGTACTGCTTCTCTTTATCACAGTATTTCCTTTTGGATTTATGTATGTGACTTAGTTCCCATTAAATCCATTATAGTGTTAATGAAATGTATCTGTGTTCGTTTGTAGCTTTGGGTGATTTATTTGATATAGACATCTATTTCCTTTTGGATATCTGGATTGGTCTTTTTGGGACCCCTTTCGTTGCTTAGACGGTTCTTTTCCCTCTATTCAGCCTGTTTTTCTCCATCTTTACCTTTTTGCTGACAGCTATGGACATGGCGACCGGACCGGATGTTGTCATCTCCGACTTCCGGTTTCCGGTTTGATCATGTGACTCGGTCGCGTCTTATTGACGCACTTCAACACTGGGCTCCGGTTGGACGGCTGGGTATGCCTCGCCCTCACTCCCTCGGTGGCGTTAGACGCCGAGGGAGTGGAGGAGATGCTTAAATGCCGGCGCAAATGGTCAGTATGCCACTAGACCACCGGGGATTATGACGCTTGTTTGGAGACACACGCGGTAATGAAATTTTCCTCTCGGCTTTTGCCTTATCTCTTGACTTTTTTAACATGACTATTTAATACCTCTCTTTATATTTTTTGTTTCCTCTGTAGCTCCACACCGGAGCAAACTATTAAAAGATCCTTCGGAATCAGATTAATCCCTATAGGATCACTATACAACGGTCCAAGAACTTGGATTTGCATTAGACTGGATCACCAGGGTAAATAGCATTTATGCTTATATTTTGACCTCTTTTGCAATAAATATCACCATGACTATTTTTACCTATGGATGATATACTCATAGAACTCTCTTAATTTTAGAAGGAGTCATCTTTTCCTTCCTGATTTGGTGGGATATCCAATGTTCAATTCCCCTATCATTACTACAAAAGCCCCCTTGAGGGTACTCTTCTGTCATTAATTATACTATCAGTTCAAAATTTGATAATATTCATTTATCCATTCCTATGGTATTTATGCAAATTATATTCCTATATTGCAGTCTCATCATCATTTTTTCGTGTGTTACTCTTGGCTTGGCTTGCATCTCCTCTATGGGTCAACGTTAAGGGGTCAGGTCTCTCAATCCCCTCCTCTCCACCCACCTTTGTCCTTGTATCCACGTCATCTCTACTCCCGGCAAACAAAAGGGTCTAGGTCTTTTCAAAGTACATTTTGTTGATATTATATCCATTCGAATCATGGAATTTTATGGGCATTCAATATAGGACCATTGATATATGCCCTATGTTGGTTGTATTTGTTCTACTTTCACTTTTTTTCTTTTGTAATTTAGAAATGTTCACTTTCGAGAAATGTCTATCAAACTCCTGAAGAAGCTATTATGAAGATGGCGAAACATGTAGAGTTGACATTATCGAGTGCTTTCTTGTGTTTTTAACATTTTAACCGATTTTTGTTATGTCTTAATCTTCTATGTATAATAAAATGTGATTTTTTGGGAATTTAGATTTTTCTCCATCATTTGCAACTTAAAAGTCCCACTTTGCCCCTTCCTATTGTAGTTACCATTTTTTAGGGATGTGGTGCCTCTAACAGTCCTAATCTCTGGCAATATTTCCAAAATTTTCAAATTAGGGATTATATTTCCCGCCTACCCCCATATTGCTGGAGAAAAATGTGTATTCAATTCTTTGATATGCTTATATGATTCTCTGTTCAGTATCTCTATTTGTATTGTACTTATTTATAAGATATTGCTACCTATAGACATTTCCTGGCCACGTACAAGTCCTGGCTAGGGAAATGTCAATTAGTTTATTTTCAGCCTTACCTTTGGGCAATGGGCTGACTAATTTGGACTTAGTACATATGTCATAGGTCCTGTTTTTTGTCTTATGCATTATTACATGTACATGTGTATCTATCACACACTTTACTTGCATTGTATTTTTCAGATGTAGTTCATCTACCATAATTGAACAGAGGATCCTCTTTAAAATCATTCAAAATTTTCATTCCTGATCCTTGCCGGCAAGTGGATGTGATTATGGGTGCTCGGCCAGGATGGTGGGATTTTTTCCATCTTTGTGAGAGGTTCGGTGGGTTGAGTATAATTTTTCCTTCCCCAATTTTGTTGCCCATATGGGAACCCGCGGTGTCCTACACTTTTTCCAGGTTTTTGGTCCGACCTGGTCAGTAGAGACACCGCCCCTTACTCCCAGTGCCGCCCCTGACTGGAACCCTATAAAGTATACCTAAAAGATATTCGTTTATCATCAATTGGTTAATACATCTAAGTAATCACCGTACTGCTTCTCTTTATCACAATATTTCCTTTTGGATTTATGTATGTTCCCATTAAATCCATTATAGTGTTAATGAAATGTATCTGTGCTAGTTTGTAGCTTTCGGTGATTTATTTGATATAGACATCTATTTCCTTTTGGATATCTGGATTGGTCTTTTTGGGACCCCTTTCGTTGCTTAGACGGTTCTTTTCCCTCTATTCAGCCTGTTTTTCTCCATCTTTACCTTTTTGCTGACAGCTATGGACATGGCGACAGGACCGGATGTTGTCATCTCCGACTTCCGGTTTCCGGTCTGATCATGTGACGCGGTCTCGTCTTATTGACGCACTTCAACACTGGGCTCCGGTTGGACGGCTGGGTATGCCTCGCCCTCACTCCCTCGGTGACGTTAGATGCCGAGGGAGTGGAGGAGATGCTTAAATGCCGGCGCAAATGGTCAGTATGCCACTAGACCACCGGGGATTATGAAGCTTGTTTGGAGACACACACTGTAATGAAATTTTCCTCTCGGCTTTTGCCTTATCTCTTGACTTTTTTAACATGACTATTTAATACCTCTCTTTATATTTTTTGTTTCCTCTGTAGCTCCACACCGGAGCAAACTATTAAAAGATCCTTCGGAATCAGATTAATCCCTATAGGATCACTATACAACGGTCCAAGAACTTGGATTTGCATTAGACTGGATCACCAGGGTAAATAGCATTTATGCTTATATTTTAACCTCTTTTGCAATAAATATCACCATGGCTATTTTTACCTATGGATGATATACTCATAGAACTCTCTTAATTTTAGAAGGAGTCATCTTTTCCTTCCTGATTTGGTGGGATATCCAATGTTCAATTCCCCTATCATTACTACAAAAGCCCCCTTGAGGGTACTCTTCTGTCATTAATTATACTATCAGTTCAAAATTTGATAATATTCATTTATCCATTCCTATGGTATTTATGCAAATTATATTCCTATATTGCAGTCTCATCATCATTTTTTCGTGTGTTACTCTTGGCTTGGCTTGCATCTCCTCTATGGGTCAACGTTAAGGGGTCAGGTCTCTAAATCCCCTCCTCTCCACCCACCTTTGTCCTTGTATCCACGTCATCTCTACTCCCGGCAAACAAAATTTGTTTGTAATTTAGAAATGTTCACTTTCGAGAAATGTCTATCAAACTCCTGAAGAAGCTATTATGAAGATGGCGAAACATGTAGAGTTGACATTATCGAGTGCTTTCTTGTGTTTTTAACATTTTAACCAATGTTTGTTATGTCCTAATCTTCTATGTATAATAAAATGTGTTTTTTTGGGAATTTAGATTTTTCTCCATCATTTGCACCTTAAAAGTCCCACTTTGCCCCTTCCTATTGTAGTTACCATTTTTTAGGGATGTGGTGCTCTAACAGTCCTAATCTCTGGAAATATTTCCAAAATACTCCAGAGTGTAGAGTCAGTGGAGGGGTGTCAGCTAGCCCAGAGAGAAAGGGGGTACTAGGGGAGTGCACTGAAGAGAAATGTAATGGAAGCATTTACCTCATCTCAAGTGGCAGTATGAAGCAGCGGCCTTGCAGCATTCTCAAGTTTAGAGTCCTCAGCATTGTTGGTAGGGTTTCCTGTTATTCCAGTTATTTCAATTATTCCTCCAATAGGGTTTGTCATTTTAGCCATTTGTTTTCCTTTTCTGCTTGGGTGTTCTAACATGTTCCGCAATCTCTGAGTTCCCTAGTGGTCCTACCTACATATTGGAGCCCACATGGGCATGATAGTAAATATGTGACATGGGTGGATGTACAAGTGATAAATTTATCAATGGTAAACTGTTTTCCATATGTATATGAGTTAAAATCAGAAGTTTTCCTTTTACGATGCTTTGAGGTCCTACATATTGCACATCTCCCACAGCTAAAATAACCAACCTGGTCTAAGAAAGTGCATGTTTTTACGGGGGGGTTTACTACATTATGTGCTAATTTTAGTCTTAATGTATTTGGTTTCGTATAGATGAACTTAGGTTTTGAAGGTAAAAAAGTATTTAAAATATTGTCCTTTAAAAGCAGTGGCTAATGTTTTCTTATAATATATTCCAATTGTTTATACTGTCTTGTGAACCAAATCATGAACGCCAAACTATAATTGTCAGTATTGTTAGAATTCTTTCTTTTATCCTTAAGCAGGTCTCTTCTGTCCATTTTTCTTATGTTTTCTTTAGTATTAAGAAGTTCTTTGGAGTTATATCCCTTCTCTTTAAATCTTTCTTTTTTTCTTTTTAAACGGTTTTTATTAAAGGCAAAAGAAACATGGTACAGCAATATGCAGTGGAAACGGGAGGTACATGCCTAGATAAAACAAGGCGCATTGAGATACAAAACTGCTGTATATAACACACAAACAACATGTAGCAAATGCAATACGTATATGGGATCGACTCGGCGTCCCGTCTGGGATGCAATGAAATTGCGCTCAAGCTGTAGGTGTGGCCGAGGCCACGCTGCGTGGATGGACCCCCACACAGAAGGGGTCTCAACCAAAACCAAGGTATAGCTCTTAAGTGGGTACACCAGGGGCCGAGTGGGGGGGGGGGCTGGGTTGGCAGGGGCCCAGGTGGGAAAAGAGAGCCGGTAATGAGGGCGACCAATCAGGTGAGTACAAGGCTGTCGTCAAAGCCCCGGTGGTAGGCAATGGTCAATCCAGGGTCGCCAGAGCCGTTCATAGGGGGCCAGTTTGTTCAACAAAATTGCTTCCGTTTTAGCATGGAGCATGGCTTGGGTAACCCTGTGTAGCATAGCCAGATGACAGAGCGTGGGGGTTTTCAACGCTTTTGCGATGGTTTGCTTTGCAGCCGTCGTGACATAAAGGTAAAGTTTGAATTGACGGTGTGTAAGGTTAGGTGGCTTGCGATTCAGGAGGGCAGATGTCGGGTCAGGGACAAGAGGGATGCCAAACATGGTAGACAGAGTTTCGTGCACTTTGGACCAGAAGGCTTGAACCACAGGGCACTTCCACCAGATATGTGCGTGGGTGCCTGGGGATTCGCATCCCCGGAAGCAACGTGGGGAGTACTGAGGTGCATATTTAGAGATCCTAGCGGGAACCAAATACCATCTGGTGAGAACCTTGTAATTTGTTACGAGTGCAACAATATTTGGGGATGCCGATTTGGTAGCCTGCCAGATTTGTATCCAGTCCTCATAGTCAAGTGTGATGTGCAGGTCTCCTGAGCCGACAGGAGGTGGGCATAGAGGTCAGAGAGGAGTCCTCGTCTGTGAGGGTCGGTTTTGCATGCGCGTTCAAAGGTCGAGAAGGTGGTGGAGTCCTCCCTAAGCGGAGTAGCTTGTGTAAAGAAATGTTTGAGTTGTAGGTAGCGGAATATTTCCCCAGAGGGGAGATTGTAAGTTTCCCGCAGGGTAGGGAATGGGCAGAATGTGCGCGGGGTAAAGAATTGATGGGCCCGTATCAGGCCGGCACTAGTCCAGGCAGAGAAGGAAGTCCGCGAGGACCAGGCCGGGTAGAAGGATGGATTGCGGAGAAAAGAGAGTAGGGGGTTATGAGGAGATTGCAGGCGGAAGCGTCGGCTAAGTCTATGCCAGATGGTCAAGCTATGTTTCGTGATTGGGTTGGTAATGCTCTGCCGTTGTGCGGGTGGTAGCCAGAGCAGATTGGCCACAGATAATGGATCACATTCCACTGCTTCTAGGGAAACCCACATTGGAATTTCCTTTGTGGCGTGGTATTTAGGGAGTTGAGCTAGTTGTGCTGCGTAATAATATTTGGCGAAATGCGGTACGCTCAGCCCGCTGCGAATTCGTGGGAGGTATAGCGTCGGTCTCGGTAAGCGAGGTTTTCATTTGTTCCAAATAAACTCCAAAGCTCATTTTTGTAAGATGCGTAAGAAGTAGGCCGGCACCGGAATAGGGAGTACTCGAAAGAGGTACAGGATTTTGGGTAAAATGGACATCATGATCACTGTGATTTTCCCCATCCAAGATAGGGGCAGGGAGGACCATTTAGACATGAGGTTCGTAAGTGTAGATAGCATGTGAGGGTAATTAGCGGAATAGAGCCCAGCAGGGTCAGCAGTGAGGTTCACCCCCAGATAGGGGATATACGAGGTTGCCCAAGGGAACGGGAGTGAGGACCTAAGGTGGGCATGGACATCGTTTGGGAGAGATACATTTAGAGCTAGTGATTTTTGAGGATTAACTACGAGGCCCGAGACTGAGCCAAAGATCGCTAGGGTATGTAAGAGGCTAGGAACCAACACCAGGGGGGCAGTAAGAAAAACGAGGACATCGTCCGCAAAGAGGCAGAGTTTATGGTGATGCCCCCCCAGCTCAATTCCCTTAATGTTAAGATCAGCGCGTATAAGAATAGCAAGGGGTTCAATAGCTAGGGCAAATAGGAGGGGGGAGAGGGGGCAGCCTTGTCGTGTGCCTCTTTCAATGGGGAAGGAGTCCGACCGGAAGCCGGAGTAGTGTACATATGCTCTTGGGTTCCGATAAAGGGCATTCACCCACTGCATAAATGCGAGCCGAATCCCCAACGACCAAGGACCGAGGTGAGGTAAGGCCAGGATAAGGAGTCGAAGGCTTTGCAAATGTCAAGGGAGAGGAAGCAGGAGGGAATGCGGCGTTGTCTAGCGATGTGGGCTAGGAGAGTAGCCCGTCTGACATTGTCACCTGCTTGGCGAGATGGGATGAAGCCCATTTGGTCTGCGTGAACTAATGACCCGATGACGGTATTGAGGCGGGTGGAGAGGACTTTGGCTAATAGTTTAATGTCTATATTCAGTATGGAGATGGGTCTAAAGTTAGACCAAGAAGTGTGGTCGGAGTTGGGTTTAGGGATCATAGATATATCAGCTGTAAGTGACTACTCCCGGAAGGGGTGCCCATCTAGCAGGGAATTGAGTGCCCCCACCAGAGGGGGGATCAGAATGGGAGCGAAGCACTTATAATAAGTAGCGGAGAAGCCGTCTGGGCCTGGGCGCTTACGTGGTTTCAGAGATTTTATGGCCTGCTGCAGTTCCGCAGCTGTGAGGTGCTGTTCCAGCATTTCCCTGTGGGTGGATGATAGGGAAGGGAGTTGGACGGATGATAGGAGGGCGTCTAGCTGTGTTTGATCGAATCCAGAGGGGTCCTTATAGAGTGCGGAGAGTTTGTCACGAAATTTGCGGAGGATTTTAAGGGGATTGCTGGAGTAGGTGTCTTTGGATAGTTTAAGACGTATAGGTTTCGGAGTGTAGTCAGCTTTACGCAGTGTCAGAGCTAGGAATGTATCAGGTTTATTCGCTTTCATATAGAGAGTGTGTTTAGATTTTCGGAGTGTTTGTTCCGCCGATTCCGACAGGAGGAGGTCTAATTCCAGACGTGCCTTGTCGAGAGCCTGTCTCGTGGAAGGCATGGGGGTCACCTGAAAGTCTGCTGAGGCCTTGTAAAAGGCTGCTTCTAGCTTGTGGAGTAGGAGGCGCTTTTCTTTGCGTATGTAAGAGGCTCTGCTAATGCAGACCCCTCTAATAACGGGTTTGTGGGCTTCCCACAAAGTCAAGGGGGACGTGTCTGGTTGAGAGTTAGTAGTCAGGTAGTCGGTGATGGGTCTTTCTATTTCAAGTTGGTGAGTAGGGTTAGCCAACATGCTGTCATTGATTTGCCAAGAGCGAAGGTTAGGTTTAGGGACCATGGAGGAGAAGGAGGTGAGCACTGCATCGTGGTCAGACCAAGAGCACGGTATAATGGTAGAAATGGAGATAAGTGGGGATGTGCCCACATGGGTAAGTATGTGGTCAATCCGGGAAAATACTTTATGTGGATGAGAGTAGTGGGTGAATTGCCGCCGCGTGGGGTTGTGCTCCTGCCACGTGTCCAAGAGAGAGTGTTGGTTAAGGAGCTGTTGAAAAGAGAGTCGTTGTGGAGTCGTAGGGGCAGGGGATTTGTCAAGCAGGGGATAGAGCGTTTGGTTTGAGTCGCCGCAGAGCAGGAGCGTGCCGCTCTTGTGCGTGGTAGAGACGGACAGGAGGTGGGAAAGGAAGGCCTGGGGATTTTTGTTAGGGGCATAGTAGGACACAATTGTGACCTCAGAGTCAAGAAGTCGACCTGTCAGGAGGAGGTATCGACCTTCCGGGTCTTTGATCTCTTTCTGAAGCGTAAATGGAGTAGTTCTATGAAACACAATCAGTACCCCGCGTTGCTTCGTGGGGGCAGAGGCCGTATAGACCTGTGGATACTGGTGGCCAAAGTGTTTGGGCGTCGATTGCGATGAAAAGTGTGTCTCCTGAAGGCAAGCCACATGAATGGATAGTGAAGAAAACGATCGGAAAGCTTTCACTCTTTTAGAAGGGGAGTTTAAGCCTTGCACATTTAAGGTAAGCACATTCAAGGTGGACATGGTGAGGATTGGAAGTCGGGAGAGGGAGGTAGGAGTCGGGCACAAGGGGCTGGAGGCTCTCCCCGGGAGGGGGGGGGGGCGGGATGGGAAGGTAGGCCGGAGGGAGAGGGAGGATAGGGAAGCTGGGGAAGGGAAGCTTAGGGAATGTCTTGAGAGGTTAATAAAACCTAAAGGTGTCCTCTGGAAGGAACTGTGGATCCCTCCAGGAGAAATCGAAGGGTCCAATAGATGCCAATCCAATCAGGGCTGGCTCTAGTGGACAAAAAATGGGGTGCAGTGAGCAGTCCCCGGGTCTAGGACAGCCTAAGAAAAGTATAATGTAATGAGGTAAGTAATTCGAATCAGTCATACAGTAAACTCTGACCAATAAAACTTACTAGGGTGGACAGTTATACCCAACTATATAAACAGAAGTAGGCAACCAGGGAATTAAGCCCCGAATGCCTACTGCATATCAATGCACTCAGAACAGGCAGCGATGGTGTTGGGGGAAGATAAAGCGGCAAGGCATACTATTAGTAAGCTTGCTCAGAAGGTGTAGTGAGAACTATTACAACCCATCCGTAGGTAGTTTGGGATTGGCTTAGGGGGGTCAATGTGGAGACTATTAAACAACCACAAGTGCCTGGTAAAAGTGCATTGAGCAGCAAAAAAGGCTGCTGGCACGAGAGAGAAAAAAAAAAAAGAAAAAAAAAAAGGGGTTCATAGTTACTGTTTCAAGGAGGCACCAGTACCGTGGTACCCAAAGGGGTCGGCAGAGCAACAAGACACTCGCCAAGGTATTGGAAAGCTGGTGTACGGCATGGTGTCCCATCAGTCCATGGAGTCTTCTGGAGCGTGGACAGGACGAGTCGGTGAAGAGTAGCGGCCTCTCTTGTGGATTCCTGGCTGGGCTTCTTGGCCAGCATGGGCTTGTGCTTTCTGTGGTGAGGAAGATGCAGCTGGACGTCTAGAGCCTTCTGTCGATTGTTCTGGGGGTGTCAAGTGAAGTTCCCGGAGAGCATGTTGCAGGTCTTCAGATGACTTACATTGGTAGGAGGTACCTTTGTAGGAGAAACGAACCGCAAAGGGAAAGATCCAGCGGTAGATGATCTTATGGTGTTGCAGGGTGAGCAAGTGAGGTTTCATAGCTTTGCGCTTAGCAAGGGTGGCTTGTGATAGGTCTTGAAAGAATTGATAGCGATGACCCTGAAAGTTTAAAGCTTCTTGGTTGCGGGCTGCTGCCATGAGTTGCTCTTTGGAGCGGAAATAATGAAGTTTCACTATGATATCTCTTGGTGGTCCATCATCAGAGCGAGGGGCTAGGGATCTATGAATCCTGTCCATTTCCAATCGCTCAATTGGTATAGAAGGGGCTAGCTCCTGAAATAGTGCTGTTATGGTGGATTGAAGGTCCTCTACCAATTCCGGGATACCCCTGATTCGGATATTGGATCGCCTGGTTCTATTCTCGAAGTCCTCCAAGCGGGATTGCAGGGTCAGGTTCTCCTGTCTGAGGGTCTTGAGCTCCTCAGAATGGTTGCCTGTCGTTACCTCTAGTTCTTCAGTACGCTGTTCCAGTACAGTAGTGCGGAGGCCCACTTCCCTGATTTCATGTGTGAGCCTGTCTGTTATAGCATCTGAGGTCGTTTTCAGGGCCCGGGTGAGCATCCGCTCAAATTGCTGGAGGAGGTCAGTTTTTGAGGCGTCGCTCCGGAGCATAAGTGGGGTCAGTCCAAAGTCGGGGTCAAATTCCCCCTCCTGTGAATGGGCCGAGGAATGCATACGAGAGGGAGTGTGGGGTGATCTGGAAGATGGCGGGCCCGCCATTTTGGAAGATGACTTGATTAGCACGTCCAGGATGGATTTAGTTTTGATTTTTGATTTGGTGCCCCCGTATACCATCTCTGGTCGGACGGGTAGTTGGGTCTGGGAGATGCAAAGCAGGTGATGGTGACTCGATGCAGCAGGGCTGTCCTATCCCCGGAGATGCGGAGCTTTAGGCCGTCATGTTGTGCCTAGAAGACTCCGCATTTGCCGCCAAAGGAAAGATTGAGTTGGTTGCGGAGGAGGATATGGGTCTTTGAGTGTGGAAACAGCTGCAGGGAAATCAGATAGTTGATGCGGGGATGAAGGGCTGTAGTAATAACACTGTATGCAGCCAAGATGGCTGGAACCCCCGTAATGTAGACTGGAGGGAGTTATAAGTCCTTGAGTGGGGTGTTCAGCAGGGTGTTATGGCCGAGGAGCGGAGGATGGGAGCATTAGGTTCCTGAAGGGGGATCACTGCCGCTTACCGGGAATCCGGCTGCCAGGTCTCGCAGTTGGTGAGGAAAGGCCGCGGCTGAGGTTGCTGAGTAGGCTCCAAATCCAACACAGGGGTGCCCGGGCGTCCGCTGCTTCCAGAGGGGTATGTGCCAAATGGAGGTGGTCCAGGTGGGCCCCTGGGGATATGTTGATGATTGTGGAGTGCTGGGGGTGCAGTATGGACACTTCGGGCCCCCCCCGCCGCGATCGCAGTGATCTTAAGCAAGGCCGCGGCTTATAGAGGTGAGTAGGCCCAAGGTATGCTTCAGGGAGGAATCTCCCAGTTGTCACTGTGGTGGATGGCTAGCAGGTCGGGCCAGCTGATCCCCGCTCAAGTGGGCGTCCGTATCGCTCCGGTGTAATGTTCTGGTACCTTTGGGTACCCTAGTTACTCTTTCATAAGTGTATGCGCCCCACCATTCTCTTTTGGTAAGGTGCGCATACACCTTTAAGACTGATGCTGTCATCACTGAGCGCCGGACTGGATGGCTATTTAGATCGCCGGCTCTCACTCACATGTGTTCGTTCAAACTGCTTTGTGCCTTGATGCTAACCTGTCTTGAAGCTCTCATGCTTGCAAGCATACCTCGCTGTCGGAACCACGCTGCGCTGATCCCTGTATCCCGCTACCGGATCATCCGCTCTTGCCGAACCTCTCCTCTGCTACATTGCTATTAGTGATAAGTACCCCACAGGGGAAACCTCTATAACCTTTATACTAAAGCTTACACTATCTAGCTCTGCATACTAATGACTATTACTACATCTGCATTATCTAAGATTGCTTGCTCTTGAGCCTACTACCACCTGTTCTTGCACTGGGTTGATCTCTCTTGTATGTCCACCTGCTACTCTGTCATCTGCTACCATACATGATTGCTAAACCTATCTGCATCCCATCTGCTACTATCTTACTTTCAAGAACATTTCCTTTCAAGTGTCTGTCATCTACCATCTCTACCCAACCTGTCTCTTCAGCCTATCATCTCTGTGTTACTATATACATAAGTCACTCTAGGAAACATCTTATTGAGTGTGTGTATTTACTTGCTGAATTGAGATCATCCACACATGATGAGTCATTGAGAGTTGGGATTGGTGTCTCAGCGTTTCTCTACATGACTACTGAAGTGGAATATTTCTGCAGCTGAAAATCCACATCATACGTAAAACGCAGGAGCGTTACAGATTGAACGAACCACAAATGGATTCAGCAGAAATAACCACTCAGATGACACAATTAAAACAGCAAGTACCTGCGTTAATACACACACTTGCTGAATTAAAAGAAGACAATCAGGCTCTGTCGCAGCAGGTAATTAGACTGACACAACTTACCACTGCTCAGTCCCCTGAACCCAAAATAAATCCTCCTTTGGTATTTACAGGCGATCGCAAAAAATTTCGCGAATTTAAAAACGCATGTGAGTTACTTTTCTTGCTAAAACCCCGTACCTACCTTACTGATCACATTAAGGTTTGTACTATTATTTCTTACCTAACAGGCGATCCTCGGGCCTGGGCAGACTCTCTTTTTGAGAAAAGCGACCAGCTTCTCAACTCCTATGCCTTGTTCCTAGCAGAACTCACTAGCCTATATGATGATCCCAATAGGCAGAGTACTGCCGATCTTCAATTAAGATCCTTGAAACAAGGTGGGAGACCTGTAGAAGACTTTGTCGCAGAATTCAAGAGATGGACCCTTGATTCAGAATGGAATGATGCATCTCTGAAATCCCAATTTAGGCTTGGCCTATCAGAGGCCGTTAAAGACGAGCTCGCCCGAGCGGATCTGCCAAAAACCCTGGATGCATTGATACAACTCAGTATCACCATAGATAGAAGACTACGAGAAAGAAAGGCTGAGAAAATGGGAATGCCATTATCCAGTTCTTCTCGGATCTCGGCCGTTGACCCCGTTCCTATGGAGGTAGGAACCATACGCCCACCTCTATCAACTATGGAAAGAGCCAGAAGACGATCTGGTAATCTCTGCTTGTACTGTGCATCCCCGGATCACAAGATAAACATCTGTCCCCTAGTCTACAAAAAGAAGGGTGAGTGTTCACATATCCTCCTAGGGGGATTGACAACTTCAATCACTAACCCTTACCTTTCTGTTTGCTTAACATTACAGTGGGACCAGAACAGGATTACTACTAAGGCCATGATTGACACAGGATCTTGTGGAAATTATATTGACATACGTTTTGCTGCTTTAAATAAAGTTCCTATTATTTCTAAACTTAAACCTGTCTCAGTGAGTCTTATTAACGGTGTTCCTTTATCCTCTGGTCCGATCACTGATCAGACACAGGCACTCCTAGTCACTACTAACGGGTCTCATATGGAGACCACTACCTTCGATCTAATACCTTCACCCCACTTTCCCATTGTTTTGGGACTTCCCTGGTTGCACACACATCAACCAACCATAGATTGGAAGGAACGGACCCTGACCTTCCTCTCTTGCTATTGCGAGGGTACGTGTAACCTCCCGTCTTTCGGGAAGATCCTGTCTGTGGTGACAGATGAGATTGCACCACTATGTTATCAGGATCTCTCTGAGGTTTTTCTTGAGAAAAATGCTCAAGCACTACCTCCCCATCGAGACTATGATTGTAGCATTGATCTACTCCCAAATAGCAAATTGCCGTTCGGTCATGTTTATCCTCTTTCACAGGATGAACTTTCCCATCTCAAAGACTATTTGGATGAGAATTTGGAAAAAGGTTTTATTAGACCTTCCACTTCTTCCACAGCAGCAGGACTCTTTTTTGTCCGCAATAAGGACTCAAGTCTCAGGCCTATCATCGACTATAGGCAATTGAATGCTATTACAATAAAAGATCGCTATCCTCTACCGCTTATCCCTGAGCTCATTGAGCAGGTGCGTGGAGCTACCTATTTTTCAAAATTGGACCTGAAAGGAGCATACAATCTCATTCGAATCCGTGATGGACACGAGTGGAAGACTGCATTCAGAACCAGAACCAGATACGGATTGTTCGAATATCTTGTAATGCCATTCGGGCTATGCAACGCCCCTGCAGTTTTTCAACGATTTATAAATGATATTTTCAGAGACTTACTAGATGTCTGTGTTGTGGTATATCTGGACGATATACTTATATATTCACGATCCCTGTCTGAACACATAAGACATGTAAGACTAGTATTATCGAGATTGCTTGCACACAACCTTTATGTGAAACTGAAAAAATGCTTGTTTCATAAAGAAGAGGTACTGTTTCTAGGCTACATCATATCCAAAACAGGAATCGAGATGGACATGAGTAAGATATCCTGCATTCAGGATTGGCCTACACCAACCACACGCAAGGCGCTACAGCGATTCCTTGGATTTTCGAATTTCTACAGGAAGTTCATTAGAAACTTCTCTGCCATTGTGAGACCCCTCACACAGCTCACTAGCATTAAAAAACCATTCAAATGGTCAGATGAAGCAAATAAAGCTTTTCACCTGTTAAAGACAAGGTTTACTTCTGCTCCCATACTACGCCATCCAGACCCATCCCTCCAATACATTCTGGAAGTAGATGCGTCAAACATGGCAGTAGGAGCAATACTCTCCCAACGACCAACTCACACTTCACCACTTCATCCAGTCGCCTTTTTTTCTAAATCCCTAAGCAGTCCAGAGATAAATTACCCCGTGGGTGAAAAGGAACTGCTTGCTATAAAATTGGCTCTGGAGAATTGGCGACATCTACTCGAAGGGACCCAATTACCAATACTTATATACGCGGACCATAAAAATCTCCAATATCTTCAGACTAACAAAACTCTCTCGCACCGACAGGTACGATGGTCACTATTCTTTCTAAGGTTTAACTTCCTAGTGACCTACACACCTGCAGATAAGAACAAAAAGGCGGATGCATTATCACGACTAACTGAAGAAAACTACTTCGAAATCCCTTCCGTTCCTATAAAACCTCACAAACGCATTATTGGAGTTGTCCGTTCCTTGAAGGAAGAGGTTTTGCATGGTATAAGTTTGGATTCACCCCCACCACAACGAAATACTGATGCAGAAGGATTCCTCTACTACAACTTTACATACCACCTACCATACGCACCAAGATCTTGGAATTATCGCATGATGTGCCTATGGCAGGACATATGGGCATGACAAAGACTCTTAATCTGATTACCAGGCAATTCTGGTGGCCTGACATGAAAACATCTATACAAAAATTCGTCTCTTCATGCAATGTCTGTGCCAGGTCCAAAATTGACACTACGAGACCATCCGGTCTACTATGCAGTCTACCAATACCCCAAACTCCATGGGAAGTTGTGTCCTTGGACTTTATAGTGGAATTGCCTCCTTCCAAAGGATTTAATACCATCCTAGTGTCAGTGGACCATCTGACAAAAATGGCACATTTCATTGCTATTCGCAGACTACCTTCGTCCAAACAAACGGCAGAACTCCTGATGAAACATGTCTTTAAGTTACATGGTATCCCAAAAACTCTTCTGTCTGACCGTGGATCACAATTTATTTCCAAGTTCTGGCAAGAACTATGTCACAAACTACGGATCGAGCGGAAGCTCACTTCTCCTTACCATCCGCAGACCAACGGACAGACTGAAAGAGTCAACCAATGCATCGAGCAATATTTGCGTTGTTACACTTCTTACCAACAGGATGATTGGGTGGATCTTCTCCCTCTGGCAGAATTTGCCTACAACAACGCAACCCACAGTACGACCAAGCAGAGTCTGTTCTACTTGAACTATGGGTTTCATCCCTCTATTCTTCCACCACGCATCCTTCCTTCAAATAACCCAGTAGCTTCAGACTATCTTACCCAAATAAAGGACTCTCTGGGTTTGCTTAATACTACCATTGCACACGCTCATAGTCAACAAAAGAAGTACTATGATCTTCGCAGAAGACCTTCTCCTCAGTACGCTATCGGGGACCTCGTTTGGCTCTCAACAAAAAATTTAAGACTGAAAATCCCTAGCAAAAAGCTTGGACCTCTGTTCTTGGGACCTTTCCCAATCAAGAAACTTATTGGAAAAGCTGCAGTACAGCTTACATTGCCAATAGACCTCAAAATACATCCCATTTTCCATGTGTCGCTACTGAAGCCCCATGTTCCTGACCAAGGAATAAGGCCTACTATCCCACCTCCTCCTCCTGTGCAAGTTGAAGGTGGAGAAGAATACGAGATAAAAGAGATTCTGGATTCTCGTATCCACAGAGGAAGACTTCAGTACTTGGTTCGATGGAAGAACTATGGGCCCCAAGACGACACCTGGCTAAACACCTCTGACATACATGCCTCTAGATTAATCCGCAATTTTCATGCGAAGTACCCAGACAAACCAGCTCCAGAGGCCTTCAGGAGCCGGCCTTAAGGGGGGGTACTGTAATGTTCTGGTACCTTTGGGTACCCTAGTTACTCTTTCATAAGTGTATGCGCCCCACCATTCTCTTTTGGTAAGCTGCGCATACACCTTTAAGACTGATGCTGTCATCACTGAGCGCCGGACTGGATGGCTATTTAGATCGCCGGCTCTCACTCACATGTGTTCGTTCAAACTGCTTTGTGCCTTGATGCTAACCTGTCTTGAAGCTCTCATGCTTGCAAGCATACCTCGCTGTCGGAACCACGCTGCGCTGATCCCTGTATCCCGCTACCGGATCATCCGCTCTTGCCGAACCTCTCCTCTGCTACATTGCTATTAGTGATAAGTACCCCACAGGGGAAACCTCTATAACCTTTATACTAAAGCTTACACTATCTAGCTCTGCATACTAAGGACTATTACTACATCTGCATTATCTAAGATTGCTAGCTCTTGAGCCTACTACCACCTGTTCTTGCACTGGGTTGATCTCTCTTGTATGTCCACCTGCTACTCTGTCATCTGCTACCATACATGATTGCTAAACCTATCTGCATCCCATCTGCTACTATCTTACTTTCAAGAACATTTCCTTTCAAGTGTCTGTCATCTACCATCTCTACCCAACCTTCTCTTCAGCCTATCATCACTGTGTTACTATATACATAAGTCACTCTAGGAAACATCTTATTGAGTGTATGTATTTACTTGCTGAATTGAGATCATCCACACATGATGAGTCATTGAGAGTTGGGATTGGTGTCTCAGCGTTTCTCTACATGACTACTGAAGTGGAATATTTCTGCAGCTGAAAATCCACATGATACGTAAAACGCAGGAGCGTTACATCCGGATGGCTGGTCGCGGCCGCGGGCTGTTTAGGCGAGGCCGTGGCTTCCGACCGCCACTAGGCCGCACCGTCCCCGGGAGGCAATCGGGCCGTTTTTCCACACAAAAAGCCTCAAACTATGTAAAGGGCACCAGGGAGAGACGGTGAGGATCAATTTGAGCTGGATTCTGGTGCTCAAAACGGTCGGATGGCAATAGATTGTATGTCCCGGCTCGGAGCTCTCTTTCTGGTCGTCCTCCTCAGGCGACTTCTGGTCACGCCCCCCCCCTCTTTAAATCTTTCTATCAACATAACCGCTTGTTGGTTGTAATGTTCCTCCAGGTAACAGTTGCGCCTAACCCTCAATAGCTGGCTCTTGGGGACAGAGCTCAGCCATCTCGGGTGATGACAACTCCCCGTAAGGATATAGCCATTCCTGTCCACGTCTTTGAAATGAGTGCCGGTATATAATTTTCTATCGAACTTGAAGATTTCAAGATCCAAAAAATTAATGGATTTCTTTCCTATGGTTTCAGAAAATGAAATACCATATGGGTTCCTTCCAATGAAATCCAAAAAAGCAGTAAGAGAATCCTGTGAGCCCCTCCATACCATGATAATGTCATCTATATATCTATAATAAAGCTTTATATGAACTGGTTGATTCTTGAAAATGATCTCCTCCTCCCATTTCCTCATGAAAATATTAGCTATGGACGGTGCATACTTGGCCCCCATAGCCACTCCCCTTTTTTGTCTGTAGAATTTTTTGCTGTGCCAGAAAAAATTATGGCTCATAGCTAAATCAAGAGCTTGTAATAAAAATTATTTTTGTCTTCTCTTAATCTGGGTGGTATCAAGGGCCCATTTTGCTGCTTCCAAAGCATGTGTTTGTTGAATATTGGTATAAAGTGAATTGACATCCACACTAACAAGTAAATCATTTTCTTCTATTTCCATCCCATTGAGAATTCCCATGAGATGCTTGCTATCCCTGAGATATGCCTTCACTTGTTGGGCCAAGGGTTGGAAGAAACAATCTAAGTATTCCCCCACTCTGGAGAACAAGGAGTCCACTCCGCTGATTATAGGTTTTCCAGGGGGTTTCTTGTTGTCTTTGTGAAGTTTTGGAAGTTGATAGATCACCGGTATCCTTGGTGCATCTGGTACAAGATATCTGCTTTCTTTCTTGTTTAAAATTTCATCTTTAGTAGCTTTCTTAATTTATATTGATTACTAGGGTTTCTTCTCAATTCCTCATATGTTTCTGTATCGTTGACCAATCTATCTAGTTCATCTAAGTAATCTTGTTTATTTAAAACCACTAGGCCCCCTCCTTTGTCCGCAGGTCTTATTACGATATTTTTCTTTTTTTCAAGCTGTTTCAGACCTCTCTCTACATCTTTTTTTCTTCTAGATGGCCGAACTTTTAGTTTCTCCAAATCATTTTCCACTAAAACTTTAAAAACATCTAAAAACTGATTATTATTGGGCTTCGGATTAAAAACGGAATTATTCCGTAATTGCGTATGCGCATACTCCTCGGCTTTCGCCTCTTCTTTGGATGGGTTTTTTGCAAAATGTTTCTTTATGTTAACTTTTCGAACACATTTTTGGAGGTCGATGAACGTATCAAACGTATTAATATTCTTATCTGGCGCAAATTTGAGGCCTAATGCCAGAACTTGTAATTCGTCATCAGTAAATGTGGTGTCGCTTAAATTGAAGATTCCTTTCGGTTAATTTTCTCTTTTTCTTTTTCCCCTTCCCTCCTCGGCATCCTCTGGTCTTTCGTTTCCTCCCTCCCTCTCTTGTGTATGGGGGGGTCCTGTGGGGTACCAGGGTCTCCAATCTTCCCTCTGTTCCTGTTGATAATAATTGTTGGTATTCCCCCTTCCTCTGGGATTGCGCCCCCCTCTCCCTCTCCAAGGGGGTCTCCCAGATCCTCTCCTGTGAAAATCCTCTCTGGGGTAATTGTTTTAGTATGAGCCTTGATATTGCCCCCTACCTCTTCTATAACCTCCATTTTGGTATCCCCGTGCCCCTCCTTGGGGACCTCTTGGGTAATACCCCTGATTATGTCCAGGTTGGTGGTACTGTTGTGATTGCTCGTTCCTCAAGGGTTCAAACCTATTGGGTGTGGGGATCTCATATTGAGGGGTTTGGGATTGCAATCTACCCCGGGAGACAGACCGGGGTCTATCTTCATTCCTTCTCCCATTATTCCCAGAGGGCTCATTGTTCCTAGGTGTTTGGAACTTAGGAAAAACTGGGAAAGGATGTTCTCTTTCAATAGAGGAGGCCCTGGAATTCCCTTCCTGTACTACTGGTTCATCTTGCCATTTATAGACATTATTGGTTTTGTAGTCATTAGTATCTCTTAGAAATGTCTTCATTTTCTTCTTTTGTGTGTCTCTATCTACTTTATCTGCAAAGTCCTGTAGCTGTTTCATTTTTTCTTTATATTCTGCGTTATCATCAAGGTCAACAAATTTTGCCTTAATAGCATTAATATTGGCCTCCAGATTTTTTAATTTCTTTTCTTTTCTCAATATGAGTAATTCTAATAGTTTTTTCTCAGTGTGTTGGAAAAAACTGAACCACTCATCCTCCAATGATTTGTCAATAAGGCCATCATTGGGGGCTACATCCCATCTGAGGCGTCTGGGTGTAATCCCATCCTTAATATACTTATTAAGGGTAAAGACGTCCCACCAGGCTCTGATTTGTTTGTCTATAAAACCTCTTAGATGTTTAAAATCTTGATTAAGATTATAACCTACATTGGATTGTGAAAAAAATTCGTCTGCATCCAACTTTCTTTTTGTCATAAAATTAAAAATATCCATAGCTGCTGGGTGCAATTCCCAAGGGAATAAAATGTGTAAAAACTAGATAGTTAAAACCCGCGCTAAAAGAGTGTGTATAAAATGTGCATAAATGTGTGTCCTGAAGCTGCTGTTCACTAAGTAAAAAAACAGAATGTACTAAAATCAATCAAAAGGCAGCGCTAACAGGTAAATATAAATGAGTATATCCGTGTATACTGTGATCAAAATATTAAAATACATATAAAATAAAGTGCATATTGTGATCAATAAATACAAAATTAATACATATTAAAGTGCAAGAATATATTGCAATCATGTGTCCATTGTGCAACCATATGCAAGGTGCAAAAAAATTATATATATTAAGGTGCAGTCCAAAAAAAGGTTTCCTTCAGAGGAACTAAAGTGCTGGAAAGGTGCTCAGATAATCCACATAGGTGCCCAGATGCTCTCAGGAAGAAAAACCCCCTATGGGGATGCACTCACCAAATCAAGAATAAGCACAAGCCTTAAGCAGACACAGTATCCCCTGGACGGATGGATGGATCCAATACAGCCTCTTATGAATAGCTTTCTTAATGACTCCTCTCCACTCTCTCCCCAAAAGTATGTTTAAAAGAAGGGGAAGAAGCCAAACATAGTGAAGCCCGTAGGTATTTTATTATAACAAGTAAAAGAATGGTACTCACAAACATAAAGTTGTAATCAGCATTTGTTTGCAATCACTGTGAGTCACTCCACTTCCGCGTACGCTGCCGGTGTGCGTTCCACGATGGTTTCAGGAAATGACGTCGTGATGCTCCGCTGCCCGGAAGTGCGTTGACGCGTTTCGCCCGCCTACTTTGGGCGTTATCAAAGACATCACTTCCGGTTAGGCGGATCTTATTTATACTAAACTGACTCATTGTGTAGCCAATCAAGGGAGGCGGGATAGACACCAAACCTTCCCAGTACGACTTCCTGTTATATTACAAAGCCCTAAGTGTCCCCATAGCAATACAGGAAATGATACTTGCACCGAACTTCCGTGATATAGATCAAACGGAGCAAGCAATAATTTATAATTGGCCAAAATTTGATGCAACTAAATATAACCACCACCTCATTTCCTGTTGGCTATAAATATTCCCATGATAAAAATCATTTTCTTAAAACATATTTAAAAATAATAGTTAAAAAATCATTATAAAAATTAGCAGTATTTGTTGCCAACAAATGTTTAAAATATATTACATCATTACATGGTGTTTGATACATGACCCATATTTATAAAGAAAATTGATAAAAAAACATAATAAAAATAAATATAAATAAAAATAAATATAAAAGGAAAGTAAAAAATGGAAAAATAAATAAAAATAAAAATAAAGATAAAATTAAAATAACATAAAAATGAAATAATAATAAAATAAAAATAAAAATAAATATAAAATAAAAAATAAATAAAAATAAAAATAGAAATAAAATATAAAAAATAAATAAAATAAAAAATAATAAAAAATAAACAAAAAATAAAATAAAGAAATTAAAGATAAAAATGAGAATAAAGATAAAAAGTTGAACTAACCAGATCAATATAAATTAACTCTAAAATGGGTGAGTCACCAGTTGGATAGAAAACAGTTAAGGTCCAAATCTATATTGAGCCCCCGTGGTTGGAGGGTCCCGAGGCGATGTATCTACTTTGTTTCATTCTTTGAGATTGCTCTCTTGAGATTCCCTCCCCTCCAATGTGCCTCCACCCTATCAATGCCACAAAATGTTAGGCCCCTAGGGTCACGATTGTGGACCAACCTGAAATGATTGGATAAGCTAGGATGGCGATATCCTTTTTTTATGTTTGTAACATGTTCCCGCAATCTGACTCTGAGTTCCCTAGTGGTCCTACCTACATATTGGAGTCCACATGGGCATCTTTCTTGTATTAAAAGAGGCATGGACTCCAGAGAGAGAGATATCATTTTGCCCCTGTACAAATCATTAGTAAGACCTTATCTGGAATATGCAGTTCCGTTTTGGGCACCAGTTCTTAAAAAGGATATCAGGGAACTGGAGAAAGTACAGAGAAGGGCAACCAAACTGATAAGAGGCATGGAGGAGCTCAGCTATGAGAAAAGATTAGAGGAACTGAATTTGTTCTCTCTTGAGAAGAGGAGATTGAGGGGGCATATGATTAACATGTATAGATACATAAGGGGTCCATATAGTGAACTTGGTGAGGAGTTGTTCACTTTAAGGTAAACACAGAGGACAAGGGGACACTCCCTTTACGTCTAGAGGAAAACAGATTTCGTCTCCAAATACGGAAAGTTTTCTTCACCGTAAGAGCTGTGAAATCATGGAATAGATTCCCTCCAGAGGTGATTCTGGCTAGCTTACTAGATTGCTTTAAAGACCTTGATTATTTCCTGGGTGTACTTAATATAAGTGGGTACTAAATTTTTTTAAGTAAAGTTGATCCAGGGAATATCCAATTGCCTCTCGGGGGATCAGGAAGGAATTTTTTTTCCCCCTACTGTAGCAAACTGGTTCATGCTTTGCTGGGTTTTTTTTTTCTTTCCTCTGGATCAACTACGGGTATAGGATTGTGTATATGGGATTGTATGGTTAGGATTTCAATACTGGTTTTTTTTTTTTTTTTTTTTTGGTTGAACCAGATGGACTTTGTCTTTTTTCAACCTGACTAACTATGTAACTATGTAACCCTACTGAGCTCCTTGAGTACTCTCATGTGCAAGCCAATCCTGTTCCGGATGATGTTATCAAGCCTTTCCTTGATTTAACCCGCTAAATACTTTCTTCTCCTCGGTTTTTACACACGAAAAGGAGGGGTATACAGACCAGGACTGTCTGGTGAACACAACATCATAAGACTTGCCGCAATGGCTAACAGAGAGCGAAATCAAGGAAAGACTTGATAACATTAACACTAATAAATCACCAGAACGGGATGGCTTGCACCCAAGGAACTCAGTAGGGTTATTTCTAGACCGTTGTTCCTAATCCTCGCAGACAGTATTTTGACAGGAATTGTACTAGGTGACTATAGGAAAGCTAATGTGATACCAATATTCAAAAAAGGGAGGAGGGATATTCCGGGAAACTATAGACCGGTCAGCCTGACATCAATTGTATGTAAATTATTGGAAGGGTTGATAAGGGACTATATCCAAGAATTTGCTAAGGTCAACAGTATCATCAGCAGTAATCAGTAGAGATGTATAGAACTGTTCGCCGGCGAACAGTTCCCGGCGAACTTAGCATGTTCGCGTTCGCCGCTGCCGGTGAACATATGCGATGTTCGGTCCGCCCCCCATAAGACATCATTGAGGCAAACTTTGACCCTGAACTTTACAGTCAGCAGACACATTTCCAGCCAATCAGCGTACCTCCCTCCCACACCCTCCCACCTCCTATAAATAAGCAAGGGCAGCATCCATCTTAGATCATTCTGAAGCAGTGTGTGTAGTGAGAGTAGGGAGAGCTGCTGCTGCTGCTGCTGTTAAGCTAGGGACAGTTAGTCAGTGTTCCTGGTCTTGCATTGTTCTTGGTCCACTACTGCTGTAATATCAGCACCCCAAAAAGCCCTTCTAAGGGCTGGTATTTGTGTTTTTTTTTTTTTTATATATATATATATATATATATATATATATACCTAGCGTCCCCAAAAGCCCTTTTAAGGGCTGGTAATTGAGTTGTTTCTTCATATATATATATATATCTATATCTATCTAGTGTCCCCAAAAGCCCTTTTAAGGGCTGGTAATTGAGGATTTTTTTATTTATATATATACATATATATATATATATAGTGTCCCCAAAAGCCCTTTCAAGGGCTGGTAAGGTAATAGATTTTTTTCTTTATATATATATATATATATATATATCTATTGTACACTGCAGTTGCCTGCCCGCTGTGTGTGAGAGGCCACAGACCTACCACAGACTGTACTGTGTGCACACCACACTCATTTCGGGTGGCACAGGCACAGTACCTGGCATTTTAAAAAATATTTTTTTTTCCTCTGTCATAATTGCAGTGAGTGCTGTGTCAGGTCCACAGAGTGCACTGTACCCACTGCAGTGCACTGCCCACCACTGATATATATACGTTGGCACAGCATCTTGTTGCAATAAATTGAAAAAAAAAATATTTTTTATTATTGCAGTTGCCTGGGCTGCCAGTGACTGTCAGGTCCACAGAGTGTACTGTGCCCACTGCAGTGCCACTGTGTGCCCACCCACCACTGATATATAAGGTGGCACAGCAGCTTGCAAAGTAAAAAAAATATATATATTTTTTTAAATTGCAGTTGCCTGGGTGCCAGTGACTGCTGTCAGGTCCACAGAGAGTGTACTGTGCCACTGCCCACCCACCACTGATATATAAGGTGGCACAGCAGCTTGCAAAGTAAAAAAAAATATATATTTTTTTAAATTGCAGTTGCCTGGGTGCCAGTGACTGCTGTCAGGTCCACAGAGAGTGTACTGTGCCACTGCCCACCCACCACTGATATATAAGGTGGCACAGCAGCTTGCAAAGTAAAATATATATATATATTTTTTTAAATTGCAGTTGCCTGGGTGCCAGTGACTGCTGTCAGGTCCACAGAGAGTGTACTGTGCCACTGCCCACCCACCACTGATATATAAGGTGGCACAGCAGCTTGCAAAGTAAAAAAAAATATATATATTTTTTAAATTGCAGTTGCCTGGGTGCCAGTGACTGCTGTCAGGTCCACAGAGAGTGTACTGTGCCACTGCCCACCCACCACTGATATATAAGGTGGCACAGCAGCTTGCACTCCTAGTACAACAGTAACAACACATTAAAAAAAAAATGACAGGCAGAGGCAGGCCACCCCGCAAGGGCCGTCGTGGTCGTGGTGCTGTGATTTCCTTAGGCCCTAGAATAATGCCCAGTGTTCAGAGGCCACCACAGACCCTGAACTCAAAAAATTCTGAGGCCATAGTTGACTGGCTTACACAGGACACCCAATCGTCTACAGCTTCCGCTCGGAACCTTAATGCACCATCCTCCTCCAGCTCAGCTTCGGGCACCTCTCAATTTACCACTCGCCAGCCCGCCGGCACCACCACCAACACTAGCACCACAGCCGCTTCACTTGATCCGTCAGAGGAGTTATTTTCACATCAGTTTGAAGAAATAAGTGATGCGCAACTATTAGTGCCAGAGGATGTAGATAACGGGGATATGTCTCAGTCAGGCAGCATTATACACATGGACGTACATTGTGATGATGATGATGTTGTACCTGCTGCTGCTGCCTTTGCTGAGTTGTCAAGTGAAGCGGCTGATGATGACGATGTGTCTGTGGATGTCACCTGGGTGCCTGCTCGAAGAGCAGAAGAAGAGGGGGAAAGTTCAGATGGGGAGACAGAGAGGAGGAGGAGACGAGTTGGAAGCAGGGGGAGGAGGTCATCGCAAGGAGCTAGTGGCGCAGTCAGACAGCATGTAGATTCGGCACCCGGGGTCAGCCAGACAGCACGCCAATCAACGCAAGCTGTTGCCACCACCAGAATGCCGTCCTTGCAAAGCTCAGCAGTGTGGCATTTTTTTTGTGTGTCTGCCTCTGATATCAGCGATGCCATTTGTAACCTGTGCCAAAAGAAACTGAGTCGTGGGAAGTCCAACACCCACCTAGGTACAACTGCTTTGCGAAGGCACATGATCTCACATCACAAACGCCTATGGGATCAACACATGAGTAAAAGCAGCACACAAACTGAAAGCCACCATCCTCCTCCTGGTCCAGCATCTTCAGCCACGTCAACCACTGCTGTCCTCCATGCCCCCTATCAACAACCCGCCCCTCCGCCTCTCACCTTCAGCAGTTCCTGCTCGTCACCTGCCCACAGTCAGGTGTCTGTGAAGGAAATGTTTGAGCGCAAAAAGCCAATCTCGCAGAGTCACCCCCTTGCCCGGCGTCTGACAGCTGGCTTGTCGGAACTCTTAGCCCGCCAGCTTTTACCATACAAGCTGGTGGAGTCTGAGGCCTTCAAAAAATTTGTCGCTATTGGGACACCGCAGTGGAAGGTACCCGGCCGAAATTATTTTTCACAAAAGGCAATCCCCAACCTGTACTCTATTGTGGAAAAGGAAATCATGTCACGTCTGGCACACAGTGTTGGGGCAAGGGTCCATCTGACCACTGATAGCTGGTCTGCAAAGCACGGTCAGGGCAGGTATATAACGTACACTGCGCATTGGGTAAACCTGCTGGCGGCTGCCAAGCATGGAATGCGTGGCTCTGCTGCAGAGGAGTTGGTGACACCGCCACGACTTGCAGGCAGGCCTGCTGCCACCTCCTCTACTCCTCCTACTCCATCCTCTTTGCTAACCTCCTCGGCTGAGTCCTCTTCTGCTGTTGCGTCTTGCTCCACACCAACTGCACCCCCCCAGCTCCCCAGGGGCTATTCCACATGCCGGATACGACAGTGTCACGCTGTCTTGGGGTTGACTTGCCTGAAAGCAGAGAGTCACACCGGACCAGCACTACTGTCCGCCCTGAATGCACAGGTGGATCAGTGGCTGACCCCGCACCAACTGGAGATCGGCAAAGTGGTGTGTGACAACGGGAGCAATTTGTTGGCGGCATTGAATTTGGGCAAGTTGACACATGTGCCGTGCATGGCACATGTGTTGAATCTGATTGTGCAATGTTTTGTGCAGAAGTACCCAGGCTTACAGGACGTCCTCAAGCAGGCCAGGAAGGTGTGTGGCCATTTCAGGCGTTCCTACACGGCCATGGCGCACTTTGCAGATATTCAGCGGCGAAACAACATGCCAGTGAGGCGCTTGATTTGCGACAGCCCGACACGTTGGAATTCAACACTGCTAATGTTCGACCGCCTGCTCCAACAAGAAAAAGCGGTCAACGAGTATTTGTATGACCGGGGTGCTAGGACAGCCTCTGCGGAGCTGGGTATTTTTTTGCCACGCTACTGGACGCTCATGCGCAATGCCTGTAGGCTCATGCGTCCTTTTGAGGAGGTGACAAACCTAGTGAGTCGCACTGAAGGCACCATCAGCGACATCATCCCATATGTTTTTTTCCTGGAGCGTGCCCTGCGAAGAGTGCTGGATCAGGCCGTAGATGAGCGTGAAGAGGAAGAGGAAGAGTTGTGGTCACCATCACCACCACCAGAAACAGCCTTACCATCGATTGCTGGACCTGCGGCAACACTGGAAGAGGAGTGTGAGGAAGAGGAGTCAGAGGAGGAATGTGGCTTTGAGGAGGAGGAACACCAACCACAGCAGGCATCCCAGGGTGCTCGTTGTCACCTATCTGGTACCCGTGGTGTTGTACGTGGCTGGGGGGAAGAACACACCTTCAATGACATCAGTGAGGACGAGGAATTGGACATGAGTAGCTCGGCATCCAACCTTGTGCAAATGGGGTCTTTCATGCTGTCATGCCTGTTGAGAGACCCTCGTATAAAAAGGCTGAAGGAGAACGACCTGTACTGGGTGGCCACGCTACTAGACCCCCGGTATAAGCAGAAAGTCTGTGACATGTTACCCAATTACCGGCAGTCGCAAAGGATGCAGCAGCTACAAAATAAGTTAAAAACTATGCTCTACACAGCGTATAAGGGTGATGTCACAGCACAACGGGAATCCAACAGGGGAAGAGGTGAAAGTAATCCTCCTTCTACCACCACAACCACGCCGGCAAGGACAGGACGCTTTACAGACGTCTTGTTGATGGAGGACATGCGGAGCTTTTTTAGTCCTATGCATCGCCACAGCCCTTCGGGGTCCACCCTCAGAGAACGACTCGACCGACAGGTAGCAGACTACCTTGCCTTAACTGCAGATATCGACACTCTGAGGAGCGATGAACCCCTTGACTACTGGGTGTGCAGGCTTGACCTGTGGCCTGAGCTATCCCAGTTTGCCATTGAACTTCTGGCCTGCCCCGCTTCAAGTGTGCTGTCAGAAAGGACCTTCAGCGCAGCAGGAGGTATTGTCACTGAGAAGAGAAGTCGCCTAGGTCAAAAAAGTCTTGATTACCTCACGTTTATTAAGATGAATGAGGCATGGATCCCGAAGGGACTGACAGTGGGGGATGCATTTGACTAAAAAAGGCCTGGTGATGACTGAGATGCCTTGGCCTAAAAATGGTCCACACGCTGCTGTATATAATCATTCTCTGCATGCCGGATGACTTACGTGACGTCTCCGCCACCAACTACGGTTCAAGCAGCAATGTTTTAGTGCACTTTCTGCCTTAAAACCTCAATTTTTCAGGCCGCTGCTACAGCAGCGGCTGCAACAATACCTACTTTTTCATGCATGTGTACATGCCTAATTTTTCTGGCCTCTGGTGCTACACTGTGGCTGCAAAAAAACAAAAAACAAAAAAAAAGGCACATACATGTGTCAATTCCCCTTCGTGATCGTTACCTTGTCGTGGTGAAGGGGCTTGCGTATCACAATGAAGCGATCACCTCTAGGATTGTGTTGGCACACCCCAGATGATAAGGTCGTTGCTTCATTGTGTACAGACCAAAAGCGATCCGCAGGATAATTTTTCATAAAAAAAAACATTCATTTTCTTTCATTCTTTCTGCGGAGCTGGGTATTTTTTGGCCGCGTTACTGAATGCTCATGAACAATGGCTGTAGGCTCATGCGTCCTTTTGCGGAGATGACAACCCTGGTGGTCAGTCGAACCCAAGGCAACATCATCGACCTCATCCCATATGCGTTTTTTCTGGAGCGTGCCCTGCGAAGAGTACTGGATCAGGCTGTAGATGAGCATGAAGAGGAAGAGTTGTGGTCCTCATCACCACCAGAAGCAGCCTTGTCGTTGTCAATTGCTGGACCTGTGGCAACGCAGAGAGAGGAGTCTGAAGAAGAGAAGTCAGAGGAGGAAGGTGGCTTTGAGGAGGTGGAATACCAGCCACAGCAGGCGTCCCAGGGGGCTTGTTCTCACCTTTCGGGGACCCTTGGTGTTGTATGTGGCTGGGTGGAGGAAGAGACCTTCAATGATGTCAGTGAGGACAAGGAACGGGACATGGCTAGCTTGGTATCCAACCTTGTGCAAATTGGGAGTTTGCGGTTGTGCAAATGGACTGACTGACTGTTAAACGGGGAGTTTGGTCTGTCAGAGTTTGGTCTGTCACTGTGAAGCGGGCGACGGGCGTAACCCTTACACTACTTGACCGATAAAACATCATACCTGATCGTATTCACACACTGGATGTTTTAGTGCTGGTTTACACTGCCGCTACCACTAAAGTAGCGTCGCTTCCAGTGCGACTTTGGCGCGACTTAGCGCGACTTTGGCGCGACCTCATCGCGAGGTGACTTTTTATTTGGCCAATCACAATATCATGTTTTGTGACCGTTTTTTGTTTTACATATTTCCCCATGTGTGCAGTGTTGTCTGTGTCATAGCTCAACTGATAGGCATGTTTGCCTTGGCATATCATATTTCAGCTTGCCAGAAAGAAAAAAAGACAGCTGGAAAGACACTGCATTAGTTTTCTACTAAAAATCATAAGAAAAATGCTGTTTTTTTTGGGTTGTGGACATACTACAGAGCTGAAACTTGACAGGTACACTTTTTAGACCCCCCAGACACTAAATACAAAAAATGACATGCCTGCCTAAAAAAATGCCCGATAAATGCCTGCAAGAGAAAAAGCCAGCCGCAGAGAAGCCGTATTCCTGAAAATATAAGAAAAATGCTGTTTTTTAGGGGTTCTGGACATGCTACAGAGCTGAAACTTGACAGGTACACTTTTGTGACCCCCCAGACACTAAATACAAAAAATGACATGCCTGCCTAAAAAAATGCCCGATAAATGCCTGCAAGAGAAAAAGACAGCCGCAGAGAAGCCGTATTCCTGAAAATATAAGAAAAATGCTGTTTTTTAGGGGTTCTGGACATGCTACAGAGCTGAAACTTGACAGGTACACTTTTGTGACCCCCCAGACACTAAATACAAAAAATGACATGCCTGCCTAAAAAAATGCCCGATAAATGCCTGCAAGAGAAAAAGACAGCCGCAGAGAAGCCGTATTCCTGAAAATATAAGAAAAATGCTGTTTTTTAGGGGTTCTGGACATGCTACAGAGCTGAAACTTGACAGGTACACTTTTTAGACCCCCCAGACACTAAATACAAAAAATGACATGCCTGCCTAAAAAAATGCCCGATAAATGCCTGCAAGAGAAAAAGACAGCCGCAGAGAAGCCGTATTCCTGAAAATATAAGAAAAATGCTGTTTTTTAGGGGTTCTGGACATGCTACAGAGCTGAAACTTGACAGGTACACTTTTTAGACCCCCCAGACACTAAATACAAAAAATGACATGCCTGCCTAAAAAAATGCCCGATAAATGCCTGCAAGAGAAAAAGAAAGCCGCAGAGAAGCCGTATTCCTGAAAATATAAGAAAAATGCTGTTTTTTAGGGGTTCTGGACATGCTACAGAGCTGAAACTTGACAGGTACACTTTTTAGACCCCCCAGACACTAAATACAAAAAATGACATGCCTGCCTAAAAAAATGCCCGCTAAATGCCTGCAAGAGAAAAAGCCAGCCGCAGAGAAGCCATATTCCTGAAAATATAAGAAAAATGCTGTTTTTTAGGGGTTCTGGACATGCTACAGAGCTGAAACTTGACAGGTACACTTTTGTGACCCCCCAGACACTAAATACAAAAAATGACATGCCTGCCTAAAAAAATGCCCGCTAAATGCCTGCAAGAGAAAAAGCCAGCCGCAGAGAAGCCATATTCCTGAAAATATAAGAAAAATGCTGTTTTTTAGGGGTTCTGGACATGCTACAGAGCTGAAAATTGACAGGTACACTTTTTAGACCCCCCAGACACTAAATACAAAAAATGACATGCCTGCCTAAAAAAATGCCCGCTAAATGCCTGCAAGAGAAAAAGCCAGCCGCAGAGAAGCCATATTCCTGAAAATATAAGAAAAATGCTGTTTTTTAGGGGTTCTGGACATGCTACAGAGCTGAAACTTCACAGGTACACTTTTTAGACCCCCCAGATGCTAAATCCAAAGAAATTTTTTATTTTTATTTTTTTTTAATTTTTCCAATAATTGGCTCTCTATCAAAAAATTATAATTTTTAAGAACTTTTTTTTGCGTGATCCCTCTCCGGCATGCCACAGTCCAGGTGTTAGTCCCCTTGAAACAACTTTTCCATCACTATTGTGGCCAGAAAGAGTCCCTGTGTGTTTTAAAATTCGCCTGCCTATTGAAGTCTATGGCGGTTCGCCCGGTTCGCCGGTTCGCGAACATTTGCCGATGTTCGCGTTCGCCGTTCGCGAACCGCGAATTTTAGGTTCGCGACATCACTAGTAATCAGCACGGGTTCACAAAAGGACATTCTTGCCAAACCTATCTGTTAACATTTTACAAGGAGGTGAGCTGTGAGCTAGATAGGGAGAAACCCGTGGATGTGGTGTATCTGGATTTTGCTAAGGCATTCGACACAGTTTCCCACAAACGCTTAATCTACAAACTAAGGTCTGCAGGCAACACCCTCAAGGTTTGTTCTTGGATAGAAAACTGGTTACAGGGGCGTGTCCAAAGGGTGGTGATAAATAACGCATACTCATACTCATAACACAAAAATATGCAGAGCAATAACTTCTCATCAAAATATAGAAATCTTACAGAATGACCTGTAACAAAATAACAGAGTGAGCAACTACGTGGCTAATGAGATTTAATGTAGAGAAATGTAAGATATTGCACTTGGGGCAAAAAACATAAATGCAAATTATGCTCTAGGGGGGAACCTCTGGGAGAATCCAGGATGGAGAAGGATTTGGGGGTTCTAGTAAAAGATAGACTAAGTAATAGCATGCAATGTCAAGCTGCAGCTGTCTAAGCCGGCAGAATATTAGCATGCATAAGGAAGGGGATATATTCCAGAGAAAAAGTTATAATCTGCCCGCGATCGCTACGCTCACATGTGAACATAGCCTAAAGTTAACCGGTCACCAGAGACTGGCATCAGTACCGCTGTGTACCATCGCCCGTCACCTGTCACCCATCGGTGACCATCGCCCGTCACCTGTCACCCCATCAATCACCGTCACCTGTCACCCCATCAGTCATCGTCATCTGTCACCCCATCAATCATCGTCACTTGTCACCCCATCAGTGATCGTCACTTGTCACCCCATCAATCATCGTCACTTGTCACCCCATCAGTGATTGTCATCTGTCACCCCATCAATCATCGTCATCTGTCACCCCATCAATCATCATCCCCTGTCACCCTATCAGTGATCGTCACCTGTCACCCCATCAATCATCGCCACCTGTCACCCCATCGATCATCGTCACCTGTCACCCCATCAGTCATCGTCACCTGTAACACCATCAGTCATCGTCATCTGTCAACCCATCAGTCATCGTCATCTGTCACCCCATCAGTGATCGTCACCTGCCACCCATCAGTGATCATCCGCAGTCAACCGTCACCCGTCGCACAGCCCATCACAGCCAGCATGTCAAAAAGGATGTACAGCAGCGAGGAGGCCCTTCAGACCCTCTCCATGACTTATGAGAGCACCGGGGAGCTCTCATCAGTATCCAAATCCGTATTTGAATCCGATTCGGAATTTGACATCGCTAATAGTAGCGGATCGGAGATGGACTCGGACTATTACTGTACACTTTCCTTTATAGAATGTATTTTGGGGTGCAATTTTTGCTATATACATGCAACCACTTACCGATCGCCTAACGACTATATACGTTTTCATTCCTTGTAATAGGAATAAAAATGATCAAAACATTTTTTTTTTAAACTGTGTAAAAATAAAAAAAATAATAAATAAAATAAATAGGAAAAAAAAAATTAAAGCGCCCTGTCCCCGTTAGCTCGCGCGCCAAAGCGAACGCATACGCAAGTCCCGCCCACATATGTAAACGGTGTTCAAACCTCCTCTGTAACTCTAAGCTGGTAACCTGCAGAAATTTTTAAAATGTTGCCTATGGGGATTTTTAAGTACCAATGTTTGGTGCCATTCTGTGATCGTGCGATGTTGGGTATCTAATTACTCGGCGTAAGAAGGACGAGACTCCCACCTGGCCGTATATGTACAGTGGTCGGGTGGGAGGTGGTTAAAGAACTTTTTTTCATTTTTTTTTTCCTCTCCTCCACTATGTGCCTTTCGTGGTCTATTTGAGCTGCCCTGATTGCTCTCTTACATTCCTTATTGCATTCTTTGTATTGTTAGAATGCTGAAAATGAACCCTCAGCCTTGTATTTTTTGAAGGCCTTTTCTTTTGTTTCTAAATGCATTTTTATGTTGGTGTTTAGCCACCCAGGATTTATTTTAGCTCTTTTAAACTTATTTCTCATTGGAATGCACTGGCCAATACCTTTATTTAGTATGCTCTTAAAGCACTCCCATTTTTTCTCTGTGTTCTTTGTTCCTTGGATTCTATCCCATTCAATATTGCCTAGCAAGGAGCGCAATGTAGGGAAGATGGCTCTTTTGAAATTCAGTGTCATTTGTATTACCCTTGTGCTTCCTACTACTGTGATTTATACTGAAACCAATTGACCTGTGTTCGCTTTTTATTAATTTGTCCTGTATTTCCAAATCCACTTTCAGGTCTGTATTGTTAGTAATCAGCGGATCTAGTACTGTGTTATCTCTTGTTGGTGCATCTACCAACTCACCCATGAAATTATCATCTCATTACATTTCCTGACCAATTATGAACTGTTTTATACCACCCACACTTGGGACCTCAATTTTGGCCGGAGCTCATCTTTTACTGATGTAATCCATGCCATCTGCTGTTTACTGGACTTTTAGCCCTCCATTGAGAGTAATCCCTAATATATATCAGCTGCTGTTTGACACCCAGACCCATTGAATTTTACTGTCCAATGAGAGCTCAACCTTAGCATTCTACTGTGCTCCATAAACTGAATGGTGATCTATTTGTATGGCCACATACAGAGTTCTATTTTGCTTATGTTACAGTGTGTGACTATGTGTATGGATGTATGCCTGTGCAGCGGTTGCTTCCAGGTTTAGACAACATTGTCTTTTTATTCATTTTTTTGGTGTGGTTATGGTGATTGTACTGCATTATATAATTTTTCATTTTGAAGTATATCAGTAACATTAGTTACTTTTTTCATCGACCGATGTGTCCCTTGTGACCTTCTTGGTAGAAACTTTTCTTCATTTATATGCTTGGCCTTTGGTCATGGACTGCACCGTACTATCTAATTCTATAATATTAAACAGTGACTGGTTGATATAGTTGTCATTTTTGTATTGGTGGTTGATCTGAGATTACCTTGTTGATTAAATACTGTCTCTCTGGTTTGGCTCGAGGTACTGGTAGTATTTCTGAGAATACTACCTTGGAGGTTTGAACCCTCAATTTAGCACCTAAATCCCTGAAATAGTTTTTTAGGACTTTCCATCATACTCTAACTTTGTCATTGGTGCACACGTCCACCATGACAACTGGGTCCTCCCCAGCCCCACCCAATAATCTGTCCACCAGATCTGCAATGTGCAAAACCCAAGCACCCATTAAACAACATACTGTTCGGTGCTTACAGTCTTTGTGACAGATTGCCTTCTCTGTCCTTCTAATGAATAAATCCCCTACCACCAGGATCTGTCTTTCCTTACCCTTAGCCTTGCTTCTGCCCTCACCAGAGGAGTTTTTCCCCTGGAAGCTAGGGGTCCCACTCTGGTCCAGTAATACTGGACACTGACTGGGTTCTTCAATATCACGCAGCAAGGCGTACTTATTGGGATGTTCCAGCCCAGGACCAGCCTCCCTGGCTCTTTCCCCTCTACCCTTCCTAACCATCACTCAACTAATCTGCTCTGGTCCCTGCACCCCTGTATCTCCACCGCCTCTGTGCTGGCCTCTGCCATCACTTGTTGGGTACGTTCCCAGCTCTCTTTCAGAATGGAGATTCCAGCTTCTCCAGGAGTGTTGCCAGCTCCTTCTTTAGATTCAGGACCTGGGCTTCCAAGGAAGCAACGTACTTACATTTCATACAGCAGTGTTTTCCCTCAATTGGATGCTCGAGGAATGCATACATGCCACAAGATGTGCACCGAGTCGCATCTCCATACCCATTGGACATCGTACCCACTAAATAAATGGGGATACTCCTCAAGGATTAGGAATTTCACTCTGTCCGATTAACTTTTTTAACTCACTTCTTGATTTTTTTACTATTTCTAATTTACATGGCCCTTGGCGTCCTCCCCTTCTGATCCACTATCTCCTGGTTTGCACCATCCTTGTACTCCCAGTTACTCTCAGTGAACCTCACAGTACTCAGTTACTCCCAAATACTCACCAATTTCTCACAACTCACGAGTCCTCGCACTACTCACAGTACTCACCAGTTACTCACAGTACTCACCAGTTACTCACAATGCTCCCATTATTCACCAGCTAGTCATAATACTCCCAGTACTCCCAATACTCACCATTTACTCACAATATGCCCAGTGGTCACAAATACTCACAAGTTTCTCAAAATGTACAAAGTTAGACAGTGACAGTACCACTAACCCCCCCCCCCCCCCCCCATGAGTTCTCTCTACCTATTTAGGGCCAGGCTTAAGAGAAAATTTAGGATGAAAATATTTTACTAAACGGGGAGAAGAAACATCTGTAGAAGTGTGTCAATAGTCACATGGACTGCTCAAGTGTGAGAGGGAGGAAATGCTCAGCATAGAAACTCACTGTAATACAGCATATTATTGATAGTTTTTATGATGTGGGTTTAGTGACAATTTTATTGTGAAGACAGGCAGAGCTTGAAAGCAACAGGATTAACCTGGCAGAGGATTGTAACAAGACCAGTGAAACAAGGATCAAATTTCATTTAGGGTACTCTGAGATGAAAATTCATAGTAGAGAGGCAAACTTTGTCTCCAAGAAGAAATTTGGGATTGACACAGCGATAACGATCTGCAGCTACCTTGTACTTGGAGGCTGTCAAATGTATGTTCTTGGAAATATATGCCCAGATGGAATTGAAGGACCGTTCAGTCTTTGCAACTGCTAGCACTACAGGAGAAATGGAAACAGAAAATGGTACAGAAGGATGACAACCATACACATTGGGAGACTGCCCAATGCTGGCATTAGCATGATTATTGAGGGAAAGCTTAGCCCAGGTTAGAAGGTCTACCCAATAATCCTTATGGAGAGAAATGAAGGCACAAAAATATTGTTTAACATTCTGGTCAATGTGTACATAAAAGTGTAGCGCAATTAACTCAATATTTTTAATATGACTACATCAAAATTACATGTATCCAATTCAAAATTGACATTAAATATCACACAACCTGTGTAAAACATACATATATAAAATTTATACGTATATAAAAAAATATATATTTAAAAAAATAACAGTCCCAATAATAGGGAATTCACCGCTGTGTGCACTGAAAAGAAGTGACAGTTCCAATATTATCTTCCACTGTGTTTGGTGCCCACCACCTCCAAATAAAGTGCCAGCTCACCTCCAATATATGACCCACTACAGAGACATTCAGACCTTATTATACTCCACTCAGGATGACATTAGACCCCTCCTTCTACTCCTACTCCTGAATCAGAAAACTTCCTTTATTGGTACTTATTCTTAGCAAATCATGTCACATGTGTTTAGTTTGTTAGTTCTCTTTTTTCGGGCTACAAATATTACAGTATATGGGTTCACTTACTTTTTCCTCCAGCATGTGAATCGTTAAAGGGTGTGTTAAAAAAACATAAGAAATTAGAGTTTGTGTTATCAGCGTAAGCACTTTGTGTTTGTCTACTGTTGTGACTTTGAAGAAGTTCACATACTTTTTCTTGCCACTGTATGCTGATTATTTCTCCTTTACTATCCTACTTACCTCTTCAGCAAACCATCTTGTTCTTTCCTCCATTTACTCTTACTAATTTGCCTAACATATAATCTATTTTCCACCAGGATAGTAGACTTTAACATTGCCTATTTATTACTTTTGATTCTTTTTTTTTTTTTAAGTTCACCCATTTCAAACAAATGTGTCCTTTTGAAATCCAAAACTTTTGTTTTTGTGTAGGATTTGATATGATGATTTCTTGTTTTAACATTAAACCAAAGACATTGATGACTACTAGAATCAAACATTTTCCCACCTCAGCATCAGACAATCAATCCCCATTTGACAGTACTAGGTCTAGAATATGATCCTCCCAGATTGGACTTTTTACTAGCTATTTCAGAGAAATCCCATTCAATGCCTCCATTACATCCCTGCTCCTGCTTGTAATTGCAGTTAATGTCAGGTATGCTGAGTCACCAAAAAATAAACCTCTCCCTTCCTTGTCATTTGGGTTATCTCATCAATCAATAAGTTATTGTAATCTTAAGTGTATCCTGGGGGTCTGTATACTTTTCCAAAATATAAGGGAAGATTCCTCTCTGGTTGAAAGGCAGACCCAGAGAGTTTCATGTATTTAATTTTTTTTTTTTAAATAATGTTAGCTTCATGCTATTTTTGACATACAGTATGTGGCAACTCCACTTCTCCTCTTTCCTACTCTGTCTTTCCTTTATAGTCTGTACCCTGGTATAGGTATTTCCCAGTCCAAGATGTCCTTAGACATAAGAGCCGTCAGCTCAAAAAGCTTGTTGCCTAAACTATGAACATTGGTGCTCATGACATGACAAATAAGGATGATCGAACTTTTGAAAAGTTCGGTTCGGCCAGAACATCCGAACTTCCCGAAAGTTCGGCCCGGATTTCAGAACCCCATTGAAATCAATGGGACCCGAACTTTGGTAATCAAAAAACACCATTTTTAAGCCCTAAAACCCAATAAATGCCCCTAGAAGGTGCCTAGGGTTCTGGGTCATGCCCCATTAACTATTAATCACACAAAAAAAGTTCTTAAAAATTGTCATTTTTGATAAAAAAGCCAATTATTGAAAAAATTTAAAAAAAAAAGAGAGATTTTTTGATTTTGACTTTGGATTTAGTACCTGTGGGGTCTAAAAGGTGTGCATGTGAAGTTTCAGCTCCGTAGCATGTCCAAAACCATGAAAAAAAAAGATAATTTTTCAGTAGAACAGGGATGTGGGACCCTCCTTTTACACCTATATGATCTTTTTTTTCTGGTTCTGGACATGCTACAGAGCTGAAACTTCACAGGTACACATTTTAGACCCCTCAGACACAAAATCACACAAAAAGTTCTTAAAAATTGTCATTTTTGATAAAAAAGCCAATTTTAGAAAAAAAAAAAAGAGATTTTTGGATTTCGTATCGGGGGGGTCTAAAAAGTGTACATGTGAAGTTTGCATGTCCAGAACCATAAAAAAAAGATTGTTTGTATTAGAACACTTTCAGCACAGGAGGTTGGCTTCGCTGCTGTAACACCTTGCCGGCTTAATAGAAGGCATTTTTTTGGGTTCTTTGCAGTCAGGAAAAACATCTGAACTTGTGTATAGTGGTACTGTGCACAAGTTCTGATGTTTTGCCTGCCTCCAAAAACCCCCAAAAAATGCCAGCTAAAACACACCTGGGCATTTTTTTTTTTTTGACGCTAGCGTTTTTTTTTGGGCATTTTTTTGGGTTCTTTTGAGGCAGGCAAAACATCTGAACTTGTGTATAGTGGTGTATATACACACATATATATATTTATATACACACCTAGACATATATAGGTGTGATAGTAGCAGAAATATATGCTTGCGCTAATGAAATCATTTACACTAATATATTTCTGCTACTATCACACCTATATATGTCTAGGTGTGTATAAACATATAAGTATGTGTGTATATATACCACTATAGACAAGTTCAGATGTTTTGCCTGCCTCAAAAGAACCCAACTGCAAAGAACCCAAAAAAATGCCAAAAAAAAACGCTAGCGTCAAAAAAATGCCCAGGTGTGTTTTTGCTGGCATTTTTTGGGGGGTTTTGGAGGCAGGCAAAACATCAGAACTTGTGCACAGTACCACTATACACAAGTCCAGATGTTTTTCCTGACTGCAAAGAACCCAAAAAATATGCCTGCTATTAAACCGGCAAGGTGTTACAGCAGCGAAGCCAACCTCCTGTGCTGAAAGTGTTCTAATACAAACAATCTTTTTTTTTATGGTTCTGGACATGCTACAGAGCTGAAACTTCACATGTACACTTTTTAGACCCCCCAGATACGAAATCAAAAGTAAAAATCCAAAAATCTCTTTTTTTTTTTACATTTTTTCAATAATTGGCTTTTTTATCAAAAATGACAATTTTTAAGAACTTTTTTTTGTGTGATTTTGTGTCTGGGGGGTCTAAAAGGTGTACCTGTGAAGTTTCAGCTCTGTAGCATGTCCAGAACCATAAAAAAAAAGATTGTTTGTATTAGAACACTTTCAGCACAGGGGGTTGGCTTCTCTGCTTTAACACCTTGCCGGTTTAATAGCAGGCATTTTTTTGGGTTCTTTGCAGTCAGGAAAAACATCTGAACTTGTGTATAGTGGTACTGTGCACAAGTTCTGATGTTTTGCCTGCCTCCAAAAACTCCCAAAAAATGCCAGCAAAAACACACCTGGGCATTTTCTTTTTTTGACGCTAGCGTTTTTTTGGCATTTTTTTGGGTTCTTTTGAGGCAGGCAAAGCATCTGAACTTGTGTATAGTGGTATATATACACACATACTTATATGTTTATACACACCTAGACATATATAGGTGTGATAGTAGCATAAATATATCTGTGTAAATGATTTCATTAGCGCAAGCATATATTTCTGCTACTATCACACCTATATATGTCTAGGGGTATATATACAGACATATATGTGTATATACACCCCCTATAGACATGTTCAGATGTCAGGTCTGACATCAAACATGTCCTCAAAAAAGCACTGGCAGTGGCAGCCCCTGCAGCATAAAAAATGCTTGGCTGGTGAGAAGCCATATTCCTGTGCCGAAGCAACTCAGAGAAATGGTATGGCTGTGGGCCTCGCGCTGTAGGAATGTGTATAAATCAAAAAAGGTTGTGCAATTAGCTGCCTGCTGCAAGAAAAAGTGCTAGTGCTTTTGTGAATGTGGGACAGTGATTGCAGCGCTGCTAATAAATATATATACGTATATAAATACTAAAATAACTATATACAATGTGCTTTAAAATTAATCTATGTTGCTCATATAAAATTGATACATAAATAAAGTGCTAATAAGGTCTGAACCCTGTGCAAATAAGCAATAAAAACTGTGCAAGTGAGCAATATAACTGTGCAGATATTACGATGTAAAACTCATAAGTAAACTTAATAGTAAAATGCAACCAAAGTGCATGATATACAGTCCATAAAACAGTCCTTTAGTATAAAACAGGAGCTTGGTGCTTAATCCTTGTTGCTTCAGGGTCTCCCCCTTTGGGTATCTACTTACCACTGGGTGGTTGATTTGAAGCAGAATAAGCTGGTGTTCCTATGGCTCCTGTAGGGCTGGTTATGCTGTAAGCTGGAAGCGATCCTTTTCCTGAATGTGGTAATCCCGATTGTCCTCATGGAAATAAAAATCTCAACATAGTGAGGACCGTTTAAAATAAGCTTTATTCCATAAGAAACTTACAAGGGGATACTCACAAACATATAATAGTAATGCGCCTATAACATATTCCTAATCTCGGTGTGGTGGTGAGCTGCTCCTCAGCGTTCGCTACCCCGACCGGAAGTCACGTGGCTGCCTCTCGGCCAATGGCTAGACGCGTTTCGCTGTGGACACAGCGTCATCTGTAGCTGGCTATTGGAGGTGCCACAAGTGTTAAAAAGCCGCGTTAGAAACTCCTTCCGGTATGCTGAGTGTTTCAATACACTTATTACATCTATTGAAATCAGTGTGATCGTTTACTTTATTCCTTATATTGTTATCAATCAGGTTTTTTCTTATAAATGTTATCTTTCTTCTCATGTTGGTATTATTAATGGACATTCTGGATATGTGCTATTGCCCCCTAGTGGAGTGTATAGGAGTGTCTGTGTTAGTGAAAACACTCATTACTGCTCCCGACGGATTTTCTCAATAAATATAAATATAAATATAAGTTGATGCTCTCCATATGTTCAGTATCAATTTGCCTTTGAATCAGATAAATCAAGATTAAAAATTATAATCAGACAAATAATCTGAATAATATAAAAGACTAAATGCTACATTTTGCTAATGTTAAAGACCCCTGCTGGTCTAACTAGGGAACTATTTTCATCTTATGGCCAGTCTGTCGGGACCATACATGTGCCAATGTTTGACAAATCATATCGTTTTGGATTTTTTGGATTATTTTATACTTGCGTCAGGGATATATTATACATTAAATAGATAAAAATATGAGATGTGAATAAAAATGAGGTTAAAAATTTCATAGATAAAAACATAAAATTATATTTGATTTAAAAATCATTGATGAAGCAATTGATGTTGATTTCTACGTTTAAACCCTTGGGAACCATACTTCCTAATTTGTGTATCCACCAAGTTTCATTCTGTGAGATAGCTCTTGTCATGTTTGTGCCCCTCCAATGTTTGACAATGGTGTCTATCCCACAGAATTTTAACTTGCTTGGATCCTTGTTGTGACAAATGCGGAAGTGGTTAGACAAACTGTGCTTTTTAAACCCATTCTTGATATTTGTGACATGTTCTCTCAGTCTTATTCGGAGTTCTCTTGTCGTACGTCCCACGTACTGGAGACCACACTCACATTCTAAAAGGTAAGTAACATGTGTGGTTCTACATGTGATAAACTTGTCTATTTTGAATTGTTGTCCCGTGGCTGTAGATTGGAATTGTGTTTCCTTTCTTGGTTTATTATTTGTTCTGCATGTGCGGCATATGACACAATTGCCGCACCTGTAATACCCTTTTAGATCAAGGAACGTATTCAGTTTTTTTGGAGGGTCTGGTACGTTTTTAGCCAGTTTGTCTTTTAAAATGGGTGGTCTTCTGTATATGAACTGTGGTTTTTTGGGTAAAATCTTCTTAAAAGTTGGATCTCTCAATAAAATAGGCCAGTGTGTTTTGAAATTTTTTTCTAATTGTTTATACTGTTTATTGAACTCTGTGCAGAATGCCATTTGATAAGGTTTGTGCATTTTTTTACTTGGTTTTAAAAGTTCCTTTCTATCTAATTTTAAAACTTTTTGTTGGATGTGTTGCAAAGTTGATGGTTTGTACCCTTTATCTTGGAATCTTTTAATTAATACCTCTGATTGTGTTAAGTAATCTTGCTCTGACTTGCAATTTCTTTTGATCCTGAGCAATTGCCCTTTTGGTACCGCTGTTAGCCATTTGGGATGGTGATTACTATTAGTTGGAATATAGCTATTCCTATCGGTACTTTTGAAAAAGGTTTTTGTTGCCATTTGGTTGCCAGATTTAAAGATGGTTAGATCTAAATAATTGATTTCTTCCTGGTTTATAGTGGCCGTGAACGAAATTTCGTACCTATTATTGTTCATGAGTTCAATGTACTCTGCAAGGGATTCTTGCGATCCTTCCCATATAATTAATATATCGTCTATATAGCGCTTGAAGCCTCGTAGCTGTGGGTGGGGGTGTTTAAATATGTATTTCATTTCCCACTTGTTCATGAAAATGTTAGCTACTGTGGGTGCGTACTTTGCCCCCATTGCCACGCCTTTGATTTGTTTGAAAAAGTGCTTACTGTGCCAAAAGTAATTATTGCACATTGCCAATTCTAAAACATCTAAAATAAAATCAATTTGTGCTGAGGGTAAGGATTTATCTTCCTGCAGAGCCCATTTTACTGCTGTCAGAGCATCTTTCTGCTTGATATTAGTGTATAGTGAATTTACATCCACACTTGCTAAAATCATATTCTCAGTTGTACTCAAGCTTTCAATATAGTTTATTACGTCTCTGCTGTCTTTGAGGTAGGATGTTGTTTTTTGTGCAAGGGGCTGCAAATGATAATCTATGTATTCTCCAACTCTTGCGAATATGGATTCGATTCCATTAATAATCGGGCGTCCAGGCGGTTTGATTAATCTTTTTTGTATTTTTGGTACCTGGTATATAATAGGCATTTTGGGTGCATCGGGTACCAAATATCTCATTTCCTTTTTATTGAGAATATCATCTTTGTATGCTTTTTTGATTCTTTTAGTGAGTTTAGCTTTCAGTTTATTCAATGGGTTACTTTTTAATTTTTTATATGTCTCACTATCGTATACAATGCGATCCAACTCTTCCATATAATCCTGTTTGTTTAAAATGACGATCCCACCCCCTTTGTCCGCTGGTCTAATTATAATATTTTTCTTTTTTTCTAGCGACTCTATGTTCTGTTGTAGCTTTTTACTACCAGGGACGGGGTGGATCGAGATTTGTTCAATATCCTGTTGTACTAAAAGTTTAAAAACATCCAAACATTGGTTATTGTTGGGTTTTGGGTTAAACGTAGATTTGTTTTTTAATTTGCTGTGTGTGACTCTCGTTGGTGCTACTTCAATTGCTTCATTTATTTAGTTTATTTCATTTTTATTTGCATAAAACTTCTTTATGTTCAAAGTTCTTACGAATTTTTGAACATCGATGAATGCTTGAAATTTGTTTATATTTTTGGGGGGGCAAATTTGAGTCCCAGGTCAAGGATGCGTAATTCCTCATCACTGAAGGTTACCTTGCTAAGATTGTATATCCCTGCTCCTAATTGACTCGCTTTCTTTTACCTTTTCCCCCCTCTGCATCCTCTTTTCTCTCTGTGTTTTGTGGATAGGGAGGTGGGTTGTATTGTGGCGGTGGACCCTGTTGGTATCCCCTGGGTCTCCAATAATATGGGTTGCCTCGTGGAGGTCCCCAATAAGCCCCTCTTCCTCTGTTCCTTCTCCATGGGGGTCTCCCTTGTCCTCTGTTCCAAAAATCCCCCCGGTATGGGGGTCGGTGTTGGTATCCCTGATTGTGGTGGGGTGTGTGTCCCCTTCCTCTGGGTGATGGGGAATATTGGTTCAAAATTTCATACCTATTGTGTGTGTCCACACTATACTGTGGTGAATCCGTATATTGTTGCGGTGTTTGATTGGCATATGATGTGCTGGCTATTGGGGTATCTGGTGGATACGGTGAAAGGTTCATGTCTCTTTCTGGTGGGGAGTCTCTAGAGGGGACCTGTTCATCCTCTATTGACTCCTGCCATTTGTAAATGTTCCCCCGCTTTGTAGTCACTGAGGTCTCTTTGGAATTTTTTAATTTTTTTCCTTTGGGTGTCTTTGTCTAGTTTGGAGATAAATTCTTGTGTACTTTTCATTTTGTCTTTGTACTCATTTGTATTGGCATGCGGCTATAAGGCTTCTTTTAGATTTAGGATCTTACTTTCCAACATTTTTAATTTGCTTTTGCGTCTGATTAATATTAGATCCAGCAATTTTTTGTTCGCACGTGTTAAAAAAGGTGTACCAGTTATCGTTTAACTCTTTATTATCTAGACCATCGTTGGGACCCAAATCCCATCGCAGTCTTCTGGGAGTCATGCCCTCTTTGATGTACTGTTCGAGTGTGGTGATATCCCACCACACTCTCACCTGTTTATCTAGGGTGTGCTTTAATGCTTTAAAACTTTGACCAATGTCAAAGGATGTGGGTTTGCTGGAAAAAATCTCCTCCGTGTTTATTTTCCTTTTACTTATAAAATCAAAAAGTTCCATAGCTGCTGAGGTAAAAGTTTGCTGCAGGAGTCAATAGAGGATGAACAGGTCCCCTCTAGAGACTAGGGATGATCGAACTTTTGAAAAGTTCGGTTCGACCAGAACACCCGAACTTCACGAAAGTTCGGTTCGGATTTCAGAACCCCATTGAAATCAATGGGACCCGAACTTCGGTAATCAAAAAACACCATTTTGAAGCCCCAAAACCCAATAAATGCCCCTAAAAAGTGCCTAGGGTTCTGGGTCATGCCCCATTAACTATTAATCACACAAAAAAAGTTCTTAAAAATTGTCATTTTTGATAAAAAAACCAATTATTGAAAAATTAAAAAAAAAAAAAAAAAAAGAGATTTTTTGATTTTTAGTATCTGGGGGGTCTAAAAGGTGTGCATGTGAAGTTTCAGCTCTGTAGCATGTCCAGAACCATGAAAAAAAAGAGATAATTTTTCAGTAGAACAGGGATGTGGTTCGGGAGCCTCCTTTAACTTTAACACCTATATGATCTTTTTTTCTGGTTCTGGACATGCTACAGAGCTGAAACTTCACAGGTACACCTTTTAGACCCCCCAGACACAAAATCACACAAAAAAAGTTCTTAAAAATTGTCATTTTTGATAAAAAAGCCAATTATTGAAAAATTAAAAAAAAAAAAAAAAAAGATATTTTTTGATTTTTACTTTGGATTTAGTATCTGGGGGGTCTAAAAGGTGTGCATGTGAAGTTTCAGCTCTGTAGCATGTCCAGAACCATGAAAAAAAAGAGATAATTTTTCAGTAGAACAGGGATGTGGTTCGGGAGCCTCCTTTAACTTTAACACCTATATGATCTTTTTTTCTGGTTCTGGACATGCTACAGAGCTGAAACTTCACAGGTACACCTTTTAGACCCCCCAGACACAAAATCACACAAAAAAAGTTCTTAAAAATTGTCATTTTTGATAAAAAAGCCAATTATTGAAAAATTAAAAAAAAAAAAAAAGAGATTTTTTGATTTTTACTTTGGATTTAGTATCTGGGGGGGGGGTCTAAAAGGTGTGCATGTGAAGTTTCAGCTCTGTAGCATGTCCAGAACCATGAAAAAAAAGAGATAATTTTTCAGTAGAACAGGGATGTGGTTCGGGAGCCTCCTTTAACTTTAACACCTATATGATCTTTTTTTCTGGTTCTGGACATGCTACAGAGCTGAAACTTCACAGGTACACCTTTTAGACCCCCCAGACACAAAATCACACAAAAAAAAGTTCTTAAAAATTGTCATTTTTGATAAAAAAGCCAATGATTGAAAAATTATAAAAAAAAAGAGATTTTTTTATTTTTACTTTGGATTTCAGATCTGGGGGGTCTAAAAAGTGTACATGTGAAGTTTCAGCTCTGTAGCATGTCCAGAACCATAAAAAAAAAGATTGTTTGTATTAGAAAACTTTAAGCACAGGAATATGGCTTCTCTGCTGTAACACCTTGCCGGTTTAATAGCAGGCATTTTTTTGGGTTCTTTGCAGTCAGGAAAAACATCTGAACTTGTGTATAGTGGTACTGTGCACAAGTTCTGATGTTTTGCCTGCCTCCAAAACCCCCCAAAAAATGCCAGCAAAAACACACCTGGGCATTTTTTTTTTTTACGCTAGCGTTTTTTTGGCATTTTTTGGGGTTCTTTTGAGGCAGGCAAAACATCTGAACATGTGTATAGGGGGTATATATAGGCATATATGTCTGAATATATACCCCTAGACATATATAGGTGTGATAGTAGCAGAAATATATTACTGTAAATGATTTCATTAGCACAAGCATTTATTTCTGCTACTATCACACCTATATATGTCTAGGGGTATATATTCAGACATATATGTCTATATATACCCCCTATACACATGTTCAGATGTCATGTCTGATATCAAACATGTCCTCAAAAAAACACTGGCAGTGGCAGCCCCTGCAGCATAAAAAATGCATGCTGGTGAGAAGCCACATACCATTCCCGAAGCAACTCAGAGAAATGATCATTTCTCTATAGCGGTCACCCTGCTATGGAAGGGTTTTGTCACCCTGCCATAGCAGTCACTGTCAGTTAACCCTACACTACACTACGGTCCCCTGACACTTAACACTTTCCCTACAGAAACTAAATTTTTGAAGCTAACTTAAGTGTAAAGGAGCACTCTAACTACACTAGATATCCCTTTCCTCACACTAAAAATAGCTAAATGATACTTTTAAAGTAAAATTAACAGAACTGCTTCCACTCTCTTCCATGTTAGTATTCACTAATGATTGGTCTAGGGATCCCCTAGTCACTCCAATCACATTCCTAGCATTCTCCTGCCCCCTCAATTGGCTTTTGCTAATGGTTCTGGTCCAATCACGGGCTTTTAAAGCCCATTTCCTGAAGCATTGCATTTTGGGCGGTTCTGGTTGCCGAATTCCGAACTTTTTGGGCAAAAAGTTCTAAATTCGGCCGAACCTCGAACACCCAATGTTCGGGCCGAACCGATGGTGGACCCGAACCGTTCGATCATCCCTACTAGAGACTCCTCACCAGAAAGAGACATGAAACTTTCACCGTATCCAACAGATACCCCAATAGCCAGCACATCATATGCCAATCAAACACCGCAACAATATACGGATTCACCACAGTATAGTGTGGACACACACAATAGGTATGAAATTTTGAACCAATATTCCCCATCACCCAGAGGAAGGGGACACACACCCCACCACAATCAGGGATACCAACACCGACCCCAATACCGGGGGGATTTTTGGAACAGAGGACAAGGGAGACCCCCATGGAGAGGGAACAGAGGAAGAGGGGCTTATTGGGGACCTCCACGAGGCAACCCATATTATTGGAGACCCAGGGGATTCCAACAGGGTCCACCGCCACAAAGAAAGCGAGTCAATTAGGAGCAGGGATATACAATCTTAGCAAGGTAACCTTCAGTGATGAGGAATTACGCATCCTTGACCTGGGACTCAAATTTGCCCCCCCCAAAAAATATAAACAAATTTCAAGCATTCATCAATGTTCAAAAATTCGTAAGAACTTTGAACATAAAGAAGTTTTATGCTAATAAAAATGAAATAAATGAAATAAATGAAGCAATTGAAGTAGCACCAACGAGAGTCACACACAGCAAATTAAAAAACAAATCTACGTTTAACCCAAAACCCAACAATAACCAATGTTTGGATGTTTTTAAACTTTTAGTACAACAGGATATTGAACAAATCTCGATCCACCCCGTCCCTGGTAGTAAAAAGCTACAACAGAACATAGAGTCGCTAGAAAAAAAGAAAAATATTATAATTAGACCAGCGGACAAAGGGGGTGGGATCGTCATTTTAGACAAACAGGATTATATGGAAGAGTTGGATCGCATTGTATACGACAGTGAGACATATAAAAAATTAAAAAGTAGCCCATTGAATAAACTGAAAGCTAAACTCACTAAAAGAATCAAAAAAGCATACAAAGATGATATTCTCAATAAAAAGGAAATGAGATATTTGGTACCCGATGCACCCAAAATGCCTATTATATACCAGGTACCAAAAATACATAAAAGATTAATCAAACCGCCTGGACGCCCGATTATTAATGGAATCGAATCCATATTCGCAAGAGTTGGAGAATACATAGATTATCATTTGCAGCCACTTGCACAATAAACAACATCCTACCTCAAAGACAGCAGAGACGTAATAAACTATATTGAAAGCTTGAGTACAACTGAGAATATGATTTTAGCAAGTGTGGATGTAAATTCACTATACACTAATATCAAGCAAAAAGATGCTCTGACAGCAGTAAAATGGGCTCTGCAGGAAGATAAATCCTTACCCTCAGCACAAATTGATTTTATTTTAGATGTTTTAGAATTGGCAATGTGCAATAATTACTTTTGGCACAGTAAGCACTTTTTCAAACAAATCAAAGGAGTGGCGATGGGGGCAAAGTACGCACCCAAAGTAGCTAACATTTTCATGAACAAGTGGGAAATGGAATACATATTTAAACACCCCCACCCACAGCTACGAGGCTTCAAGCGCTATATAGACGATATATTAATTATATGGGAAGGATCGCAAGAATCCCTTGCAGAGTACATTGAACTCATAAACAATAATAGGTACGAAATTTCGTTCACGGCCACTATAAACCAGGAAGAAATCAATTATTTAGATCTAACCATCTTTAAATCTGGCAACCAAATGGCAACAAAAACCTTTTTCAAAAGTACCGATAGGAATAGCTATATTCCAACTAATAGTAATCACCATCCCAAATGGCTAACAGCGGTACCAAAAGGGCAATTGCTCAGGATCAAAAGAAATTGCAAGTCAGAGCAAGATTACTTAACACAATCAGAGGTATTAATTAAAAGATTCCAAGATAAAGGGTACAAACCATCAACTTTGCAACACATCCAACAAAAAGTTTTAAAATTAGATAGAAAGGAACTTTTAAAACCAAGTAAAAAAACGCACAAACCTTATCAAATGGCATTCTGCACAGAGTTCAATAAACAGTATAAACAATTAGAAAAAAATTTCAAAACACACTGGCCTATTTTATTGAGAGATCCAACTTTTAAGAAGATTTTACCCAAAAAACCACAGTTCATATACAGAAGACCACCCATTTTAAAAGACAAACTGGCTAAAAACGTACCAGACCCTCCAAAAAAACTGAATACGTTCCTTGATCTAAAAGGGTATTACAGGTGCGGCAATTGTGTCATATGCCGCACATGCAGAACAAATAATAAACCAAGAAAGGAAACACAATTCCAATCTACAGCCACGGGACAACAATTCAAAATAGACAAGTTTATCACATGTAGAACCACACATGTTACTTACCTTTTAGAATGTGAGTGTGGTCTCCAGTACGTGGGACGTACGACAAGAGAACTCCGAATAAGACTGAGAGAACATGTCACAAATATCAAGAATGGGTTTAAAAAGCACAGTTTGTCTAACCACTTCCGCATTTGTCACAACAAGGATCCAAGCAAGTTAAAATTCTGTGGGATAGACACCATTGTCAAACATTGGAGGGGCACAAACATGACAAGAGCTATCTCACAGAATGAAACTTGGTGGATACACAAATTAGGAAGTATGGTTCCCAAGGGTTTAAACGTAGAAATCGACATCAATTGCTTCATCAATGATTTTTAAATCAAATATAATTTTATATGTTTTTATCTATGAAATTTTTAACCTCATTTTTATTCACATCTCATATTTTTATCTATTTAATGTATAATATATCCCTGACGCAAGTATAAAATAATCCAAAAAATCCAAAACGATATGATTTGTCAAACATTGGAACATGTATGGTCCCGACAGACTGGCCATAAGATGAAAATAGTTCCCTAGTTAGACCAGCAGGGGTCTTTAACATTAGCAAAATGTAGCATTTAGTCTTTTATATTATTCAGATTATTTGTCTGATTATAATTTTTAATCTTGATTTATCTGATTCAAAGGCAAATTGATACTGAACATATGGAGAGCATCAACTTATATTTATATTTATATTTATTGAGAAAATCCGTCGGGAGCAGTAATGAGTGTTTTCACTAACACAGACACTCCTATACACGCCACTAGGGGGCAATAGCACATATCCAGAATGTCCATTAATAATACCAACATGAGAAGAAAGATAACATTTATAAGAAAAAACCTGATTGATAACAATATAAGGAATAAAGTAAACGATCACACTGATTTCAATAGATGTAATAAGTGTATTGAAACACTCAGCATACCGGAAGGAGTTTCTAACGCGGCTTTTTAACACTTGTGGCACCTCCAATAGCCAGCTACAGATGACGCTGTGTCCACAGCGAAACGCGTCTAGCCATTGGCCGAGAGGCAGCCACGTGACTTTCGGTCGGGGTAGCGAACGCTGAGGAGCAGCTCACCACCGCACCGAGATTAGGAATATGTTATAGGCACATTACTATTATATGTTTGTGAGTATCCCCTTGTAAGTTTCTTATGGAATAAAGCTTATTTTAAACGGTCCTCACTATGTTGAGATTTTTATTTCCATGAGGACAATCGGGATTACCACATTCAGGAAAAGGATCGCTTCCAGCTTACAGCATAACCAGCCCTACAGGAGCCATAGGAACACCAGCTTATTCTGCTTCAAATCAACCACCCAGTGGTAAGTAGATACCCAAAGGGGGAGACCCTGAAGCAACAAGGATTAAGCACCAAGCTCCTGTTTTATACTAAAGGACTGTTTTATGGACTGTATATCATGCACTTTGGTTGCACTTTACTATTAAGTTTACTTATGAGTTTTTTACATTGTAATATCTGCACAGTTATATTACTCACTTGCACCGTTTTTATTGCTTATTTGCACAGGGTTCAGACCTTATTAGCACTTTATTTATGTATCAATTTTATATGAGCAACATAGATTAATTTTAAAGCACATTGCATATAGCTATTTTAGTATTTATATACGTATATATATTTATTAGCAGCGCTGCAATCACTGTCCCACAAACTCAGAGAAATGATCATTTCTCTATAGCGGTCACCCTGCTATGGAGGGTTTTTGTCACCCTTCCATAGCAGTCACTGTTAGTTAACCCTACACTACACTACGGTCCCCTTACACTTAACACTTTCCCTACAGAAACTGAATTTTTGAAGCTAACTAAAGTGTAAAAGGAGCACTCTAACTACACTAGATATCCCTTTCCTCACACTAATAAATAGCTAAATGACACTTTGTAACACATTAGAACAGAACAGCATTCCACTCTCTTTCATGTCCCGTACAAGAATGCTAGGAATTTGGCGGGGGCGATCTTATATACTGGGGGGCGTATTCACTAATGATTGGACTATGGACCCCCTAGGCACTCACATTCCTAGCATTCTCCTGCCCCTCAATTGGCTTTTACTGATGGTTCTGATCCAATCACGGGCTTTTAAAGCCCATTTCCTGTCCCATTGCATTTTGGTCGGTTCTGGTTGCCGAATTCCGAACTTTTTGGGAAAAAAGTTCTAAATTCGGCCGAACCTCGAACACCCAATGTTCGGGCCGAACCGATGGTCGACCCGAACCGTTCGATCATCCCTAATGACAAACCCTGCTATCCAATACTGTATTTTTTGCACCAAAAACTGTAACTGAACTAACTATCCCATCAGCCAAATTCTTAAGCCTAGTACACACTAGACATGTGCATAACGGTAACATTTATTTTATTTAGTTACGGATGGATTCATTATGTTACTAATTTTGTTTTGCTGATTTGTTTTGGAATTTGTTTAGTTTCATTTTGTTTTCATAAAAAAATTAGTTTTGTTTATTCATTTTCTAACAAATTCCAAATTTTCGGAACAATTAAAATTCAGATCGGTCAGAAAATGATCAACCAATTTGAATTCTGTGTGAAGAATAGCTGGTTGTTAAGCAGTGAGCCAGGAAAAAGGCCCCTGCGTCCTTAACAACCGATGACTCATCAGCTGTCACCTTGGCTTTCCCACTGAAAGCTGAAATGTAAACAAAACAATGTCAGCAATACAAAATTCTGAAAAAGAAAAGCATGGGGTACCCCCCAATCCATACCAGGCCCTTCGGGTCCCAGGGTTGAGGGGAAGAAGCCCTTGTCCCCATCAACATCAGGACAAAGTGCTTTGGGGGGGGGACACTCGCTCACCCCCCCTTTTAGGGCTGCATGCTCAGCTAAGGGTCTGAAATGGATTTTTTTTTCAATTTTGGCATGCGGTTCCCCTTAGAATCTATACCACACTCAAAGGGCCTGGTAAGGATTGGGGAGGACCCCGCACTGGGAATTTCTGACTGATAGCTGATGAGTAGGGTTGAGCGAACACCTAGATGTCCGTGTTCGACGGGTTCGGCCGAACTTTAAAAAAAAGTCCGGGTCCGTGTCCCGGACTTTTACCGAACTTTTCCCGGACACCGAACCCCATTGAAGTCAATGGGGACCCGAACTTTAAGGCACTAAAATGGCTCTAAAACACCAAAGGAAAGGGCTAGAGTGCTGCAAATGGCAGCAAAACGTAATTAAGAGCATGGCAAGTGCTCTGCAAACAAATGTGGATAGGGAAATAACTTAAAACAACAAAAAAAAAACAGAAAAATAAAACAATGTTCTTCTTCATCTCTGAAGGACGAGGCCCATATGGAGTAGGAGGGAGGTTGAGGTGGTGGTGGATGTGGCGGTGACATAGGCGTGCGCACAGGGTGTGCTGGGTGTGCCTGGGCACACCCTAATCACCTAGGGCACATAGCATTTCCAGTGAGGAGATGGGAAAGATCTCCCTGGGACCTGCTCTGCTCTATTTCTCCTTGCCTACAGGTACATGGCCCCGATACATTACTCTCCCTGCTGGCAAACACATGCATGTGTATTTCAACTTTGGGGTGCACACCTTAATGCAATAGGCTGCGCACACCTATGGGCGGTGTAGGTGGAAGCGGCGGTGGAGGAGGACCAGGGCCGGATTAACAGCATCATGGGCTTGGTGCTGAGGATTTTGAAGGGCCTTAGGGCCGTGCCTTGCCATGCACCCAGAGGAGGAAGGGTGCAGCCATGCATGCCTAATTCAACATGGGATGCTGTCTCTGAAGCCCATAAACACATCCATGCATCGCCAACTGTCCCTCCTTGTCCGGCCTTCACGCTGTGTGGGGAGGTTCTGAGGGTGCTGCCTGGGGAAGCGAGCATAGAAGCCAGACTTCTGTGTTTACAAGTGACAGAAGAGCGGTAACAGTGAATATGGCCAACCCGGGGCCTATATAAAAGGTAGGGGCCTGGAGCTGCAGCTCCAATAGCCCCTACATTAATCTGGCCCTGAGGAGGAGGACGAGGTAGCCAACACTGCTTCTTTTCACAAATTTTAAATGAGGGTACACCCCAAAAGAGTGAGAAAGAGCAAAAATGGAACAATGGGTGGGTAAGGTCGGTATCCATTGCTATTCTGCATAAGGTACGGAAAAGTCCCGTGGGATCCATGCCTGGTTCATTTTAATGAACGTGAGCTTGTCCACATTGTCTCTGGACAGGCGGCTGCGCTTGTCTGTTATAACGCCCCCAGCCGTGCTAAATACCCGTTCAGATAATACACTGGCTGCAGGGCACGCCAGCACCTCCAAGGCGTAAAGGGCAAGCTCAGGCCATGTGCCCAATTTGGAGACCCAGAAGTTGAAGGGGGCAGACCCGTCATTCACTACATGTAGGCGTGTGCACACATACTGCTCCACCATGTTGGTAAAATGCTGCCTCCTGCTAAGACGTTCCATCTGAGCTGCTGGTGCTGCTGTTTGTTGTGGCGTGCTGACAAAGCTTTTCCACATTTCGGCCATGCTAACCCTGCCTTCTGAGGTGCTGGCGGTGCCCTGGTTGCGTTGGCGACCTCCTCCTCCTCCTCCTCTGCCTTGTGCTTCCACTGTGGCCCCGCTGTCAGATGGGAATGCCAGCAGCATGGCGTCTACCAGCGTGCGCTTGTACTCGCGCATCTTGCGATCGCGCTCCAGTGAGTGAATTAAGGACGGTACGTTGTCCTTGTAACGGGGATCCAGCAGCGTGGCCACCCAGTAATCAGCACAAGTTAGAATGTGGGCAACTCGGCGGTCGTTGTGGAGACACTGCAGCATGTAATCGCTCATGTGTGCCAGGCTGCCCAGAGGCAACGAAAGGCTGTCCTCTGTGGGAGGTGTATGGTCCGTGTCCTCTGTATCCCCCCAGCCACGCACCAGTGATGGCCATGAGCTGGCCTGGGTGCCACCCTGCTGTGAACATGGTTCCATCTCCTCCTCCAGCTCCTCCTCCTCCTCATCCTCCTCATCCTCCAGAACTGTGCCCCTGCTGGACAATTGCGTCCCTGGCGTTTGCGTGTGCAGGAACCCACCCTCGGAGCCCCTTGCGAATGACTGCCCTGAAAGCCTTGGAAATGTTACCTCTTCATCCTCCTCCTCCTCCTCATCCTGTGCCACATCCTCTTCCATCATCGCCCGAATTGTTTTTTCAAGGAGGCATAGAAGTGGGATAGTTAAGCTGAGAACGGCGTCATTGCCACTGGCCATGTTGGTGGAGTACTCAAAACAGCGCAACAAGGCACACAGGTCTCGCATGGAGGCCCAGTTAAATTAAATAGCGGAATAGAAAATATGATCCAAAAAAAGTGTATGTATATCACACGTACACAACCACACTAGGCCCCAATTACTATTGTTTGTACCCCTAAAAGGCTAGATGAGGAGTAGGGGGAGTATGGAACAGGCAGCACCCTCAAACCTTCAGAAGTATGAGATGAACCCCAACAACTTGGAAAGGTGGATCTCTCTCACACGTACCGACACAGACTATCCCGCAATTCAATTGATCCTCAAAGGTTTTTATTGAATAGCGGAATAGGAAATATGATCAAAAAAAGTGTATGTATCTCGCACGTACACAACCACACTAGGCCCCAATTACTATTGTTTGTACCCCTAAAAGGCTAGATGAGGAGTAGGGGGGGTATGGAACAGGCAGCACCCTCAAACCTTCAGAAGTATGAGATGAACCCCAACAACTTGGAAAGGTGGATCTCTCTCACACGTACCGACACAGACTATCCCGCAATTCAATTGATCCTCAAAGGTTTTTATTGAATAGCGGAATAGGAAATATGATCAAAAAAAGTGTATGTATCTCGCACGTACACAACCACACTAGGCCCCAATTACTATTGTTTGTACCCCTAAAAGGCTAGATGAGGAGTAGGGGGGGTATGGAACAGGCAGCACCCTCAAACCTTCAGAAGTATGAGATGAATCCCAACAACTTGGAAAGGTGGATCTCTCTCACACGTACCGACACAGACTATCCCGCAATTCAATTGATCCTCAAAGGTTTTTATTGAATAGCGGAATAGGAAATATGATCAAAAAAAGTGTATGTATCTCGCACGTACACAACCACACTAGGCCCCAATTACTATTGTTTGTACCCCTAAAAGGCTAGATGAGGAGTAGGGGGGGTATGGAACAGGCAGCACCCTCAAACCTTCAGAAGTATGAGATGAACCCCAACAACTTGGAAAGGTGGATCTCTCTCACACGTACCGACACAGACTATCCCGCAATTCAATTGATCCTCAAAGGTTTTTATTGAATAGCGGAATAGGAAATATGATCAAAAAAAGTGTATGTATCTCGCACGTACACAACCACACTAGGCCCCAATTACTATTGTTTGTACCCCTAAAAGGCTAGATGAGGAGTAGGGGGGGTATGGAACAGGCAGCACCCTCAAACCTTCAGAAGTATGAGATGAACCCCAACAACTTGGAAAGGTGGATCTCTCTCACACGTACCGACACAGACTATCCCGCAATTCAATTGATCCTCAAAGGTTTTTATTGAATAGCGGAATAGGAAATATGATCAAAAAAAGTGTATGTATCTCGCACGTACACAACCACACTAGGCCCCAATTACTATTGTTTGTACCCCTAAAAGGCTAGATGAGGAGTAGGGGGGGTATGGAACAGGCAGCACCCTCAAACCTTCAGAAGTATGAGATGAACCCCAACAACTTGGAAAGGTGGATCTCTCTCACACGTACCGACACAGACTATCCCGCAATTCAATTGATCCTCAAAGGTTTTTATTGAATAGCGGAATAGGAAATATGATCAAAAAAAGTGTATGTATCTCGCACGTACACAACCACACTAGGCCCCAATTACTATTGTTTGTACCCCTAAAAGGCTAGATGAGGAGTAGGGGGGGTATGGAACAGGCAGCACCCTCAAACCTTCAGAAGTATGAGATGAACCCCAACAACTTGGAAAGGTGGATCTCTCTCACACGTACCAACACAGACTATCCCCCAATTTAACTGATCCCCAAAGGTTTTTGATTAAATAGCGGAATAGAAAATATGATCCCAAAAAAGTGTATGTATATCACACGTACACAACCACACTAGGCCCCAATTACTATTGTTTGTACCCCTAAAAGGCTAGGAGTAGGGGGAGTATGGAACAGGCAGCACCCTCAAACCTTCAGAAGTATGAGATGAACCCCAACAACTTGGAAAGGTGGATCTCTCTCACACGTACCAACACAGACTATCCCCCAATTTAACTGATCCCCAAAGGTTTTTGATTAAATAGCGGAATAGAAAATATGATCCCAAAAAAGTGTATGTATATCACACGTACACAACCACACTAGGCCCCAATTACTATTGTTTGTACCCCTAAAAGGCTAGGAGTAGGGGGAGTATGGAACAGGCAGCACCCTCAAACCTTCAGAAGTATGAGATGAACCTCAACAACTTGGAAAGGTGGATCTCTCTCACACGTACCAACACAGACTATCCCCCAATTTAACTGATCCCCAAAGGTTTTTGATTAAATAGCGGAATAGAAAATATGATCCCAAAAAAGTGTATGTATATCACACGTACACAACCACACTAGGCCCCAATTACTATTGTTTGTACCCCTAAAAGGCTAGGAGTAGGGGGAGTATGGAACAGGCAGCACCCTCAAACCTTCAGAAGTATGAGATGAACCCCAACAACTTGGAAAGGTGGATCTCTCTCACACGTACCAACACAGACTATCCCCCAATTTAACTGATCCCCAAAGGTTTTTGATTAAATAGCGGAATAGAAAATATGATCCCAAAAAAGTGTATGTATATCACACGTACACAACCACACTAGGCCCCAATTACTATTGTTTGTACCCCTAAAAGGCTAGGAGTAGGGGGAGTATGGAACAGGCAGCACCCTCAAACCTTCAGAAGTATGAGATGAACCCCAACAACTTGGAAAGGTGGATCTCTCTCACACGTACCAACACAGACTATCCCCCAATTTAACTGATCCCCAAAGGTTTTTGATTAAATAGCGGAATAGAAAATATGATCCCAAAAAAGTGTATGTATATCACACGTACACAACCACACTAGGCCCCAATTACTATTGTTTGTACCCCTAAAAGGCTAGGAGTAGGGGGAGTATGGAACAGGCAGCACCCTCAAACCTTCAGAAGTATGAGATGAACCTCAACAACTTGGAAAGGTGGATCTCTCTCACACGTACCAACACAGACTATCCCCCAATTTAACTGATCCCCAAAGGTTTTTGATTAAATAGCGGAATAGAAAATATGATCCCAAAAAAGTGTATGTATATCACACGTACACAACCACACTAGGCCCCAATTACTATTGTTTGTACCCCTAAAAGGCTAGGAGTAGGGGGAGTATGGAACAGGCAGCACCCTCAAACCTTCAGAAGTATGAGATGAACCCCAACAACTTGGAAAGGTGGATCTCTCTCACACGTACCAACACAGACTATCCCCCAATTTAACTGATCCCCAAAGGTTTTTGATTAAATAGCGGAATAGAAAATATGATCCCAAAAAAGTGTATGTATATCACACGTACACAACCACACTAGGCCCCAATTACTATTGTTTGTACCCCTAAAAGGCTAGGAGTAGGGGGAGTATGGAACAGGCAGCACCCTCAAACCTTCAGAAGTATGAGATGAACCCCAACAACTTGGAAAGGTGGATCTCTCTCACACGTACCAACACAGACTATCCCCCAATTTAACTGATCCCCAAAGGTTTTTGATTAAATAGCGGAATAGAAAATATGATCCCAAAAAAGTGTATGTATATCACACGTACACAACCACACTAGGCCCCAATTACTATTGTTTGTACCCCTAAAAGGCTAGGAGTAGGGGGAGTATGGAACAGGCAGCACCCTCAAACCTTCAGAAGTATGAGATGAACCCCAACAACTTGGAAAGGTGGATCTCTCTCACACGTACCAACACAGACTATCCCCCAATTTAACTGATCCCCAAAGGTTTTTGATTAAATAGCGGAATAGAAAATATGATCCCAAAAAAGTGTATGTATATCACACGTACACAACCACACTAGGCCCCAATTACTATTGTTTGTACCCCTAAAAGGCTAGGAGTAGGGGGAGTATGGAACAGGCAGCACCCTCAAACCTTCAGAAGTATGAGATGAACCCCAACAACTTGGAAAGGTGGATCTCTCTCACACGTACCAACACAGACTATCCCCCAATTTAACTGATCCCCAAAGGTTTTTGATTAAATAGCGGAATAGAAAATATGATCCCAAAAAAGTGTATGTATATCACACGTACACAACCACACTAGGCCCCAATTACTATTGTTTGTACCCCTAAAAGGCTAGGAGTAGGGGGAGTATGGAACAGGCAGCACCCTCAAACCTTCAGAAGTATGAGATGAACCCCAACAACTTGGAAAGGTGGATCTCTCTCACACGTACCAACACAGACTATCCCCCAATTTAACTGATCCCCAAAGGTTTTTGATTAAATAGCGGAATAGAAAATATGATCCCAAAAAAGTGTATGTATATCACACGTACACAACCACACTAGGCCCCAATTACTATTGTTTGTACCCCTAAAAGGCTAGGAGTAGGGGGAGTATGGAACAGGCAGCACCCTCAAACCTTCAGAAGTATGAGATGAACCTCAACAACTTGGAAAGGTGGATCTCTCTCACACGTACCAACACAGACTATCCCCCAATTTAACTGATCCTCAAAGGTTTTTATTGAATAGCGGAATAGGAAATATGATCAAAAAAAGTGTATGTATCTCGCACGTACACAACCACACTAGGCCCCAATTACTATTGTTTGTACCCCTAAAAGGCTAGATGAGGAGTAGGGGGGGTATGGAACAGGCAGCACCCTCAAACCTTCAGAAGTATGAGATGAACCCCAACAACTTGGAAAGGTGGATCTCTCTCACACGTACCGACACAGACTATCCCGCAATTCAATTGATCCTCAAAGGTTTTTATTGAATAGCGGAATAGGAAATATGATCAAAAAAAGTGTATGTATCTCGCACGTACACAACCACACTAGGCCCCAATTACTATTGTTTGTACCCCTAAAAGGCTAGATGAGGAGTAGGGGGGGTATGGAACAGGCAGCACCCTCAAACCTTCAGAAGTATGAGATGAACCCCAACAACTTGGAAAGGTGGATCTCTCTCACACGTACCAACACAGACTATCCCCCAATTTAACTGATCCCCAAAGGTTTTTGATTAAATAGCGGAATAGAAAATATGATCCCAAAAAAGTGTATGTATATCACACGTACACAACCACACTAGGCCCCAATTACTATTGTTTGTACCCCTAAAAGGCTAGGAGTAGGGGGAGTATGGAACAGGCAGCACCCTCAAACCTTCAGAAGTATGAGATGAACCCCAACAACTTGGAAAGGTGGATCTCTCTCACACGTACCAACACAGACTATCCCCCAATTTAACTGATCCCCAAAGGTTTTTGATTAAATAGCGGAATAGAAAATATGATCCCAAAAAAGTGTATGTATATCACACGTACACAACCACACTAGGCCCCAATTACTATTGTTTGTACCCCTAAAAGGCTAGGAGTAGGGGGAGTATGGAACAGGCAGCACCCTCAAACCTTCAGAAGTATGAGATGAACCTCAACAACTTGGAAAGGTGGATCTCTCTCACACGTACCAACACAGACTATCCCCCAATTTAACTGATCCCCAAAGGTTTTTGATTAAATAGCGGAATAGAAAATATGATCCCAAAAAAGTGTATGTATATCACACGTACACAACCACACTAGGCCCCAATTACTATTGTTTGTACCCCTAAAAGGCTAGGAGTAGGGGGAGTATGGAACAGGCAGCACCCTCAAACCTTCAGAAGTATGAGATGAACCCCAACAACTTGGAAAGGTGGATCTCTCTCACACGTACCAACACAGACTATCCCCCAATTTAACTGATCCCCAAAGGTTTTTGATTAAATAGCGGAATAGAAAATATGATCCCAAAAAAGTGTATGTATATCACACGTACACAACCACACTAGGCCCCAATTACTATTGTTTGTACCCCTAAAAGGCTAGGAGTAGGGGGAGTATGGAACAGGCAGCACCCTCAAACCTTCAGAAGTATGAGATGAACCCCAACAACTTGGAAAGGTGGATCTCTCTCACACGTACCAACACAGACTATCCCCCAATTTAACTGATCCCCAAAGGTTTTTGATTAAATAGCGGAATAGAAAATATGATCCCAAAAAAGTGTATGTATATCACACGTACACAACCACACTAGGCCCCAATTACTATTGTTTGTACCCCTAAAAGGCTAGGAGTAGGGGGAGTATGGAACAGGCAGCACCCTCAAACCTTCAGAAGTATGAGATGAACCCCAACAACTTGGAAAGGTGGATCTCTCTCACACGTACCAACACAGACTATCCCCCAATTTAACTGATCCCCAAAGGTTTTTGATTAAATAGCGGAATAGAAAATATGATCCCAAAAAAGTGTATGTATATCACACGTACACAACCACACTAGGCCCCAATTACTATTGTTTGTACCCCTAAAAGGCTAGGAGTAGGGGGAGTATGGAACAGGCAGCACCCTCAAACCTTCAGAAGTATGAGATGAACCCACACAACTTGGAAAGGTGGATCTCTCTCACACGTACCAACACAGACTATCCCCCAATTTAACTGATCCCCAAAGGTTTTTGATTAAATAGCGGAATAGAAAATATGATCCCAAAAAAGTGTATGTATATCACACGTACACAACCACACTAGGCCCCAATTACTATTGTTTGTACCCCTAAAAGGCTAGGAGTAGGGGGAGTATGGAACAGGCAGCACCCTCAAACCTTCAGAAGTATGAGATGAACCCCAACAACTTGGAAAGGTGGATCTCTCTCACACGTACCAACACAGACTATCCCCCAATTTAACTGATCCCCAAAGGTTTTTGATTAAATAGCGGAATAGAAAATATGATCCCAAAAAAGTGTATGTATATCACACGTACACAACCACACTAGGCCCCAATTACTATTGTTTGTACCCCTAAAAGGCTAGGAGTAGGGGGAGTATGGAACAGGCAGCACCCTCAAACCTTCAGAAGTATGAGATGAACCTCAACAACTTGGAAAGGTGGATCTCTCTCACACGTACCAACACAGACTATCCCCCAATTTAACTGATCCCCAAAGGTTTTTGATTAAATAGCGGAATAGAAAATATGATCCCAAAAAAGTGTATGTATATCACACGTACACAACCACACTAGGCCCCAATTACTATTGTTTGTACCCCTAAAAGGCTAGGAGTAGGGGGAGTATGGAACAGGCAGCACCCTCAAACCTTCAGAAGTATGAGATGAACCCCAACAACTTGGAAAGGTGGATCTCTCTCACACGTACCAACACAGACTATCCCCCAATTTAACTGATCCCCAAAGGTTTTTGATTAAATAGCGGAATAGAAAATATGATCCCAAAAAAGTGTATGTATATCACACGTACACAACCACACTAGGCCCCAATTACTATTGTTTGTACCCCTAAAAGGCTAGGAGTAGGGGGAGTATGGAACAGGCAGCACCCTCAAACCTTCAGAAGTATGAGATGAACCCCAACAACTTGGAAAGGTGGATCTCTCTCACACGTACCAACACAGACTATCCCCCAATTTAACTGATCCCCAAAGGTTTTTGATTAAATAGCGGAATAGAAAATATGATCCCAAAAAAGTGTATGTATATCACACGTACACAACCACACTAGGCCCCAATTACTATTGTTTGTACCCCTAAAAGGCTAGGAGTAGGGGGAGTATGGAACAGGCAGCACCCTCAAACCTTCAGAAGTATGAGATGAACCCCAACAACTTGGAAAGGTGGATCTCTCTCACACGTACCAACACAGACTATCCCCCAATTTAACTGATCCCCAAAGGTTTTTGATTAAATAGCGGAATAGAAAATATGATCCCAAAAAAGTGTATGTATATCACACGTACACAACCACACTAGGCCCCAATTACTATTGTTTGTACCCCTAAAAGGCTAGGAGTAGGGGGAGTATGGAACAGGCAGCACCCTCAAACCTTCAGAAGTATGAGATGAACCCCAACAACTTGGAAAGGTGGATCTCTCTCACACGTACCAACACAGACTATCCCCCAATTTAACTGATCCCCAAAGGTTTTTGATTAAATAGCGGAATAGAAAATATGATCCCAAAAAAGTGTATGTATATCACACGTACACAACCACACTAGGCCCCAATTACTATTGTTTGTACCCCTAAAAGGCTAGGAGTAGGGGGAGTATGGAACAGGCAGCACCCTCAAACCTTCAGAAGTATGAGATGAACCCCAACAACTTGGAAAGGTGGATCTCTCTCACACGTACCAACACAGACTATCCCCCAATTTAACTGATCCCCAAAGGTTTTTGATTAAATAGCGGAATAGAAAATATGATCCCAAAAAAGTGTATGTATATCACACGTACACAACCACACTAGGCCCCAATTACTATTGTTTGTACCCCTAAAAGGCTAGGAGTAGGGGGAGTATGGAACAGGCAGCACCCTCAAACCTTCAGAAGTATGAGATGAACCTCAACAACTTGGAAAGGTGGATCTCTCTCACACGTACCAACACAGACTATCCCCCAATTTAACTGATCCCCAAAGGTTTTTGATTAAATAGCGGAATAGAAAATATGATCCCAAAAAAGTGTATGTATATCACACGTACACAACCACACTAGGCCCCAATTACTATTGTTTGTACCCCTAAAAGGCTAGGAGTAGGGGGAGTATGGAACAGGCAGCACCCTCAAACCTTCAGAAGTATGAGATGAACCCCAACAACTTGGAAAGGTGGATCTCTCTCACACGTACCAACACAGACTATCCCCCAATTTAACTGATCCCCAAAGGTTTTTGATTAAATAGCGGAATAGAAAATATGATCCCAAAAAAGTGTATGTATATCACACGTACACAACCACACTAGGCCCCAATTACTATTGTTTGTACCCCTAAAAGGCTAGATGAGGAGTAGGGGGAGTATGGAACAGGCAGCACCCTCAAACCTTCAGTATGAGATTGTGTTCACTGTACCCCACAAAGATTGAGTTCACTGCACCCCACAATGATTGTGTTCACTGCACCCCACAAAGATTGTGTTCACTGCACCTCACAAAGATTGTGTTCACTGTACCCCCCAAAGATTGTGTTCACTGCACCCCACAAAGATTCTGTTCACTGTACCCCACAAAGATTGTGTTCACTGCACCCCAAAAAGATTGTGTTCACTGCACCCCAAAAAGGATGTTGTTCACTGCACCCCAAAAAGGATGTTGTTCACTCCACCCCAAAAAGATTGTGTTCACTGCACCCCACAAAGATTGTGTTCACTGCACCCCAAAAAGATTGTGTTCACTGCACCCCAAAAATGATTTTGTTCACTGCACCCCAAAAAGGATTTTGTTCACTGCACCCCAAAAAGGATGTTGTTCACTCCACCCCAAAAAGATTGTGTTCACTGCACCCCAAAAAGATTGTGTTCACTGCACCCCACAAAGGATTTTGTTCACTGCACCCCAAAAAGATTGTGTTCACTGCACCCCACAAAGGATTTTGTTCACTGCACCCCACAAAGATTGTGTTCACTGCACACCAAAAAGGATTGTGTTCACTGCACCCCAAAAAGATTGTGTTCACTGCAGCCCAAAAAGATTGTGTTCACTGCAGCCCAAAAAGATTGTGTTCACTGCAGCCCAAAAAGATTGTGTTCACTGCAGCCCAAAAAGATTGTGTTCACTGCAGCCCAAAAAGATTGTGTTCACTGCAGCTCACACACAGAATAATGGATGTGGATCACTGACACCTGCCTATCTCCAATCCCACACCACACAGCAATATCGATTGTAGTTTGTAGAACACAGTTTCCCTAAAATTCAGCAGACTCTGTCCCTAACAGGATTGAGAAGAGATCGTAGATCAGGATTGAGTGCAGACCCCACCCCCCACACAGCAATATCGATTGTAGTTTGTAGAAGACACTGACCCTATATAATTCAGCAGACTCTATCCCTAAAATGCCTACAACTCGCCCTGCCTAAACACTCCGACCTGTCCCTCAATTCTATCCGGACACAAATGGTTTTTTCCTGCCTATCTTTCCCTAATCAGCAGCCAGCACGTTGATGTGTGCTCTGTCCCTGAATCTAAGCAGCATAATGACGCCGCTGCGGCTGCCTCGAACTTATAAAGACTTGGTCACATGCTTCAGACGGCCAATCACAGCTACTGAGACATTTGCAGGCATGGCTGGGATGGCTTAAGGCACACCAGTTAAACGATTGTTGATTGGCTGTTGAAAGCCCGCCATGAAAAGAGCGCCAAAGCATGCAAAACCCGGAAATAAAACGACCGAACACGGATTTTTACCCGAACATACAGTAAAGTGTCCGTGTCCGTGTTCGGGTACAAAAAATCCAATTATTCGGTACGAACACGAATAATACAGTCCGTGTTCGCTCAACACTACTGATGAGTCATTGGTTGTTAAGAACGAGGTTGCCAGCTTCACGGCCCGCTGCTTAACAACCAGCTATTCTTCACTTCATTTGAATGGTCTAGAAAATTTGGAATTGGTTAGAAAACTAATAAACAAAATGTAAACAAGACTGAAAGCTGAAATGTAAACAAAACAATGCCAGTGTCCTGTCAGAATTGGTGACCCGTCATATAATGTAACGGAAGTGATGTTCTGTCAGCTGCACATGTGTCCACCGCTACCAGGTTTGCTAATCTGACAGAACACCTGCAGTCAGAAGAAGGTGCCAGACATCTTACTACACCCAGCTACATATAGAATTTAAGAGTCATTTTAGCAATAAAGTGAGCGTATTTAAATAAATATAATATATTGATATCTGTGATGCTGTTAGCATGTTTAATTTTGAAAGCCTAAAGGTTTTGCGCTGACCAGTGCTGGGTGTACCAACATGGCCTCCGCCACCTTCCTACCGCTGGCGTCCAGCTTCTTTGAAAATGTCAACATACTATCTTTATTTATATCCGCTCACTTTATTGCTAAGATTACTGTTAAATTGTTAAACTGTTGATGGGAAAAAGGCCTTATCTCCACAACCTTGGGCTGTTTTTGTGGTGATCTACAGGCAGGGGGCTTATCCGTATCTGGAAGCCTCTTTTAACAAGGTGGCCCCCAGACCCCGCCCCCCATGTGAATGAGTTAAGTATGGGGTACATAGTACCCCTACCGATTCACCCAAAAAAGTATAAAAAGTGAATAAAGAAAGTACACAAGTTTTTGACAATACCTTTATTAAAAAATAAAAGCATTGCCCCTGATGTAGATCCATTGTCAATCACACTGCCTAGAGCCACCACCGGACCCAAAATAAGAAAAGAAAAAACCTCTGGCCTCATCGAATGCTCTCCACTGACTGCCTGCTCCTTCATCTGACATTTCTTATATAGCTAAGGGATGGTGTCACCCGATTGTGTCATCCGGTGATCCTGCCCCCTTGTGACCTCATCGACCCGGCACGCCCCGGTCAGGGATGTCACAAGAGGGTGGGGTCACCCGCTAACATCATCGGCTTCTCCACTCATTAGCTATTTAAGAATGTCAGATGGAGGAGCAGGCATTCGGCGGGGAGCATTCGACGAGGCCGGAGGTCTTGTTTTTTATTTTCTCTTTTGGGGTCCGGTGATGCAACGGGCAACGTGAGATGGATCTACACTGGGGGGACATTGTTTTTTATTTCTTAAAAAACGGAATTGTCAAAAAAGTGCACTGTTTTATTCACTTTTTTACACGTTTTTGGTAAATGGGTAGGGGTACGTACCCCATACTCATTCACATGAAGGGGGCAGGATCTGGGGCCCCCCTTGTTTAAAGGGGGCTTCCAGATTCTGATATGCGCCCTGCCCGCAGACCCCCACAACCATGGCTCAATATTGTGGGGAAGAGTCCGTATTCCAAAGCATCCCACTCCGAGATGAGGGCATGTGGCCACTCTTGGCTCACTTGCCCCCCCCCCCCTATCCTGGCCTGCCGGGCTGCATGCTCAGATAAGGGTCTAGTATGAATGAACTTTGGGGGGACTCCATGCTATTTTTCTGAAATATCTGAATTCCAAAAAATTTTAATTAGTTATTTGCATCTCGCAGTGCATTCCTATGGGAAATAAATTTAGAAGAGACAAAGCCAAACCTGGCTGGCTAAACCGTAATGTTAAAAAACGTATTAGGGGTAAAAAAATGGCCTTCAAGAAATATAAATCAGAGGGCACAGTATCGGCTTTCGAGCAATACAAGGAGGCAAATAAATAAAGTAAATACGAAATCAAAATGGCTAAAATCAACTTTGAGAGACAAATAGCGGAGGATAGTAAAAAGAATCCAAAGAAATTCTTTAAATATATCAACAGCAAAAAAACTAGGGCAGAGCAAATTGCACACATAATTAACGATGATGGGAGGATGGTTACAGAGGACACTGAAAATGCAACCGTGCTGAACGCTTTTTTCTCTTTTTTTACACAGGAAAAGGAGGGGTACACTGACCATTACTGTAGGGTTAGTAGTATTACACAGGACTTGTCGCTATGGCTAACAGAGGGTGAAATCAGGGAAAGGTTGGATAAAATTAACACAAATAAATCACCAGGCCCGGATGGCGTACATCCGATAGTACTCAAAGAACTTAGTAAGACTATATCTAGACCACTGTTCCTGATCTTTTCTGACAGTATTATGAAAGGAAATGTACCAGGGGATTGGAGGAAAGCTAATGTGATAATGATATTCAAAAAAGGGCATAGGCCTGTCAGTCTGACATCGATAGTATGTAAACTTCTGGAGGGGATGATAAGGGACTATATCGTAGAGTTTGCTAAATACAGCAACATCATCAGCAGCAGTAATCAGCACGGGTTTACAAATGGGCGTTCTTGTCAAGCCAATCTCTTAACATTCTTCGAGGAGGTGAGCTGTGAGCTAGATAGGGGGAGACCAGTGGATGTGGTGTACCTGGATTTCGCTAAGGTGTTTGATGCAGTTCCCCACAAGCGCTTAATTTATAAAATACAGGGGTATTCAATGTACGGTTAACAGCAAGCACACACACACATCATAGGTTGAACTGGATGGACTGATGTCTTTTTTCAACCTCACAAACTATGACCTCACTAACAAAATGTAACTATGTAAGGTCTGCAGGCATTGACCGCAAGGTTTGCTCTTGGATACGGAACTGGCTAAAAAAGGCGTGTCCAAAGAGTGGGAATTAATAGCGCATACTCAGACTGGTCTGAGGTGGTAAGTGGGGTCCCCCAAGGCTCAGTCCTGGGACCAGCCCTGCTTAATTTATTCATAAACAGCATTGAGGACGGGATCAGTAGTTCTATATCAGTTTTTGCAGATGACACACAATTGGGCAGGGCAATAACTGCACGGCATGAAGCAGATATCCTACAGAATGACCTGGACAAAATAACTGAGTGAGGTTTAATGTGGAGAAGTGTAAGGTTTTGCACTTGGGGACTAAAAACATAAAAGCACAATACACTTTGGGGGGGGGGAACCTTTGGGGGAATCAAAAATGGAGAAAGATCTGGGAGTCTTGGTAGAGGATTGACTAAGCAATAGCATGCAATGTCAAGTGGCAGCTGCCAAAGCCGGCAGAATATTAGCATGCATAAAGAAAGGGATGTATTCCAGAGATAAAACTATAATTCTACCACTTTATTAAACTCTGGTCCGACCACATCTGGAGTATTCTGTCCAGTTCTGGTCGGCAATCCTCAGGAGGGATGTGTTGGAGCTGGAGAGAGTCCAGAGAAGGGCAACTAATCTAATTAGGGGATTGGAGGACCTTAATTATGAAGAGCGTCTGCAATGGCTTGATTTATTCTCCCTGGAGAAGAGACGCCTGAGAGGGGACATGATAGCAATTTATAAATACCTCAATGGTGATCTCAGCATAGAAAAAAAGCTATTCAGTCGAAAGGATTGCATGAGGACTCAAAGGCATACAATGCGATTAGAGGAGAAGCGTTTTAACCTCAAGCAACGCAGGGTGTTCTTTACTGTTAGGGCTACAGGATTGTGGATTTCTCTACCACAAGAGGTGGTTTCTGTGGGAAGTATGGTTGCTCTCAAAAGACTCTTGGACATACATCTCAATGATCAGAACATTCAGGGGTATGAGAGGTGATTACGGACACACACACCTACACAGGTTAATCTGGATGGACTATTGTCTTTATTCAACCTCAACTACTATATAATATGTAACTATGTATTTAATGATTAAACAAAACAAATTTTAACAAATTTCAACTAAATGCATTACTCTTTCATTTGGAGATTCAGAATCCATCCAAATCTCTGAATAACTAAAAACGTATCTGAATTTATATTCATGAAAAGAAAAAAAAAAAAGAAATTAATTGCACATGTTTAGTATACACCACTAGTATCTTTTTTGTTCAGCCCAGCTCCGGTAGAAGCGGCTGTATTAACAATCTGATGTTAGCACAGTGATCTCCCCTGCTGTTCTATGGTGTTTTAAAAGGGGGATGCCCCCTCCCCCCAGCCATTGGTTGAGAGTGCTGATTGGGAGCAAGGCTGCAGGGTTTCCAGCATGCTAGTCCAACCACTTCTGTCAAACCTGCTGCCATACACACAGGCTGGATGTCGGCCATTGTTTATTGAACTGACCGATGTCACCCGCAATTCAGCTCATGTGTACAAGGCTTTAGCAACACAAACGCTCACATTTGTTTAACCATTGGGCACTATTACCCCTTTCCTGCCCAGGTCATTTTTCAGCTTTTGCAATCTGAATGACAATGGCGCTGTTGTGCAGCACTGTACCCATATGACATTTTTATTATTTATTTCACACAAATAAAGCTTTCTTTGGGGGGTATTTAATCACAACTGTTTTTTTTTTGGTTTTTTTTTTGTTTTTTTTTTGCCAAACAGGTAATTATTTTTCCTTTACTAATGTGCACTGATGAAGCTGCACTGATGGGCACTGATAGGCAGCACTGATTGGCACTGATAGGCAGCACTGATGGGCACTGATAGGCAGCACTGATAGGCACTGATGAGGCAGCGCTGGTGGGCACTGATAGGGAGACACTGATGAGGCTGCCCTGATATGCGTCATTGATGGGCACTGATAGACAGCACTGAAGGGCACTGATAGGCGGCACTGATGGACACTGATAGGCAATACTGATGGGCACCGTGACAGCGCGAGGAAAGGAATGCCAATAACCACCAAGTTTGTTTACATCACGATCAGTTGTAATTAAACACAGTTGATGACTAGAAAAGAGCTGCTGTGTTTGGCTTTTTACCCCAATCTGTGATCAACTGTGTTTGAAGGACACAGCAATCACAGAGCGTGCTGGGTGCACGGGGGGCGTGGTTCTGGGAGGACGCTAATAGATGACTGCACTGTAGCCATCGTTTGGCTATAGCACAGTCATCAGGTGATTAAAACGTGCTAGGGACGAAATCAATCCTCATCAATTAAATCTCTGTTTCAATTCTCAGTTGAAATGAATGCCCAAAAAGCTCCTGAATTTTATACTAAGAAGCTCAGTGCCCTTGTTGTGATGCAGGCATAGTATCATTACTAACATAACCAAAACCTTCTTCTTTGCAGCAATCTTTTAACCAAATATTGAACTCAGCTATACAAACTACTTTTCCTTATTGAGCATTACAGACAGGTAGGACCACTGAAAATATAAGAGTACACCTTAACTGGTGAAGATTATGGACCAAATTCTGAAAATCCTTCTGTACCAAGGAATATCATTCATTTGTGCCAAGTTCCACAACAGTGTTTTTAAGATCTTCCAGGTATGACACATGCATACTTACATTGGTCCAAGCTGGAACAATGTAGCTATGCAAAAATTGCATACCTAAACTTCAGCTTCAAAAATGTCAGACCTTATTTAACCAGTTCAATTCTTGGCACTTTCACCCCCTTTCTACCCAGGTCAATTTTCAGTTTTCAGCCCTGTCACATTTTAAATGACAATTGCGTACTCATGCAACACTGTACCCATATGACATTTTTATAATTTTTTTTTTTAGACAGATAGAGCTTTCTTTTGGTGGTTTTCAATCACTACTGTGTTTTATTTCTTGTAAAACAAGCAACAAAACCCCCCAGAAAATGTGGAAACAAATATTTTTTTCTTTTTCTTATTATTTTTTCTGTAATAAAATTTAGCAAATAAGTAATCTGTCTCCTTCACTGATGTGCACTGATGTGCACTGATAGGCTGCACCGATGGACACTGATAGACTGCACTTATGTGCACTGATAGGCGTTGCTGATGGGCACTAATGAGGAGGAATTGATGAGACTGCCTTAATATGCAGCACTGATAGACACTGTTGGGGCTGCACTGACTATTAGGATACTAATGATCAGTGCCCTGATTATATATGAGTGCAAATGCCCCCTGTCACACTTGACGGTTGGCTCTTCTCTCCTTATGCTGTGGCAGCACAAGTTTGTTTACATGTGATCAGCTGTGATTAGACACAGCTGATCACATGATAAAGGGCCACTGTGATTGGCCCTTTACTCCGATTTGCGATCAGCTGTGTCCGTAAGACACAGTAATCACAGAGCGCGCTGGATGCAATGATGAGACAGCACTTATAGACAATGATAGGCTGCACTGATGGGAGCTGATTGGCACTGATGAGTCAGTGTTGATGGGCGAAACTAGTGATTTCCTTTCCAGCAACCCCTGCTTGCAGAAAAGAAAATCACTCCATCTATGGCTGGCTTAAGTGCAGTGAACAATTGGTGTGCCTTATATTAGCCACTGTATAGAAAGGAAAGGGAACATATGATTGATTGTTACTAAGCTGTGCAGATTCTCTTTATCATGGGACATATAATCAGTCAATAGGACCAGACATGAAGAGAGGTAAACCATGCATACATTTGTACAATGTATTTTAAATAAAGTTTTGTGTATAATTTGTAAATACCATGTAATCCACTGTATGGGTACCCATGTAAGGTTTCTAACTTACATTCATACATACACATACTAGGGCCAATTTAGACAGGAGCCAATAAACCAGCCAGAATGTCCTTGGAGTGTGGAAGGAAACCCACGTACCTGGAGGAAGCCCACGCAGACATAGGGGGAACATGCAAATTCCGTGCAGGTAGTGCCATAGTTGGGGTTGGAACTGATAACCTTAGTACTGACAGGGAAAAGTGCTAATCACATAGCCACTATGATGCCCATGTGTTATCTGTAAATATTATATGACCCTACCAATAAATGTATATTGCAAATTGTACTACTTATTTTGTCCAGGAATCTTCAGATCTAGCTGTGTGTATGTGATTGAAATATCTTCACTAGAGTTGAGCGGACACCTGGATGTCCATGTTCGGCGAGTTCGGCCGAACTTGAAAAAAAAGTCCGGGTCCGTGTCTTTTTCCGAACTTTACCCGGACACCGAACCCCATTGAAGTCAATTGGGACCCGAACTTTCAGGCACTAAAATGGTTCTAAAACACCAATGGAAAGGGCTAGAGTGCTTCAAATGGCAGCAAAATGTAGTTAAGAGCATGGCAAGTGCTCTGCAAACAAATGTGGATAGGGAAATAACTTAAAACAACAAAAAAAACAGAAAAATAAAACAATTTTCTTCATCTGTGAAGGACGAGGCCCATATGGAGTAGGAGAGAGGTTGAGGTGGTGGTGGATGTGGCGGTGTAGGTGGAAGCGGCGGTGGAGAAGGACGAGGTAGCCAACACTGCTTTTTTTCAGTCATTTTAAATGAGGGTACACCCCAAAAGAGTGAGAAAGATCAAAAATAGAACAATGGCTGGGTAAGGTCGGTATCCATCTCTATTCTGCACAAGGTACGGAAAAGTCCTGTGGGATCATGCCTGGTTCATTTTAATGAACGTGAGCTTGTCCACATTGTCTCTGGACAGGCGGCTGCGCTTGTCTGTGATAACGCCCCCAGCCGTGCTAAATACACGTTCAGATAATACACTGGGCTGCAGGGCACGCCAGCACCTCCAAGGCGTAAAGGGCAAGCTCAGGCCATGTGCCCAATTTGGAGACCCAGAAGTTGAAGGGGGCAGACCAGTCATTCACTACATGTAGGCGTGTGCACACATACTGCTCCACCATGTTGGTGAAATGCTGCCTCCTGCTAAGACGTTCCATATGAGCTGCTGGTGCTGCTGTTTGTTGTGGCGTGCTGACAAAGCTTTTCCACATTTCGGCCATGCTAACCCTGCCTTCTGAGGTGCTGGCGGTGCCCTGGTTGCGTTGGCGACCTCTTCCTCCTCCTCCTCTGCCTTGGCCTTGTGCTTCCACTGTGGCCCCGCTGTCAGGTGGGAATGCAAGCAGCATCGCATCTACCAGCGTGCGCTTGTACTCGCGCATCTTGCGATCGCGCTCCAGTGAGTGAATTAAGGATGGTACGTTGTCCTTGTAACAGGGATCCAGCAGCATGGCCACCCAGTAATCAGCACAAGTTTGAACGTGGGCAACTCGGCGGTCGTTGTGGAGACACTGCAGCATGTAATCGCTCATGTGTGCCAGGCTGCCCAGAGGCAACGAAAGGCTGTCCTCTGTGGGAGGTGTATCGTCTGTGTCCTCTGTATCCCCCCAGCCACGCACCAGTGATGGTCATGAGCTGGCCTGGGTGCCACCCTGCTGTGAACATGGTTCCATCTCCTCCTCCATCTCCTCATCCTCCAGAACTGTGCCCCTGCTGGACAATTGTGTCCCTGGCATTTGTGGGTGCAGGAACCCACCCTCGGACCCACTTGCGAATGACTGCCCTGAAAGCCTTGGAAATGTTACCTCTTCATCCTCCTCCTCCTCCTCCTCATTATGTGCCACATCCTCTTCCATCATCGCCCGAATCGCATTTTGAAGGAGGCATAGAAGTGGGATAGTTAAGCTGACAATGGCGTCATCGGCATTGGCCATGTTGGTGGAGTACTCAAAACAGCGCAACAAGGCACACAGGTCTCGCATGGAGGCCCAGTTATTGGTGGTGAAGTGGTGCTGTTCTGCAGAGCGACTCATGCGTGCGTGCTGCAGCTGAAACTCCACTATGGCCTGCTGCTGCTCGCACAGTCTTTCCAGCACGTGAAAGGTGGAGTTCCACCTTGTGGGCACGTCACATATGAGGCGGTGAGCGGGAAGGCCGAAGTTACGCTGCAGCGCTGACAGGCGAGCAGCAGCAGGGTGATAACGCCGAAAGTGCGCACAGACAGCCTGCACTTTCTGCAGCAGCTCTGACATATCAGGGTAATTTTTAAGGAACCTCTGCACCACCAAATTCAGCACATGCGCCAGGCAAGGGATGTGCATCAAACCGGCTAGGCCCAGAGCTGCTATGAGATTTCGCCCGTTATCGCACACCACCAGGCCGGGCTTGAGGCTCGCTGGCAGCAACCACTCATTTGCCTGCTGTTTCATGCTCCTCCACAACTCCTGCGCGGTGTGTGGTTTTTCCCCCAAACAGGCAAGTTTTAAAACTGCCTGCTGTCGTTTATCCCTGGCTGTGCTGAAGTTGGTGGTGAAGGTGTTATGCTGATCGGATGAGGAGGCGGTAGAGGATGAGGAAGCGGAGTAGGAGGACTTAGGAACAGGAGGCAAACTGAAGCGCCCTGCAATCCTCGGTGGTGGAAGGACATGCGTCAAATTGCTTTAGACAGGTATGTAGGTGATTCTCAGATAGTGTGTTACCATAATCCCTTGATAAGTTTATAAAAAGAAAAGAAAGACCCCCTAAAAGGGTGGGACTTTAAGGGTAACTAGTAAGGATCTCTCTTGAGAAAGATAGAATTAAGTAAAATATACAGTTTATTAGAACAGGTGTGATTGTAAAAAGGATCAATCAGATTAATTATGATACATTCTGAATACGATACAATACAAATGCAGATGCATAGCAGAGTCCAACGCGTTTCGAAATTGTGTAATACCAGAATCTCCCTCAGGGAATCTGCATGTCTTCCTGGAAAGCATAATCATATGCCACAAATAAATCCAAGAAAACAAGACAAAATATAATACCATACATTTTGTATATCACATCATCCATATCAATATTTCTTGCAGTTGCGACAACATATTATTTCATCTTATGAGGTTATGTCACTTATTTGGTTAGTTGTAAATATACCAAAAAATAAAATTTCCACAAAAAGAAAAAAAAAAATTTTCTTTTGTCAAATTGCTATCTGCCTCAGGCCCATCCGCCACTGCATTTACCCAGTGTGCCGTTAGGGAGATATAACGCCCCTGACCGTGCTTACTGGTCCACGTATCGGTAGTTAAGTGGACCTTGGCACAGATGGCGTTGCGCAGTGCACACCTGATTTTTTCCCCCACTTGGTTGTGCAGGGAAGGGATGGCATGCCTGGAAAAGTAGTTGGCTGGGCACGACGTACTGTGGGACAGCCACCGACATAAGGCTTTTAAAACTGTGCGTCTCCACCACACGGAATGACAGCATTTCAAAGGCCAAGAATTTTGAAATGCTGGCATTCAGGGCCAGGGATCGCGGGTGGGTAGGGGGGGTACTTCCTCTTCCTCTGAAGTGTTTGGGAGATGGAACGCTTCCACGGGACATTGTGGAGATGGTTGGTGACCCAGGTGGTGGTGTTGCTGACAGATCGTCTGTTTGCAGGGTGCCGGTATCACTACAGAGGTGGATGAAGAGGCTGAGACTGCAGCAGAAGAGGAAGCAGGAGGAGCCAGAGACCTTTCTTGGTTTTGAAGGTGTCTATTCCACTGCAGCTCGTGCTTTGCACTTAGATGCCTGATCATGCAGGTTGTGCTCAGGTTGCGAAGGTTTATGCCTCGCTTCAGGCTCTGATTGCACAGGGTGCAAACCACTCATGTCCTGTCATCAGCACATTTTCTGAAGAACTTCCACGCTAGAGAACTCCTTTGAGCTGGCTTTGGTGTGCTCGGTCCCTTGCTGCGTTGGGCAGTAGCAGGCGTAGTGTCTAGGGCACGGCCGCTCCTCTTCTGCACCCTGCTCCCTCTTCTGCTGTGCTGGTGGCTCTGTGCGACCACCGCCTCTTCCTCCAAACTACTCAGGTCACCTGCATGACCTTCATTCCATGTGGGGTCGAGGACCTCATCGTCCTCTACATCATCTTCCACCCAGTCTTCACCCCTGCCCTCCTTGTCGGTCTCCACAATTCTGAGTGCCGCAGCAGTTGGCACCTGTGTTTCGTCATCATCGGAGACGTGCTGCGATGGTCCTTCCATGTACTCATCTTGAGAAATAAGTGGTTGGGCATCGCTGCACTCAATCTCTTCCACTTCTGGGGCAGGGCTAGGTAGATGGCCCTGGGAAACCCTGCTGACAGAGTCATCAAAAAGAAGAAGAGACTGCTGCATGACTTGGGGCTCAGACTGCTTGCCTGATTTGCAAGGGGGTGAGGTGAAAGACGGTTGGACATCGGCTGCAGGTGCCAACTCTGACCTTTCTGCAGTAGACTGGGTGGGAGACAATGTGAAGGAACTGGAGGCACTGTCAGCAACCCAATCTACTATCGCCTGTACTTCTTCTGGCCTCATCACTTCTAGAGGCGCATGATGCCCTACCAAATACTGCTGCAGGTTCTGTCGCCTACTCACACTTGAGGAAGGTGTTTCACTTGTGCGTGTAGCTGGCACAGATCGACCACGTCCTCTCCTGTCAACAGGAGCTCTACCAGCAGCACCACGACCCAGGCCACGGCCCCTATTTGACGGTCTCCTCATATTTCTGTAATTTAAGATCTTGCCCTAGAAAGGTGTTTATTGAATAGTGGAACAAAACAACAACAGTATCGCACGGGTGTATCTCACAGTCAAATATGCAAACTATGCCGCAATTTAATTTTTTTTACCCCAAAAGGGTGTTTATTAAATAGCGGAATAGAAAAACACTATACAAATACAACGGCTGTATCTCACAGTCAAATATGCAAAGTATGCCGCAAATTAAATTTTTTTCACCCCAAAAGGGTGTATATTGAATAGCGGAATAGAAAAAATGATATAAAACGGTGTATCTCACACGTTCAAACACAGACTATGCCCCGATTACAATTTTTTGTACCCTAAAGGGAGGATGAGGAAGAGGAGTAGGAGGAGTTCGGAACAGGAGGCAAACTGAAGCGCCCTGCAATCCTCGGCGGTGAAAGGAGATGCGCCAAACAAATTTAAAAAGGTGTATCTCACATGTATCGATACAGACTATGCCGTAATTTAATTTTTTACACTCAAACAGGGTGTATATTGAATAGCGGAATAGAAAAAATTTTATAAAACGGTGTATCTCACACGTACAAACACAGACTAGGCCCCAATTACAATTTTTTGTACCCTAAAGGCAGGATGAGGATGAGGAGTAGGAGGAGTTCGGAACAGGAGGCAAACTGAAGCACCCTGCAATCCTCGACCGTGGAAGATGCGCCCCAAAAGATCGGAAGGTGTATCTCACACGTACCGATACAGACTATGCAGCAATTTAATTCTTTTTACCCCAAAGGGTGTAGATTGAATAGCGGAATAGAAAAAATTTTATAAAACGGTGTATCTCACACATACAAACACAGACTAGGCCCAGATTACAATTTTTTGTACCCTAAAGGCAGGATGAGGATGAGGAGTAGGAGGAGTTCGGGACAGGAGGCAAACTGAAGCACCCTGCATTCCTCGGCGGTGGAAGATGCGCCCCAAAAGATTGGAAGGTGTATCTCACACATACCGATACAGACTATGCCGCAATTTAATTCTTTTTACCCCAAAGGGTGTAGATTGAATAGCGGAATAGAAAAATTTTTATAAAACGGTGTATCTCACATGTACAAACACAGACTAGGCCCAGATCACAATTTTTTGTACACTAAAGGCAGGATGAGGAGTAGGAGGAGTTCGGAACAGGAGGCAAACTGAAGCACCCTGCAATCCTCGGCGGTGGAAGATGCGCCCCAAAAGATTGGAAGGTGTATCTCACACGTACCGATACAGACTATGCCGCAATTTAATTCTTTTTACCCCAAGGGTGTAGATTGAATAGCGGAATAGAAAATATGAAATCAAAAGGTGTATCTATCTCACACGTACAGACTCAGACTAGGCCTTGATTACTATTTTTTGTACCCCCAAAGGCAGGATGAGACGTAGGAGGAGTTCGGAACAGGCAGGAGGCAAACTGAAGCACCCTGCAATCCTCGGCGGTGTAAGATGCGCCCCAAAAATTGGAAAGGTGTATCTCACACGTACCGATACAGACTATGCCGCAATTTAATTCTTTTTACCCCAAGGGTGTAGATTGAATAGCGCAATAGAAAATATAATATCAAAAGGTGTATCTATCTCACACGTACAGACCCAGATTAGGCCCTGATTACTATTTTTTGTACCCTAAAGGCAGGATGAGGAGTAGGAGGAGTTCGGAACAGGCAGGAGGCAAACTGAAACACCCTGCAATCCTTGGCGGTGTAAGATGAGCCCCAAAAATTTGAAATGTGTATCTAACACGTACTGATACAGACTATGCCGCAATTTAATTCTTTTTACCCCAAGGGTGTAGATTGAATAGCGGAATAGAAAATATGATATCAAAAGGTGTATCTATCTCACACGTACAGACCCAGACTAGGCCCTGATTACTATTATTTGTACCCTAAAGGCAGGATGAGGAGTAGGAGGAGTTCGGAACAGGCAGGAGGCAAACTGAAGCACCCTGCAATCCTCGGCGGTGTAAGATGCGCCCCAAAAATTGGAAAGGTGTATCTCACACGTACCGATACAGACTATGCCGCAATTTAATTCTTTTTACCCCAAGGGTGTAGATTGAATAGCGGAATAGAAAATATGATATCAAAAGATGTATCTATCTCACACGTACAGACCCAGACTAGGCCCCAATTACTATTTTTTGTACCCCAAAGGCAGGATGAGGAGTAGGAGGAGTTCGGAACAGGCAGGAGGCAAACTGAAACACCCTGCAATCCTCTGTGTTGTAAGATGAGCCCCAAAAATTGGAAAGGTGTATCTCACATGTACCGATACAGACTATGCCGCAATTTAATTCTTTTTACCCCAAGGGTGTAGATTGAATAGCGGAATAGATAATATGATATCAAAAGGTGTATCTATCTCACACGTACAGACCCAGACTAGGCCCTGATTACTATTATTTGTACCCTAAAGGCAGGATGAGGAGTAGGAGGAGTTCGGAACAGGCAGGAGGCAAACTGAAGCACCCTGCAATCCTCGGCGGTGTAAGATGAGCCCCAAAAATTGGAAAGGTGTATCTCACCTGTACCGATACAGACTATGCCGCAATTTAATTCTTTTTACCCCAAGGGTGTAGATTGAATAGCGGAATAGAAAATATGATATCAAAAGATGTATCTATCTCATACGTACAGACCCAGACAAGGCCCCGATTACTATTTTTTGTACCCCAAAGGCAGGATGAGGAGTAGGAGGAGTTCGGAACAGGCAGGAGGCAAACTGAAACACCCTGCAATCCTCGGTGGTGTAAGATGAGCCCCAAAAATTGGAAAGGTGTATCTCACACGTACCGATACAGACTATGCCGCAATTTAATTCTTTTTACCCCAAGGGTGTAGATTGAATAGCGGAATAGAAAATATGATATCAAAAGATGTATCTATCTCAGACGTACAGACCCAGACAAGGCCCCGATTACTATTTTTTGTACCCCAAAGGCAGGATGAGGAGTAGGAGGAGTTCGGAACAGGCAGGAGGCAAACTGAAACACCCTGCAATCTTCGGTGGTGTAAGATGCGCCCCAAAAATTGGAAAGGTGTATCTCACACGTACCGATACAGACAATGCCGCAATTTAATTCTTTTTACCCCAAGGGTGTAGATTGAATAGCGGAATAGAAAATATGATATCAAAAGGTGTATCTATCTCACATGTACAGACCCAGACTAGGCCCCGATTACTATTTTTTGTACCCTAAAGGCAGGATGAGGAGTAGGAGGAGTTCGGAACAGGCAGGAGGCAAACTGAAGCACCCTGCAATCCTCGGTGGTGTAAGATGCGCCCCAAAAATTGGAAAGGTGTATCTCACACCTACCGATACAGACTATGCCGCAATTTAATTCTTTTTACCCCAAGGGTGTAGATTGAATAGCGGAATAGAAAATATGATATCAAAAGGTGTATCTATCTCACACGTACAGACCCAGACTAGGCCCCGATTACTATTTTTTGTACCCTTAAGGCAGGATGAGGAGTAGGAGGAGTTCGGAACAGGCAGGAGGCAAACTGAAACACCCTGCAATCCTCGGCGGTGTAAGATGAGCCCCAAAAATCGGAAAGGTGTATCTCACACGTACCGATACAGACTATGCCGCAATTTAATTATTTTTACCCCAAGGGTGTAGATTGAATAGGGGAATAGAAAATATGATATCAGAAGGTGTATCTATCTCACACGTACAGACCCAGACTAGGCCCTGATTACTATTTTTTGTACCCTAAAGGCAGGATGAGGAGTAGGAGGAGTTCGGAACAGGCAGGAGGCAAACTGAAGCACCCTGCAATCCTCGGTGGTGTAAGATGCACCCCAAAAATTGGAAAGGTGTATCTCACACGTACCGATACAGACTATGCCGCAATTTAATTATTTTTACCCCAAGGGTGTAGATTGAATAGCGGAATAGAAAATATGATATCAAAAGGTGTATCTATCTCACACGTACAGACCCAGACAAGGCCCCGATTACTATTTTTTGTACCCCAAAGGCAGGATGAGGAGTAGGAGGAGTTCGGAACAGGCAGGAGGCAAACTGAAACACCCTGCAATCCTCGGTGGTGTAAGATGCGCCCCAAAAATTGGAAAGGTGTATCTCACACGTACCGATACAGACTATGCCGCAATTTAATTCTTTTTACCCCAAGGGTGTAGATTGAATAGCGGAATAGAAAATATGATATCAAAAGGTGTATCTATCTCACACGTACAGACCCAGACTAGGCCCCGATTACTATTTTTTGTACCCTAAAGGCAGGATGAGGAGTAGGAGGAGTTCGGAACAGGCAGGAGGCAAACTGAAGCACCCTGCAATCCTCGGCGGTGTAAGATGCGCCCCAAAAATTGGAAAGGTGTATCTCACACCTACCGATACAGACTATGCCGCAATTTCATTCTTTTTACCCCAAGGGTGTAGATTGAATAGCGGAATAGAAAATATGATATCAAAAGGTGTATCTATCTCACACGTACAGACCCAGACTAGGCCCTGATTTCTATTTTTTGTACCCTATAGGCAGGATGAGGAGTAGGAGGAGTTCGGAACAGGCAGGAGGCAAACTGAAACACCCTGCAATCCTCGGCGGTGTAAGATGAGCCCCAAAAATTGGAAAGGTGTATCTCACACCTACCGATACAGACTATGCCGCAATTTAATTATTTTTACCCCCAAGGGTGTAGATTGAATAGCGGAATAGAAAATATGATATCAAAAGGTGTATCTATCTCACACGTACAGACCCAGACTAGGCCCCGATTACTATTTTTTGTACCCTAAAGGCAGGATGAGGAGTAGGAGGAGTTCGGAACAGGCAGGAGGCAAACTGAAGCACCCTGCAATCCTCGGTGGTGTAAGATGCACCCCAAAAATTGGAAAGGTGTATCTCACACGTACCGATACAGACTATGCCGCAATTTAATTATTTTTACCCCAAGGGTGTAGATTGAATAGCGGAATAGAAAATATGATATCAAAAGGTGTATCTATCTCACACGTACAGGCCCAGACTAGGCCCCGATTACTATTTTTTGTACCCTAAAGGCAGGATGAGGAGTAGGAGGATTTCGGAACAGGTAGGAGGCAAACTGAAGCACCCTGCAATCCTCGGCGGTGTAAGATGCGCCCCAAAAATTGGAAAGGTGTATCTCACACGTACCGATACTGACTATGCCGCAATTTAATTCTTTTTACCCCAAAGGGTGTAGATTGAATAGCGGAATAGAAAATATGATATAAAATTGGTGATTTTTCAATAGCACATGTGAACACAGCAGTATCTTATGTCAGTCAGCTCTGCAGCAGGCTATGAAGGGAAAAAAAAGAAAATTCCCTTTAAGTTTGTAATTTTTAAATAGATTAGTACAGACTATGCCACAATTTAACTCAAAAGGGTGTATATTGAATAGTGGAATAGAAAAAAGTGTATAAAATTGAAAATCACTCAATAGCACATGTGAACACAGCAGTGTCTTATCACAGTCAGCACTGGAGCAAAAAGGCTATGAAGGGGGGAAAAAAAAACCCCTTTTAACTTGTAGTAAAATAGATCTTAAGATGAACGCTGCACACAACTGACTGATAAAAATAGATTTTTTTCTCCCTCCTCCTCCTCAGTGGGCTCAAGTGAGGGGAAAAAAGATTGTTCACTGCACCACCCCCCACACAGCAAAATCGATGTATACTGTCCCTGCCTAATCTCTCCAGCCTGGCCCTAATATGCTCGATAAGATCGTTCACTGCACCACCCCCCACACAGCAAAATCGATGTAGAAGACTGACCCTGCCTAATCTCCAGCCTGTCCCTAATATGCTCAATAAGATCGTTCACTGCACCACCCCCCACACAGCAAAATCGATGTAGAAGACTGACCCTGCCTAATCTCCAGCCTCGCCCTAAAATGCTCTAATAACTCTCCCTGCCTGCACTCCGACCTGTCCCTGCATTCTTTTCGGACACAATTTTTCACAGAATCATTGTCTGTCCCTAATCAGCAGCCAGCACGTATAATGTGTGCTCTCTCCCTAATCTACAGCAGAATGACGCAGCGCGCTGGGGCTCTCGAACTTATAAAGACATGGTCACATGCTTCAGATGGCCAATCACAGCTACTAATACATTAGTAGGCATGGCTAGGATGGCTTAAGGCACACCAGTTAAACGCTTGTTGATTGGCTGTTGACAGCCCGCCATTAAAAGCGCGCCATTACATACAAAACAGGAAATAAAATGACCGAACACGGATTTTAAACCCGAACATACAGTAAAGTTTTCGGGTCTGCGTTCGGGTAACAAAAATCCAATTATTCGGTACGAACACGAATAATACAGTCCGTGTTCGCTCAACACTAATCTTCACATATACTTACCCTAGTCAACAACGTAAAAGCAATTAAATGTTCAATAACAGAATACATTTGAAAGGCCACACTTATGGTGTAACTAACTACCTATTATTTCCTCAATTCTGGTTCCTTAAGTGGGGCATTTTGTCCAAAATATTTTTTGCACTAGATTATTTACTAAATCATTTTACATTCTTATGTGAATTTGTTATTCTAATGAAAATGCACCCAACATACCATGGATTAAATAGAACAGTCATTATTACATCAAGATTTGCCAATTCAACAAATGGTAAAAAAAAATAATTGTCATTTCATGTACTGTCAACAGTACACATTCCTTGGTGTTTTATAGAATCAACAACAGACAAGTTAATTTTTTTTTTTTAACAAAAACTTTTTTTTAAAACATTGTCTTTCACTCTGTTATGCACCGCCTCACTCAACCCGCGGCGCGTTCCCGTCACCTCACACAGCGACCCCTCAGCAACGCCGCGGGTTGAGTGAGGCGGCTGCGGCGGCGAGCAGAGGCCGGGTGTGAGATATTTTTAAGGCTTTCCATCTCATCAGGCTTTACGGTATCACACTATCCAGTCCCCTTCTTTTATTTATGGCACACCGAGCCCCATCTTGTGGTCAGTACCGGTAATACCATCCACTGTGGCTGTGACCTGGAGGTTTGCTGTTGCTGTGATCCTTTCTGAGTGGCGCTGTGAGGAATCAACTACTAAAGGCTAATTTATACCAGAATCTGGTAAGGAGACATGCATGTCACTTGTGTGGGAGCACCATGGTGATTTGCCTTACTGGATTATTCCTTTCACTCCACTGATTTTGGAATTCATTTCTGGGACTTTAGTAGGATATACTATGAACTGATTTACTCCGTGTGTTTGTGATTTCCGGTCACAATTATTTTATATGTGTTTTCACTGGATATACTGTGTTGCATTCATTCATGCTTATGTCTACCCATCAAGGTTTATGATTTAGTAGACACCTGGTACACATTCATCCAGTGCCTTGGTTGCCTACCTGGCACTTGATGTTCACTTATTACTGTCCTCTTTGGGTGATTTCCATTTTTATGCTATCGTGATTGGTGTAGTACATATACCCATCAGTTCTCACTAGCGCAGCTTATTTCTACTTGCAAAATTAAAACAACTCAAAAATCAGTACACTAAAATGGTACAACATTCTGCAGTCACATAGAGATAAGGAAAAATATTGTTCATATTATGTTTCACTCAATTCTATATTCAACCACCACTAAACTGCCTGTGTAGATGCAAACGTAAATTACAGCTAGCAAATCTGATTGTGTGTTTCAGTCTGTAAGCTAGGCTAGCAAAGTGGAAGTAGAAAAATAAAATTAATTAATAAATAGCCTGGAGGCACAGAGGAAAGCATTAGACCTCACTAGCAATGAAAGACTTTCTTTGAGTTAAGTCATTTTGATTGAATCACCTGTGTTCAAAAATTGATATGTTTAAATAGAAATTACCATAGAAATGCTTCGCTTATTAAATCGGATGTGCTATGTTTTCATAAAAGCCTTCCCTGGGTGCACCTGCAGTGTTATGAATATTTTGTATATCTGCTACAAAATTAAATAAAGGGAAATAAATTATAGTAATTTACATTTTTATTCACAGGCTGAGAGGGCAGCAGCAAAGAAGCAATTAAAAATACTAGAAACAATGCACACAGGAAAAATAAAATAGGAATACGAGAAATATGATATCCAGACCATGACTTTTTTACTGTTTAATGCATTTGAACATATAGGTTGGATAATCTTTAATAATGGCAAATGTTCAGGTCATAGTGCAACTGTTTTTTGGTGGAGTTGTTATGCAACAGATATCTATTTTTCACAGTTAAAGACATTGAATACATGTAACATGTTTTTTCTTCTTCTTCTAAGAATAAAGCCCCATACACTCACGTAGAAAATTGGCAGGGAATTTTCGGCCAACGTCCGATCTGCCGATTTTCGGCTTGTTAGTATGATGCTTTCGACAACCAACTCCGACTTTTCGGCCGAAAAAAATCTGGTGTGCAGACTATAAAATTTTTGTTGGCCGTCAACACAACAGCCGATTTTCGTGCAGTCAGTACAGATTTTGACAGGGAAAAATCTGATGAGCAAGTCTGGGCAAGCTCAGTGAAGAAAAAACACAAAGAAAACAAACCAACACATGACATCACTTCTGAAGTAGAATTTTCTTGGCCGAGAAAATTTGTGTGCAGTCTAGGCACATTCCAACCAACAAAACACAACTTGGACAAAAGTCGGACGATCGGTCGGCCGATAATCGTTGCGTGTGTACGAGGCTTAAGCAATGTGGCCTAACAACATGGTCCATTGAGGAGTACCTTTAACTATGCTGGTCTTTTGACCTGCACAGAATTTTTTTATGTCAGATTGTAGAGAAGTGGTTCTTAACCCTTTTTAAATCACAGACCCCTTTAAGAATCTGGTGAAAGCTATGGATCCCCTCCCTATAAATATTAGGAAACACAACTTTTTATGCAATAAATATACTGTATGTACTTTTTTTCTTAAAATGTGATTGCCATACACCCATAAGACATACACAATAGGGACATACAGAATGCCTAAATAAAGTAAATGAGAATTAATGTGAAAAGGTGGGGGGGGGGGGGTCTCTTGCGCTGTCCTGGGAAGAGGGTGAATTAACTAGTTGTGTCAAAAGTTGCTGCTAGCACTTAAAGCGTATCCTTAGCCTTGAGAATTTAGTGTGTTGTTATAGTGTTACTCTACCTTTGTATAGAATAATGGGTGATGTAATTAAATAAATAGTGACTGGATTTGCTTATGTGCAAAAAATGTGAATAAATAACATAAAACAAATTCCGCATAAAATTCATATAAACATAATTCTTACTCATAAATAGGTGTGAATCATAAAACGGCAAGTGATGTAATAAAGTGCTAGTATTTCATAATAAGGTGCAAACATAGGTGATGGTGAAAGTGACTGGTGGAGCAAATCAACACCACTGATTGTAAAGATAGACCACGACTTAAAAGGTGAAATTAAATATACAAAGTGAAAACATTTTTAAAAAAAAATAAATAGTATTAAACGTCCAAAGTCTGTTTATATGTCACATCTGATGGTCACTTCATATATAACTGAAATCTCCAAAGTGGTGCTTAAAGGAAAATAGTTATGATATATCCAAAACGAGTTATAACAATCGTGCACAAAAAATAATTGTGATATATCCAAAACAGGTTGTAACAATCGTGCAGATTGGATCATGTAAGTCCAAACAGAGGATAGTGCAGTGGCGACTGGTGCTCAAAATTTTTGGGGGGGCGCAAACAGAAATGTAATAGGCATTGCTTCGCGGTAAAAAATTGCGTGACTTCCAAGTAGTTCCTGCACTACTTTGGTCCGACTTTGATGAGTTTTGCGGTCCGGAGACCTCAAGATTACACAGACATTGCTTCAAGTGTATTCAAAATAGCGGCCAAATTGTGGCAAAAATTTGCAGCAAAATTGCGCGACTTTTAGGTCGCAAAAGTGTTAAAGGGGACTAAGCTGGAAAAAATGCTGCAGCTCTAACTTTTGTTTTGTTGTGGTGCCTTAATGCAACCCATGTAAACATGCATATAATGCAAGACTGGTGTGAATGGGCTTCAAAATCTCTGTGTCTCCCAACACTGCATGAAATGATGTACAATAGGGATAAAATATATATAAAAAAAAAAACTAGTCTACATGAGTGCCTCTAATATGCTTTTGACATTTTCTTGTGCTGGACAGACCTAGCTGGTGGGGTTTCATGTAATGAAACTGAAAAATATAGGCCACCATTACTGACCTTTTTCTGAAAATGCAATTTGCCTGGCCTAAATGATTTGCGAGTCAATGACCAAATAAACAAGCTGCAGCTAGTAAAGTCGTAGGCAAGTCAGAACTGATCTGCACACTTTTTCTAGGTTAGTGGCTTTGAACATACAGTATAAAATTTCATAGATCAACATTACAGCCAAGCAGCTAGCATGTTCAAAAGGAGAGAGCTTTAATCGCTGACAGCGTTAGACAGTTCATCTCAAGGGGCCGTTTGGGCCGCAAGAACTTCTTACCACCCTCCGCAGTCCGGACTTTCTGTCATCAGGTGCTAGGACGAGTCTGTTGAGATCACATGTAGCCATGGTGCCCAGTCGCTAGTCCATTCAAACTCGATAAGGGCTGGTCTGGCATTAGCTGCGTTTGTCCGCCTTATCACGTCACCAACACCAGTCCCAAGGCCAGGGGCAGACTGACAACTCATGGGGCCCCCAGGCTTAGAGATGGCTGCCATGCAGTCACACACACAGACACACATGCACAGTATATACCAGGGCTCAAAATTTCAAGTCATGAGCTACTTACCAGGCCTTAAGAGTTACTCGCCACTTGTTGCCCCACCCAAACTCTACCCTAATCCACCCCTAAACACGCCCTCCATAGAGGACTGTAAATCCCAACAGTACATAATACAGCAGTGAAAAATACCATCAGCTATAGAAGCGTACAAATCCCAGTAACCCATAAAGAATATTGACTTGCAGTGCGCAGGTCATCTGATTCACGTGCTCCCTTCCTCTCCTGGTGGTTGTAGTGGTGGTGCAACATTGTTCTTCTTACATCAGTGTCCTCTGTCCCCCCTGCATATCACATTGCCTCCTTTCAATGCAGAGTGCCCACAGCGTGCCCCCTTTCAATGCAGAGTGCCCACAGCGTGCCCCCTTTCAATGCAGAGTGCCCACAGCGTGCCCCCTTTCAATGGCAGAGTGACCACAGCGTGCCCCCTTTCATTGGCAGAGTGACCACAGCATGCCCCCTTTCAATGGCAGAGTGACCACAGCGTGCCCCCTTTCAATGCCAGAGTGACCACAGCGTGCCCCCTTTCAATGCCAGAGTGACCACAGCGTGCTCCCTTTCAATAAAACAAAAAAGATATGTGCTATACAGCACCCTCCTCCCGCGCTCAGAACCCGGTCCTCAGGCTGCCTCAATCCCGGGAACTCGTGCTAAAACTTGGCATCCATTATGGCTAGGCTTTGCTGCCCCTTACGACCAGGGCGGTCGACCAAGCACTGTAATACAAAAACAAAGAAAGGGCGCACCAGCCTAGCGCATTATCCTCAGCGAGTTTATTAGATAAAAGTTAAAATCAGCTACTCACAAACATTCGTGAAGTACAAACACATCAATCCCATAAAAGCCGCCTCATAGCAGAGGTCCAACGTCTTTACTGGAAGCAGAGGGCTGACGCGTTTCGAGGCCGTGCCTCTTCCTCAGAGCCCTCTGCTTCCAGTAAAGACGTTGGACCTCTGCTATGAGGCGGCTTTTATGGGATTGATGTGTTTGTACTTCACGAATGTTTGTGAGTAGCTGATTTTAACTTTTATCTAATAAACTCGCTGAGGATAATGCGCTAGGCTGGTGCGCCCTTTCTTTGTTTTTGTATTACAGTGCTCCCTTTCAATGCCAGAATGACCACAGCATGTCCCATTTCAATGCCAGAGTGACCACAACGTGCCCCCTTTCAATGCACAGTGACCAGCGTGCCCCCTTTCAATGCATAGACCAGCGTGCCCCCTTCAATGCAGAGACCAGCGTACGGCATGCCCCTTCAATGCAGAGATCATCGTGCCCCCTTCAATGCAGAGATCAGCGTGCCCCCTTTCAATGCAGAGTGAACAGGGTACCAAGCCCCCCCGAGACCAGTGCACTTGACTTACCTGTTGTAGCAGCGGCTTCTCTTCAGTCCCTGCGTCTCCTCTCCTCCCGCCTCCTCCTCGGCCAATGGCATGGGGTTTGCGTTTCAGAAAATCAAGAAGCGGGTCTCGGACCCGCTTCCTGATTGGCCAGGAGGAGGATCCGTGTGACAATAGCGAATTTTCATTCGCTATTGTCACAGAATGGGTGGGCTCGGGGCGCACTGCTCTGCACCCCAGGTCCACCCTTTCCTGAAGCCTACTAGAGCCAAATTGTAATAGGCGGGGACTGTCTGGGAGCCAGCGGCGTGGCGGCCTGGAGGAGAAAGGGTTGACGTCACTGGTTGCTAGACGCTAAGCGGCTCTAGCCTAGCAACCAGTGCTGTGTGTGCGCTTCGGCCGCCTCCCCGCAGAGAGAGAGAGCACCGCCGCTGCAGCTACAGGCAGGGACAGAGAAAGCCAGAGCCCAGAGCGGATGATATACAGATGGTCACAGTAAGGCGGTTCTGCAAACTTCCTAATGTTTAGTAACCGGTTCTGTGGTAACCGGTGCGAACCGGCTGAATCCCACCACTGCTTACTCGCCATCCTCATAATTCCACTCGCAAAATGCACAGTATATACACACACACACACACACATGCACAGTATACACACACACACGCACAGTATACACACACACACACAGTATACACTCACACACAGTATATACACACATACACATGCACAGTATACACACACACAGAATATACACACACACGCACAGTATACACACACACACACACACACACACACAGTATACACACAGTATATACACACACACACACACACACGGATAGTATACACACACACAGTATATACACACACGCACAGTACAAACACACACAGTATACACAGACAGTATACACACACACAGTATACACGCACAGTATACACACACGCACACGCACAGTATACACACATACAGTATATACACACACACACACACAGTATACACACACACACACACACAGTATATACACACACACACACACACAGTATACACACACACACACACAGTATATACACACACACACACACACACACACAGTATACACACACACACACACACAAACACAGTATACACACACACACAGTATATACACACACACATGGATAGTATACACACACACAGTATATACACACACACACATTATACACACACACACACTATACACACACAGACATTATACACACACACACAGTATACACGCACAGTATACACACACGCACACGCACAGTATACACACACACGCACACACAGAATATATACACACACACAGTATACACACACAGTATATACACACACACACATGCACAGTACACACACACACACACACACACACACAGTATATACACACACAGTATCCACATACACACACACACACACACACACACACAGTATATACACACACAGTATATACACACACACACACATGCACAGCATACACACACACAGTATACACACACACGCACAGTATACACACACAGTATATATACACACACACACACACACACACACACACACAGTATACACACACACGCACATTATACACACACACACACACACCTCAAAATCAGCCAGAATCTCACAGACACATTAGGTGGGAATGCAGGAGAGGAGGACACTGTGCCTGTGTACTGGTGGGCAGGTTATGAGTAGGGAGGTGTAGAAGAGATTTGGGGAGACATACAGAACATGTCCTTCCTCCAGAAGCAGTGACACTTCTCACACAGAGAATCCATCTCACAACCTCAGAGACAGAGGCCCTGCTAGAGGGAGCACAGCTCCCCTCCCCTCCTCTTCTCTCCTCTCCTCAATTTCGTTTAGCTCACCCCAGCTTACCTTCAAGCAGGCTGCAGCCGGTCCCACACTGCAGGCTGTGTCCCTCCTCTCTCTCCAGTCCTCCAGCTCCTGGCAGTGGCATCTCCTCTTCTGAAATCAAAAGAGTCATGCTGTAATGGTCAGTTTGCTCCTGCCTCCCAGCAGGAAGCAGAGAGAGTGATGCCTGGCCCAAGCACCGCCCCCTACGATGTTGGACGTTCTGATTGGTCCAGGCTGGACCAATCACAGGACGGCAATAGTGAGTGGGAGTGTTCGGGGCACTCTAAAAGGCGGCCAATCATTGTACAAGAAAAAAGGCACGTGATGCCAAAACCCCCACCCCTCCCATAGCCAGCAATGTGTCCGGCGCCCCGCTGGCATATTAAAGGTACACTTTTTTTTTCTTTATGCTGATTTTACCAGTGACTAGCCTTGGGGGGGCGGCGCCCCTGCGCCCCCTATTGACCAGCCGCCACTGGGATAGTGCATGAGGGGAAAAAACATCTAGGTGTTGTAATTATTGCAGAAAGTGAGGGTGATCTTCCATGCTGGTGCCTGAAAACTGTGTGCCTGGCCTCTCACCTCTCACTTTCTTGCAAAGAGCCTTACAAGTAAACCAGTGGGTCCAGGGGATCCTGGGTGTGGAGAGAAAAAAGCTTCAAATTTAAATGGTAAACATGGACCAACAAGCCATGAGATGCTTAAGGGACGGTGCTATAATCAGTGGCAGGGTTCATTTTCTTTTATTTCTTTCAATGGGAAACATTTGATTGGGATAAGGGGAGGGCTGTATAGTGAATGTAAATGTTTTTTTTTTTTAATTCTGACCCTCTGGGACTCCCTGAAAATCATCCATGGACCACTTAGGGGTCCATGGACCCCAAATTAGGAGTCTCTGTTCTAGAGGATAATAGACTAAAATAGTAGAATGATCAATTAGTCCAATAAACTTGTATTCATTTAAAATACCCAGTCATGTGTTGGGGACTTACAAAAAGCAGGAATTCAGTGTCACGAGGCAATTAATTAATTTACAATTTTTTTGCCATTATTCAATTTTTATTAGATTGTAAAGGGGCATTGATGATGGGAAAAGTATCTATCCATCTGAAACTGCTAGTTATGAGTACATTGTAGTACAGGGACAGTAGAATCAGCTCTTTCCTTTCTGAGCAGTAGACAGGCTATAGTATGTAAAAGCATTTTTTTATTTTTTTTATTTTAGCAAAATGCAAAACTGAAACTTCTTACAGTCATTTTTCCAAACTATGTGGGCTGGATCTAGACTTCCACCTGCATTCTCTAAGAATGTGTGTTCCCATGTGTTCCCATGTACACACATGCATACAAAATAGATCTTGTTAGCCGATCCTGTTAATCGCCAATGAACAATTTAATGTTACTGTACTTAGTCTTTACATATTATTGGCAGTACTACATACAAAGCAGCCACAATACATTAACCACAATACCGGACACATTTACCCCCTTCCTTCTCAGGCCCATTTTCAGCGCTGTCATACTTTGAAGGACAATCGCACGATCATGCAACACTGTACCCATATGAATTTTTTTTTTCACACAAATTGAGTTTTATTTGAGTGATATTTTACCACTTCCCTCAAAATAACGTACCTGTACGTTACTTTGTTGAAGTGGTTGAACTGGGGTGAAGCCTGCAGCTGCTGTCCACAAGGTTTAGGAGTGTGTCTATGGGACTGTTTGACCATTCTTCCAGAAGTGCATTTGTGAGGTTAGGCACTGATGTGGACGAGAAGGCCTGGCTCATAGTCTCCACTCAAATTCCTTCCAAATGTGTTCCATTGATGGGGAAACTGTATATTTTAGATTTCCTTATTATTGTTGGTTCATATTGTGGCTCACTAATGAATTTTAAGCCTTTAAATCTTGGTCAAGAAGCCATAAAAGGTTATATGTATTGTTTTGCTATAGGAAAATATACTTTGTATATTTCCACGCGCCTCTGGGAAAGGGTGAATGGTAAATAGTGCAATCTACTAAATAATATTAATTAAATAAATAAGTGAATATAATAGCAGCTGCTGTATGAAAGTGGGATAGTTGCAAGTGATTGGTCTAGAAGACCAAATACAGCGCTTGCTGTGGTAATAAATATATGTACTGATAACAAATAATAAATACAATTCCTATAAATCATCAATTTTCAGTGAATGTAAAGTGCAACAGTGTTGGATATACTAATAACAAATAAATTTAAGTTTGATCAATTAATAAAATTCCTATAAGTCATCAATTTGCAGTGAATATAAAGTGCAACAGTGTTGGATAAGATGGAATAATTCACAATATTAAGTTTAAATACAACAGTGACTTGTAAGTGCTCAGATGAATATACAAAAAGTCCTTGGTGAAGGTGATTGTTTAAATGTTCAAAAAGTGCTCGTGCTCAGGCTTGATTGATATAATCTCAGCAGTATCCAATCCCAAGTAAGTAATAGGTCGGGTCACTTACTGAATGTAATGGGTCCTGAATGCCATACGGCACCAGGACCAAACAAACTTTGTAAGCCCCCTGGGCTCGATGGGTCCCCTCTGGGCGATATCCCATGGGCTGGCAACAACTCCTCTGGGCTCCAATATATACAATCCGGTCCAATAGGGAGGGAGAAAGAATCCAAATAGTGTAGTAATTAAATTTAAAGGTAGTTTATTTACCCATGTATGGGGTACAAAGAATTAAAATCATGCAGGCAATAGCGTTGGTGGTCAGCGGTGCGGGCTGCACGTTCTCCTCACGGAGCTGGCTTCCGGCTTCCGGCTTGCGCTCCACTAACGTAAACGTAACAACGCTATGCGTTCCAAGCTGACGCGTTTTGTCACTTCTGGTGACGTCCTCAGAACCTGATGTAAAGCTTGAGGGATGCAGGATGAGCCTACTACCCCCCCCCCCTTAAAAAGTGATATCTCTGTCCAAACAACTTTGATTGGTCATTTACTCACATACTAGCCTGTATCCACCACAGCCCAAACTGGAATAAGCTAGTCCCGTCTCCAGAGCAGCATCATGTAACATGCAAGCATCTGGTTTGATTACCTGTCCACGCCTTTATGGGGGACTCCGTGCAAACTACATTTTTAGTTAAGTATTCTTGTTATGGTTTCTTTATCTGTATCTGACATTACTTTTAATAAATGTTATACTTTTAAGTTTTTGTGTGATCTCTCTTTGCACATATCGAACACAGCCCCAAAAAACAAGACAAAACACTTGGTACCAGAAAACTGGGGTGTTTGATTTGTATAAACAAGAGATACAAATGTGATGCAGAATTGTGCTAGACTGTTTGTGGAGGATGTAATGTTGTGCTCTTGTATTGTACCCCATAGCACATTCAGAAAGCATAGAAAATGTTTCAGATACTTAGCTGGCTTATTTGAGAGGCATTTAGGTGATCAGATGCAAGCTGATTTTTGTTTTGGTGGCCATGACTGGACACTGGCTTGCGATTTTGTTTTTGTTAACCACTTGCCTACCGCCGCACGACTATTTACTGCGGCGGTCAGCCCCTCACAGGCAAAGTGACGTAGTACTACGTCGCTTGCCTGTGAGGCTCTAGGACCTCCCGTTCGCTCACGGACCCCCCCCTGCACGTGGACCTGATGTCCGCCGAGCACTCGCGATTGTCCGTTACAGCGGGAGAAAAGCAGGCGGCTAATGTAAACACAGCCGCCTGTCATTCTCCCCTGTGGAAAAGCACAGATCATACGGTCCTGCTATGTAGGACCGTTGATCTCTGCTGTTACACACACAGCCACATCCAATCACAGTAAGAAACACGCCCCTAGGGACACACTTAACCCCTCCTTCTCAAATAAAGTTAACCCCCTTCCCTGCCAGTGTCATTTTTACAGTAACATTGCATATGTATAGCACTAATTACTGTAGTAATGTCACTGGTACCCCCGAAAGTGTCAAAAATGTCAGTCAAGGGTCTGATCTGTCCGCCGCAATGTCGCAAAAAATCGCAGATCGCCGCCATTACTCGTTAAAAAAAAAAAAATAAAAATGACAAAAATCTTTCCCTTAGTTAGTAAACACAATAACTTTTGCGCAAACCAATCAAAATATGCTTTTTGCAATTTTTTTTTACCAAACATATGTAGCAGAAAACAAATTGGCCTAAAATGTTAAAAAATTTTGATTTTTACTATTTTTTTGGGGGAATTTCTTATAAAAAAAATTTGAAAAATATTGTTATTTTTGCAAAATTATCGCTCTTTTTTTGATTATAGCGCATGATTAAAAAAATCGCACAGGTGATCAAATACCACCAAAAGAAAGCTTGTGTTTGTGGGAAAAAAAGGACATCAATTTCGTTTGGGTACAGTGTCGCACGACCGCGCAATTGTCCGGTAAAGTCACATAGTAGTGCCGAATCGCAAAATAGGACCTGGTCAGGAAGGGGGTAAAATCTTCTGGGGCTTAAGTGGTTAAATTGGGAAAGAGACTGAAATACAAATGAAACTGTTGTATCTTCAGGAAGCCTCAATTTGTAATAGCAATAGCATCGGCCTCTGGACTGTAGAAGTTTCAGAGCAATGAGATATTTTTGAATTTCAAAAACTGTAAGCTGTCTGATCAGTTTGTAAAACTGCAGTTACGTAAGATATGTGTGTATACATTGAGCTCTTTGTGTTGTGTTAGATAACTAATGATGAGAAAAGGTTGCTTGTATGAAGATGTTGAATGCTTGTTGCATTATCTTTTTTAATGACAATGTTACCTGAATTAAGCCAAAAAGGTAATGCAATGTATGGCTGATCTGTAAAAAAAAAATCTTTGCCATAGATGTTTAAGGGTCGTACTGCGTGAGCAGCCTGCTTGGGTGAGGGGCTTCACCCCCCTCCCTTCACATGCCTGTATGTTTCTGTGTAAAAAAGGGAGAGAAAGCCTCCCCCTCCCTCCTTCCATGGATATATCCTGTGTGAGATGTTCTGTGTGAGGGACTGTGTCTGTGAAATGTAGGATAATGTGTTCATTTTTGACCAGCTATGAAATGACTAATGTAACATGTGATGTTCAAATGTTGGTGATACATAAGGCCAAGGGAAATGTTTAATTATGTTGTACAAATAAAATCCTAGTTGAAATTGTTAGTTTTTGCTATGTAACTCTAGGATTCATTTTAAACAAAGAAAAAATAAAGGCTGATTGAGCCTGACACCCTTTAAACTCCTAAAAGCTGCCACAATTATTATACCTATTTAAATGTTTAGTTCTCCATTCCAGCCTACTAGGCGTGAAAAGGGAGAAGGCTCCACCCACTGATAAAAAACCAGGTCGTACCCTTGAATGAAAGTCATTTGAATAAGATAGTTGATGAGTGAAGACCAAACTTAGAATATTTTAACTTGACAGCATAAGACAGGACAATAATGAATGATCACTGGAGATGTAAATCTAATATGTATTGATCCTTTTGGTGATTGTAATGAAATGTGATACTGTAGAATACAACACTAAGTTTTTTTGTTAATAAAGATGGAACCAGATATCTTCCTAGAAGTTTCCAAGATCTGTATGGGATTAAACAATAGGTTGAAATGGAAAAATCAATATGGGTTTGGTGACGTATAATCCTTGTGCGCAATGTAATGAACACACTGAACATATATTTTATGAATATAATTTTAACTATGGTGAATTATTGACAACATTTGAGGACATACTTTAATGAAAATCCACATGGTGATAATTATTATTTAATTATTATGAGCTCAATTAATTTAGGTAGAAAAGTAGTGTTGAGCGAACACGGACTGTATTATTCGTGTTCGTACCGAATAATTGGATTTTTTGTACCCGAACACGGACACGGACACTTTACTGTATGTTCGGGTAAAAATCCGTGTTCGGTCGTTTTATTTCCGGGTTTTGCATGCTTTGGCGCTCTTTTCATGGCGGGCTTTCAACAGCCAATCAACAATCGTTTAACTGGTGTGCCTTAAGCCATCCCAGCCATGCCTGCAAATGTCTCAGTAGCTGTGATTGGCCGTCTGAAGCATGTGACCAAGTCTTTATAAGTTCGAGGCAGCCGCAGCGGCGTCATTATGCTGCTTAGATTCAGGGACAGAGCACACATCAACGTGCTGGCTGCTGATTAGGGAAAGATAGGCAGGAAAAAACCATTTGTGTCCGGATAGAATTGAGGGACAGGTCGGAGTGTTTAGGCAGGGCGAGTTGTAGGCATTTTAGGGATAGAGTCTGCTGAATTATATAGGGTCAGTGTCTTCTACAAACTACAATCGATATTGCTGTGTGGGGGGTGGGGTCTGCACTCAATCCTGATCTACGATCTCTTCTCAATCCTGTTAGGGACAGAGTCTGCTGAATTTTAGGGAAACTGTGTTCTACAAACTACAATCGATATTGCTGTGTGGTGTGGGATTGGAGATAGGCAGGTGTCAGTGATCCACATCCATTTTTCTGTGTGTGAGCTGCAGTGAACACAATCTTTTTGGGCTGCAGTGAACACAATCTTTTTGGGCTGCAGTGAACACAATCTTTTTGGGCTGCAGTGAACACAATCTTTTTGGGCTGCAGTGAACACAATCCTTTTTGGTGTGCAGTGAACACAATCTTTGTGGGGTGCAGTGAACAAAATCCTTTGTGGGGTGCAGTGAACACAATCTTTTTGGGGTGCAGTGAACAAAATCCTTTTTGGGGTGCAGTGAACAACATCCTTTTTGGGGTGCAGTGAACACAATCTTTTTGGGGTGCAGTGAACAAAATCCTTTGTGGGGTGCAGTGAACACAATCTTTTTGGGGTGCAGTGAACACAATCTTTTTGGGGTGGAGTGAACAACATCCTTTTTGGGGTGCAGTGAACAAAATCCTTTTTGGGGTGCAGTGAACAAAATCATTTTTGGGGTGCAGTGAACACAATCTTTTTGGGGTGCAGTGAACACAATCTTTGTGGGGTGCAGTGAACACAATCTTTTTGGGGTGGAGTGAACAACATCCTTTTTGGGGTGCAGTGAACAACATCCTTTTTGGGGTGCAGTGAACACAATCTTTTTGGGGTGCAGTGAACACAATCTTTGTGGGGTACAGTGAACAGAATCTTTGTGGGGTGCAGTGAACACAATCTTTGGGGGGTACAGTGAACACAATCTTTGTGAGGTGCAGTGAACACAATCTTTGTGGGGTGCAGTGAACACAATCATTGTGGGGTGCAGTGAACTCAATCTTTGTGGGGTACAGTGAACACAATCTCATACTGAAGGTTTGAGGGTGCTGCCTGTTCCATACTCCCCCTACTCCTCATCTAGCCTTTTAGGGGTACAAACAATAGTAATTGGGGCCTAGTGTGGTTGTGTACGTGTGATATACATACACTTTTTTGGGATCATATTTTCTATTCCGCTATTTAATCAAAAACCTTTGGGGATCAGTTAAATTGGGGGATAGTCTGTGTTGGTACGTGTGAGAGAGATCCACCTTTCCAAGTTGTTGGGGTTCATCTCATACTTCTGAAGGTTTGAGGGTGCTGCCTGTTCCATACTCCCCCTACTCCTAGCCTTTTAGGGGTACAAACAATAGTAATTGGGGCCTAGTGTGGTTGTGTACGTGTGATATACATACACTTTTTTGGGATCATATTTTCTATTCCGCTATTTAATCAAAAACCTCTGGGGATCAGTTAAATTGGGGGATAGTCTGTGTTGGTACGTGTGAGAGAGATCCACCTTTCCAAGTTGTTGGGGTTCATCTCATACTTCTGAAGGTTTGAGGGTGCTGCCTGTTCCATACTCCCCCTACTCCTAGCCTTTTAGGGGTACAAACAATAGTAATTGGGGCCTAGTGTGGTTGTGTACGTGTGATATACATACACTTTTTTGGGATCATATTTTCTATTCCGCTATTTAATCAAAAACCTCTGGGGATCAGTTAAATTGGGGGATAGTCTGTGTTGGTACGTGTGAGAGAGATCCGCCTTTCCAAGTTGTTGGGGTTCATCTCATACTTCTGAAGGTTTGAGGGTGCTGCCTGTTCCATACTCCCCCTACTCCTAGCCTTTTAGGGGTACAAACAATAGTAATTGGGGCCTAGTGTGGTTGTGTACGTGTGATATACATACACTTTTTTGGGATCATATTTTCTATTCCGCTATTTAATCAAAAACCTTTGGGGATCAGTTAAATTGGGGGATAGTCTGTGTTGGTACGTGTGAGAGAGATCCACCTTTCCAAGTTGTTGAGGTTCATCTCATACTTCTGAAGGTTTGAGGGTGCTGCCTGTTCCATACTCCCCCTACTCCTAGCCTTTTAGGGGTACAAACAATAGTAATTGGGGCCTAGTGTGGTTGTGTACGTGTGATATACATACACTTTTTTGGGATCATATTTTCTATTCCGCTATTTAATCAAAAACCTTTGGGGATCAGTTAAATTGGGGGATAGTCTGTGTTGGTACGTGTGAGAGAGATCCACCTTTCCAAGTTGTTGGGGTTCATCTCATACTTCTGAAGGTTTGAGGGTGCTGCCTGTTCCATACTCCCCCTACTCCTAGCCTTTTAGGGGTACAAACAATAGTAATTGGGGCCTAGTGTGGTTGTGTACGTGTGATATACATACACTTTTTTGGGATCATATTTTCTATTCCGCTATTTAATCAAAAACCTTTGGGGATCAGTTAAATTGGGGGATAGTCTGTGTTGGTACGTGTGAGAGAGATCCACCTTTCCAAGTTGTTGGGGTTCATCTCATACTTCTGAAGGTTTGAGGGTGCTGCCTGTTCCATACTCCCCCTACTCCTAGCCTTTTAGGGGTACAAACAATAGTAATTGGGGCCTAGTGTGGTTGTGTACGTGTGATATACATACACTTTTTTGGGATCATATTTTCTATTCCGCTATTTAATCAAAAACCTTTGGGGATCAGTTAAATTGGGGGATAGTCCGTGTTGGTACGTGTGAGAGAGATCCACCTTTCCAAGTTGTTGGGGTTCATCTCATACTTCTGAAGGTTTGAGGGTGCTGCCTGTTCCATACTCCCCCTACTCCTAGCCTTTTAGGGGTACAAACAATAGTAATTGGGGCCTAGTGTGGTTGTGTACGTGTGATATACATACACTTTTTTGGGATCATATTTTCTATTCCGCTATTTAATCAAAAACCTCTGGGGATCAGTTAAATTGGGGGATAGTCTGTGTTGGTACGTGTGAGAGAGATCCACCTTTCCAAGTTGTTGGGGTTCATCTCATACTTCTGAAGGTTTGAGGGTGCTGCCTGTTCCATACTCCCCCTACTCCTAGCCTTTTAGGGGTACAAACAATAGTAATTGGGGCCTAGTGTGGTTGTGTACGTGTGATATACATACACTTTTTTGGGATCATATTTTCTATTCCGCTATTTAATCAAAAACCTTTGGGGATCAGTTAAATTGGGGGATAGTCTGTGTTGGTACGTGTGAGAGAGATCCACCTTTCCAAGTTGTTGGGGTTCATCTCATACTTCTGAAGGTTTGAGGGTGCTGCCTGTTCCATACTCCCCCTACTCCTAGCCTTTTAGGGGTACAAACAATAGTAATTGGGGCCTAGTGTGGTTGTGTACGTGTGATATACATACACTTTTTTGGGATCATATTTTCTATTCCGCTATTTAATCAAAAACCTCTGGGGATCAGTTAAATTGGGGGATAGTCTGTGTTGGTACGTGTGAGAGAGATCCACCTTTCCAAGTTGTTGGGGTTCATCTCATACTTCTGAAGGTTTGAGGGTGCTGCCTGTTCCATACTCCCCCTACTCCTAGCCTTTTAGGGGTACAAACAATAGTAATTGGGGCCTAGTGTGGTTGTGTACGTGTGATATACATACACTTTTTTGGGATCATATTTTCTATTCCGCTATTTAATCAAAAACCTTTGGGGATCAGTTAAATTGGGGGATAGTCTGTGTTGGTACGTGTGAGAGAGATCCACCTTTCCAAGTTGTTGGGGTTCATCTCATACTTCTGAAGGTTTGAGGGTGCTGCCTGTTCCATACTCCCCCTACTCCTAGCCTTTTAGGGGTACAAACAATAGTAATTGGGGCCTAGTGTGGTTGTGTACGTGTGATATACATACACTTTTTTGGGATCATATTTTCTATTCCGCTATTTAATCAAAAACCTCTGGGGATCAGTTAAATTGGGGGATAGTCTGTGTTGGTACGTGTGAGAGAGATCCACCTTTCCAAGTTGTTGGGGTTCATCTCATACTTCTGAAGGTTTGAGGGTGCTGCCTGTTCCATACTCCCCCTACTCCTAGCCTTTTAGGGGTACAAACAATAGTAATTGGGGCCTAGTGTGGTTGTGTACGTGTGATATACATACACTTTTTTGGGATCATATTTTCTATTCCGCTATTTAATCAAAAACCTTTGGGGATCAGTTAAATTGGGGGATAGTCTGTGTTGGTACGTGTGAGAGAGATCCACCTTTCCAAGTTGTTGGGGTTCATCTCATACTTCTGAAGGTTTGAGGGTGCTGCCTGTTCCATACTCCCCCTACTCCTAGCCTTTTAGGGGTACAAACAATAGTAATTGGGGCCTAGTGTGGTTGTGTACGTGTGATATACATACACTTTTTTGGGATCATATTTTCTATTCCGCTATTTAATCAAAAACCTCTGGGGATCAGTTAAATTGGGGGATAGTCTGTGTTGGTACGTGTGAGAGAGATCCACCTTTCCAAGTTGTTGGGGTTCATCTCATACTTCTGAAGGTTTGAGGGTGCTGCCTGTTCCATACTCCCCCTACTCCTAGCCTTTTAGGGGTACAAACAATAGTAATTGGGGCCTAGTGTGGTTGTGTACGTGTGATATACATACACTTTTTTGGGATCATATTTTCTATTCCGCTATTTAATCAAAAACCTTTGGGGATCAGTTAAATTGGGGGATAGTCTGTGTTGGTACGTGTGAGAGAGATCCACCTTTCCAAGTTGTTGGGGTTCATCTCATACTTCTGAAGGTTTGAGGGTGCTGCCTGTTCCATACTCCCCCTACTCCTAGCCTTTTAGGGGTACAAACAATAGTAATTGGGGCCTAGTGTGGTTGTGTACGTGTGATATACATACACTTTTTTGGGATCATATTTTCTATTCCGCTATTTAATCAAAAACCTCTGGGGATCAGTTAAATTGGGGGATAGTCTGTGTTGGTACGTGTGAGAGAGATCCACCTTTCCAAGTTGTTGGGGTTCATCTCATACTTCTGAAGGTTTGAGGGTGCTGCCTGTTCCATACTCCCCCTACTCCTAGCCTTTTAGGGGTACAAACAATAGTAATTGGGGCCTAGTGTGGTTGTGTACGTGTGATATACATACACTTTTTTGGGATCATATTTTCTATTCCGCTATTTAATCAAAAACCTTTGGGGATCAGTTAAATTGGGGGATAGTCTGTGTTGGTACGTGTGAGAGAGATCCACCTTTCCAAGTTGTTGAGGTTCATCTCATACTTCTGAAGGTTTGAGGGTGCTGCCTGTTCCATACTCCCCCTACTCCTAGCCTTTTAGGGGTACAAACAATAGTAATTGGGGCCTAGTGTGGTTGTGTACGTGTGATATACATACACTTTTTTGGGATCATATTTTCTATTCCGCTATTTAATCAAAAACCTTTGGGGATCAGTTAAATTGGGGGATAGTCTGTGTTGGTACGTGTGAGAGAGATCCACCTTTCCAAGTTGTTGGGGTTCATCTCATACTTCTGAAGGTTTGAGGGTGCTGCCTGTTCCATACTCCCCCTACTCCTAGCCTTTTAGGGGTACAAACAATAGTAATTGGGGCCTAGTGTGGTTGTGTACGTGTGATATACATACACTTTTTTGGGATCATATTTTCTATTCCGCTATTTAATCAAAAACCTCTGGGGATCAGTTAAATTGGGGGATAGTCTGTGTTGGTACGTGTGAGAGAGATCCACCTTTCCAAGTTGTTGGGGTTCATCTCATACTTCTGAAGGTTTGAGGGTGCTGCCTGTTCCATACCCCCCCTACTCCTCATCTAGCCTTTTAGGGGTACAAACAATAGTAATTGGGGCCTAGTGTGGTTGTGTACGTGCGAGATACATACACTTTTTTTGATCATATTTCCTATTCCGCTATTCAATAAAAACCTTTGAGGATCAATTGAATTGCGGGATAGTCTGTGTCGGTACGTGTGAGAGAGATCCACCTTTCCAAGTTGTTGGGGTTCATCTCATACTTCTAAAGGTTTGAGGGTGCTGCCTGTTCCATACCCCCCCTACTCCTCATCTAGCCTTTTAGGGGTACAAACAATAGTAATTGGGGCCTAGTGTGTGTCAGGATCTGTGTCATTACGTGGGTCACCTGCTGGTGGCACTGTTGTTCCTGGAACTGAGGGGCGCAGTTCCAGGGCCCACCAGCGGGTGTCTCCCAGCAGCTGGACTGTTCTTTTAATTAAGCTGCACCTGAGGAGGACTGCTGAGGGAATATAAGCCCGCCCTTCACTGAGGCTCAGTGCTTCAGTATTTTCTCTGCTAGCCGTGTCCCTGTCTGATCCTGTATCCTGAAACCTGTATCCTGAAACCTGTATCCTGAAACCTGTATCCTGATCCTGAGTCCTGTTCCCTGCATCCTGCTTCCTTTACCTGGCTCCCTGCTTTCCTTGTCTCCTGTTCCTGTCCTGTCCTGCAATTGTTTGCTCCATCCCTTTGTATATAGTTTGTTAGGTTCTATTGGGGTTTTGTACTGTTATCATTTATATTTTGTTTACTTGTTTATGGTCACTGGTGTTGGTATTGGAGTGTGTCATTTTGCTTAATAAACTTATTTACATCTTTATCCATCTGGGTCCTGATTCCTTGGTGCAGCCAACTGATCTGATCACTCTTGCTGGATGCCTGCATGTGGTATCCCTGACAGAATACTGAAGCCACTAACGATCAGATCGGTTGCACCTGGGAATTAGGAATTTTCTGGTTGTTGCAAGATGCAGTCAGAGGAGGTCTTTTATTTTTCTTTGCTTGTAACAGAAGACAGGGAATATTGTCGCCAAATTTTGAAAACTTACACTAGCGAGCAGTTGTTGGAATGCATCCGTCTGGCCCACTCGTTTGTTGACAAAGGCAGAGTTTTGTTCAAAGAGATTCAGCCACTTATTCAGCTCTGTGCAGAGTTGGCTTTATCTAATACCCCTAAGGGTGGTGATGATTATTCTCCTCCTTTTAGTGTCTCTCAGGTGGTATCTCTTGTGTGGCTCTTGGAAGATGATAAACCCTATTTTATTGAACATTATTCAGTGTATTCTCCAGAGGCCCTGTTGGATTGCATGAATGCTGTATATTCTCTAATCAGACAAGGGGGTTGTAAATTGAGTTTTGTTCAGGCCTTACTGCAAACCTGGTCAGATCTTTCCAATTTAGCATCAGCTAACTCACACCAATCCACTTCTGCCTCTGGACACCAGTTTTCTCAAAGTTTCTCCTCTCCGTTACCCGTAGCAACCACAGCTGCAGTTAGGTATGGTTTGCTTTCCACTGCTTGTTCATATCCTGGCTTAACGAGTTGCACTTTTCCTGCATTTAACTCTGTGAAAACTTCCTCTACTACTCTGTTGCCCCTAGCAACCTCTCAGAAATTCTCCTCTGTAACTGTCTCTCCTTTTCCACCATCTCCCAATACTGCCATATCGCTTCCATCTACTTCACAATCTATTCATAGCCCTGCAACCACTAGCAAGATTTCTGTATCTAAACCTAAAAAGAAAAGGAGATTTTTCCCAACACATACAATTATACCTGTTACCCAGCCTGCTGATCCAGTGCCCGCTGATCTAGTGCCTCCTACTGAGCCTGTTGATCCAGTGCCCACTGATCCGGTGCCTCCTACTGAGCCTGCTGATTTAGTGCCCGCTGTTCTGATGCCTGTTGTTCCAGTGCCTGCTGATCCAGTGCCCACTGATCCGGTGCCTCCTACTGAGCCTGCTGATCCAATGCCCACTGTTCTGATGCCTGCTGTTCCAGTGCCCGCTGATCTGGTGCCTCCTACTGAGCCCGCTGATCCAGTACCTGCTGTTCCGGTGCCCGCTGATCCGGTGCCTCCTACTGAGCCTGCTGATCCAGTGCCCACTGATCCGTTGCCTTCTACTGAGCCTGCTGATCCAGTGCCCGCTGTTCTGATGCCTGTTGTTCCAGTGCCCGCTGATCCAGTGCCCACTGATCCGGTGCCTCCTACTGAGCCTGCTGATCCAGTGCCCACTGTTCTGATGCCTGCTGTTACAGTGCCCGCTGATCTGGTGCCTCCTACTGAGCCTGCTGGTCAAGTGCCTGCTGTTCTGATGCCTGCTGATCCAGTGCCCGCTGATCTGGGGCCTCTAACTGAGCCTGTTGATCCAGTGCCCACTGATCCGGTGCCTCCTACTGAGCCTGCTGATCCAGTGCCCAATGTTCTGATGCCTGTTGTTCCAGTGCCTGCTGATCCAGTGCCCACTGATCTGGTGCCTCCTACTGAGCCTGCTGATCCAGTGCCCACTGTTCTGATGCCTGCTGTTCCAGTGCCCGCTGATCTGGTGCCTTCTACTGAGCCCGCTGATCCAGTGCCTGCTGTTCCGGTGCCCGCTGATCCAGTGCCTCCTACTGAGCCTGCTGACCCAGTGCCCACTGATCCGGTACCTTCTACTGAGCCTGCTGATCCAGTGCCCGCTGTTCTGATGCCTGTTGTTCCAGTGCCCACTGATCCGGTGCCTCCTACTGAGCCTGCTGATCCAGTGCCCACTGTTCTGATGCCTGCTGTTACAGTGCCCGCTTGTCTGGTGCCTCTGACTGAGCCTGCTGATCCAGTGCCTGCTGTTCTGATGCCTGCTGATCCAGTGCCCGCTGATCTGGTGCCTCTTAATGAGCCTGTTGATCCAGTGCCCACTGATCCGGTGCCTCCTACTGAGCCTGCTGATCCAGTGCTCGCTGTTCTGATGCCTGTTGTTCCAGTGCCCGCTGATCCAGTGCCCACTGATCCGGTGCCTCCTACTGAGCCTGCTGATCCAGTGCCCACTGTTCTGATGCCTGCTGTTCCAGTGCCCGCTGATCTGGTGCCTCCTACTGAGCCCGCTGATCCAGTGCCCACTGATCCGGTACCTTCTACTGAGCCTGCTGATCCAGTGCCCGCTGTTCTGATGCCTGTTGTTCCAGTGCCCACTGATCCGGTGCCTCCTACTGAGCCTGCTGATCCAGTGCCCACTGTTCTGATGCCTGCTGTTACAGTGCCCGCTTGTCTGGTGCCTCTGACTGAGCCTGCTGATCCAGTGCCTGCTGTTCTGATGCCTGCTGATCCAGTGCCCGCTGATCTGGTGCCTCTTAATGAGCCTGTTGATCCAGTGCCCACTGATCCGGTGCCTCCTACTGAGCCTGCTGATCCAGTGCTCGCTGTTCTGATGCCTGTTGTTCCAGTGCCCGCTGATCCAGTGCCCACTGATCCGGTGCCTCCTACTGAGCCTGCTGATCCAGTGCCCACTGTTCTGATGCCTGCTGTTCCAGTGCCCGCTGATCTGGTGCCTCCTACTGAGCCCGCTGATCCAGTGCCTTCTATTCCGGTGCCCGCTGATCCAGTGCCTCCTACTGAGCCTGCTGATCCAGTGCCCTTTGATCCGGTGCCTTCTACTGAGCCTGCTGATCCAGTGCCCGCTGTTCTGATGCCTGTTGTTCCAGTGCCCACTGATCCGGTGCCTCCTACTGAGCCTGCTGATCCAGTGCCTGCTGTTACATTGCCCGCTGATCTGGTGCCTTCTACTGAGCCTGCTGATCCAGTGCCCACTGATCCGGTGCCTCCTACTGAGCCTGCTGATCCAGTGCCTGCTGTTCTGATGCCTGCTGGTCCAGTGCCCGCTGATCCGGTGCCTCCTACTGAGCCTGCTGATCCAGTGCCCGCTGTTCTGGTGCCCGCTGTTCTGGTGACCACTACCCAGTCTGCTGAGCCAGTGCTTGCTGTTCCAGTGCCCGCTGACCCAGTGCCTGCTGTTCCGGTGCCTGCTGATCCGGTGTCTCTTACTCAGCCCGCTGATCCGGTGCCAGCTGATCCCGTGCCCGCTGTTCTGGTGACCACTACTGTGCCTGCTGATCCTGTGCCTGCTGATCCTGTGCCTGCTGATCCTGTGCCTGCTGATCCTTTGCCTGCTGACCCAGTGCTTGCTGTTCCAGTGCCCGCTGACCCAGTGCTTGCTGTTCCGGTGCCTGCTGACCCAGTGTTTGCTGATCCAGTGCCTGCTGAGCCACAGTCTGCCGCCCTGTTTGATGTGCCACTGTCTGTTGCCCAGCCTGGTTTGCCACTGCCGGATATCCTGCATGCCGCTGGCGCTCCCCTGCTTGATGTCCAGCTTGCCTTCAGTCCCAGTGTTGGGACATGTGTTGCAATGAGGGCAGGTGTATCCCTAATATTACGCCTCTTCAGGAACTTGACCTGTGGGGTGCCAAGACGGCTTCCAGACCCTGGTGGTGGGGCGCATGATCAATTGCTGGACTCTGGTGGCACGCCTTCCGGCAAGTTAAAGGACTTTGGCCTAGAGAGTGCTAGAAGACCCGCAGACATGGAGGGGAGACCTTTTTGGACTTTCGGGGTAGAAGCACAATGGAGCGTCCGGAGGCCGCTCCTTAAAGGGGGGGAACTGTCAGGATCTGTGTCATTACGTGGGTCACCTGCTGGTGGCACTGTTGTTCCTGGAACTGAGGGGCGCAGTTCCAGGGCCCACCAGCGGGTGTCTCCCAGCAGCTGGACTGTTCTTTTAATTAAGCTGCACCTGAGGAGGACTGCTGAGGGAATATAAGCCCGCCCTTCACTGAGGCTCAGTGCTTCAGTATTTTCTCTGCTAGCCGTGTCCCTGTCTGATCCTGTATCCTGAAACCTGTATCCTGAAACCTGTATCCTGAAACCTGTATCCTGATCCTGAGTCCTGTTCCCTGCATCCTGCTTCCTTTACCTGGCTCCCTGCTTTCCTTGTCTCCTGTTCCTGTCCTGTCCTGCAATTGTTTGCTCCATCCCTTTGTATATAGTTTGTTAGGTTCTATTGGGGTTTTGTACTGTTATCATTTATATTTTGTTTACTTGTTTATGGTCACTGGTGTTGGTATTGGAGTGTGTCATTTTGCTTAATAAACTTATTTACATCTTTATCCATCTGGGTCCTGATTCCTTGGTGCAGCCAACTGATCTGATCACTCTTGCTGGATGCCTGCATGTGGTATCCCTGACAGTGTGGTTGTGTACGTGCGAGATACATACACTTTTTTTGATCATATTTCCTATTCCGCTATTCAATAAAAACCTTTGAGGATCAATTGAATTGCGGGATAGTCTGTGTCGGTACGTGTGAGAGAGATCCACCTTTCCAAGTTGTTGGGGTTCATCTCATACTTCTGAAGGTTTGAGGGTGCTGCCTGTTCCATACCCCCCCTACTCCTCATCTAGCCTTTTAGGGGTACAAACAATAGTAATTGGGGCCTAGTGTGGTTGTGTATGTGCGAGATACATACACTTTTTTTGATCATATTTCCTATTCCGCTATTCAATAAAAACCTTTGAGGATCAATTGAATTGCGGGATAGTCTGTGTCGGTACGTGTGAGAGAGATCCACCTTTCCAAGTTGTTGGGGTTCATCTCATACTTCTGAAGGTTTGAGGGTGCTGCCTGTTCCATACCCCCCCTACTCCTCATCTAGCCTTTTAGGGGTACAAACAATAGTAATTGGGGCCTAGTGTGGTTGTGTACGTGCGAGATACATACACTTTTTTTGATCATATTTCCTATTCCGCTATTCAATAAAAACCTTTGAGGATCAATTGAATTGCGGGATAGTCTGTGTCGGTACGTGTGAGAGAGATCCACCTTTCCAAGTTGTTGGGGTTCATCTCATACTTCTGAAGGTTTGAGGGTGCTGCCTGTTCCATACTCCCCCTACTCCTCATCTAGCCTTTTAGGGGTACAAACAATAGTAATTGGGGCCTAGTGTGGTTGTGTACGTGCGAGATACATACACTTTTTTTGATCATATTTCCTATTCCGCTATTCAATAAAAACCTTTGAGGATCAATTGAATTGCGGGATAGTCTGTGTCGGTACGTGTGAGAGAGATCCACCTTTCCAAGTTGTTGGGGTTCATCTCATACTTCTGAAGGTTTGAGGGTGCTGCCTGTTCCATACTCCCCCTACTCCTCATCTAGCCTTTTAGGGGTACAAACAATAGTAATTGGGGCCTAGTGTGGTTGTGTACGTGTGATATACATACACTTTTTTTGGATCATATTTTCTATTCCGCTATTTAATTTAACTGGGCCTCCATGCGAGACCTGTGTGCCTTGTTGCGCTGTTTTGAGTACTCCACCAACATGGCCAGTGGCAATGACGCCGTTCTCAGCTTAACTATCCCACTTCTATGCCTCCTTGAAAAAACAATTCGGGCGATGATGGAAGAGGATGTGGCACAGGATGAGGAGGAGGAGGAGGATGAAGAGGTAACATTTCCAAGGCTTTCAGGGCAGTCATTCGCAAGGGGCTCCGAGGGTGGGTTCCTGCACACGCAAACGCCAGGGACGCAATTGTCCAGCAGGGGCACAGTTCTGGAGGATGAGGAGGATGAGGAGGAGGAGGAGCTGGAGGAGGAGATGGAACCATGTTCACAGCAGGGTGGCACCCAGGCCAGCTCATGGCCATCACTGGTGCGTGGCTGGGGGGATACAGAGGACACGGACCATACACCTCCCACAGAGGACAGCCTTTCGTTGCCTCTGGGCAGCCTGGCACACATGAGCGATTACATGCTGCAGTGTCTCCACAACGACCGCCGAGTTGCCCACATTCTAACTTGTGCTGATTACTGGGTGGCCACGCTGCTGGATCCCCGTTACAAGGACAACGTACCGTCCTTAATTCACTCACTGGAGCGCGATCGCAAGATGCGCGAGTACAAGCGCACGCTGGTAGACGCCATGCTGCTGGCATTCCCATCTGACAGCGGGGCCACAGTGGAAGCACAAGGCAGAGGAGGAGGAGGAGGAGGTCGCCAACGCAACCAGGGCACCGCCAGCACCTCAGAAGGCAGGGTTAGCATGGCCGAAATGTGGAAAAGCTTTGTCAGCACGCCACAACAAACAGCAGCACCAGCAGCTCAGATGGAACGTCTTAGCAGGAGGCAGCATTTTACCAACATGGTGGAGCAGTATGTGTGCACACGCCTACATGTAGTGAATGACGGGTCTGCCCCCTTCAACTTCTGGGTCTCCAAATTGGGCACATGGCCTGAGCTTGCCCTTTACGCCTTGGAGGTGCTGGCGTGCCCTGCAGCCAGTGTATTATCTGAACGGGTATTTAGCACGGCTGGGGGCGTTATAACAGACAAGCGCAGCCGCCTGTCCAGAGACAATGTGGATAAGCTCACGTTCATTAAAATGAACCAGGCATGGATCCCACGGGACTTTTCCGTACCTTATGCAGAATAGCAATGGATACCGACCTTACCCACCCATTGTTCCATTTTTGCTCTTTCTCACTCTTTTGGGGTGTACCCTCATTTAAAATTTGTGAAAAGAAGCAGTGTTGGCTACCTCGTCCTCCTCCTCAGGGCCAGATTAATGTAGGGGCTATTGGAGCTGCAGCTCCAGGCCCCTACCTTTTATATAGGCCCCGGGTTGGCCATATTCACTGTTACCGCTCTTCTGTCACTTGTAAACACAGAAGTCTGGCTTCTATGCTCGCTTCCCCAGGCAGCACCCTCAGAACCTCCCCACACAGCGTGAAGGCCGGACAAGGAGGGACAGTTGGCGATGCATGGATGTGTTTATGGGCTTCAGAGACAGCATCCCATGTTGAATTAGGCATGCATGGCTGCACCCTTCCTCCTCTGGGTGCATGGCAAGGCACGGCCCTAAGGCCCTTCAAAATCCTCAGCACCAAGCCCATGATGCTGTTAATCCGGCCCTGGTCCTCCTCCACCGCCGCTTCCACCTACACCGCCCATAGGTGTGCGCAGCCTATTGCATTAAGGTGTGCACCCCAAAGTTGAAATACACATGCATGTGTTTGCCAGCAGGGAGAGTAATGTATCGGGGCCATGTACCTGTAGGCAAGGAGAAATAGAGCAGAGCAGGTCCCAGGGAGATCTTTCCCATCTCCTCACTGGCAATGCTATGTGCCCTAGGTGATTAGGGTGTGCCCAGGCACACCCAGCACACCCTGTGCGCACGCCTATGTCACCGCCACATCCACCACCACCTTAACCTCCCTCCTACTCCATATGGGCCTCGTCCTTCAGAGATGAAGAAGAACATTGTTTTATTTTTCTGTTTTTTTTTGTTGTTTTAAGTTATTTCCCTATCCACATTTGTTTGCAGAGCACTTGCCATGCTCTTAATTACGTTTTGCTGCCATTTGCAGCACTCTAGCCCTTTCCTTTGGTGTTTTAGAGCCATTTTAGTGCCTTAAAGTTCGGGTCCCCATTGACTTCAATGGGGTTCGGTGTCCGGGAAAAGTTCGGTAAAAGTCCGGGACACGGACCCGGACTTTTTTTTAAAGTTCGGCCGAACCCGTCGAACACGGACATCTAGGTGTTCGCTCAACCCTATAGAAAAGAGTGCACTCTCATTAAACAATATGATCATATGTTTTGTGAATAATATGTGTTTTTTGCTAACCATTTGTTTATTTCTAGGTGGGAAATGTAATGATAGCCCACTGACCTTTAATTTTGTTTTGTTTCTAGATAGTACTAAACAGCAAGAATCCACCTGTCTAATATGGTTTTATGTCCAAAAACTAAAGACGAAGATTACAGAATCCACTGACAATTTGCATTGCCTTTCTTGTTGATATTTAATTTATTTATATGAATGCAATAACAATTTTTGTTAGAACAGAGCAGCTAAGAATTGTTATGCTGCATGATGGGTATTCAAGATTTTTTCTCTGATTAAGTTGAATCTGAAACAATATAGAAAAATACTCAATATGTGTGATCAATAGTGATATTGTATTACATTCAGGACGGTCCACCTATTTCTAATACTTCAGAAGGTGTAAAAATTCCTAAACATTTACACTAAAAAAATGTGTTTGTATATCTCCCTTTGCTATTCCATCTTCCTGTGTGTATTTAGCTTGATTATAGCAGCATGTACTTTGCTATATTCTGCCATTATCATTATAGTGAAACTGTTAATCAGAACCAGTGTGCATAAAACAGTATGCATAAAAACAGAATCCACAGAATGTGCACAGTACAGGAAGAGAAAAGGTGACACTAGTTTAAAGGTTTACCCTGGGTTTGACATACAACTGGTATCTGCTCTAAAATACATTTCTCTACATGAATGACAGTTCAAATTCAAGCCAATCATATCACTCATTGAGAAATAAGCCATTTTATGTCCACTCATAAGTGTTGGTTTCTATCAAAGATAATGATGATTGCTGCGATGGTGAAAATTTTAAAGCAAGTCTTTCAAAAAAAGGTATTGTAAATATTGATATATACATTGTTATATCTGACATATATCCTGTGGCCACCATGTTTGATACACTTGATTACAATTTAAGCTCCCCAAATAAATGCATGTGGGACTGGCCTGTAGAGTACAGTGCCATATATGTATGGGTAATATTTACACACATACTGGGGTCAGTGTAGACAATAGCCAGTTAGCCTGCCAGAATACAGTGTCAGAGGAGACTGGAGTACACAGGAGAAACACATGCGTTGTTTTTTTAAGTTGGGCCTATGGTTGGAAATTGTGTAGTTTAGACACAAATGTAGAGTTCAGGTAGGAGATGAGTGGTGGTGTTTCTGTACCAATATTCCTCCCTTAACGAAAAAGCTGAATTTTTCTTTTAGTGTTAGGCCAGGTCACTAGGGATAGTGGATTTAACTGTTTAGAAATCTTTGATGGGCTATATGGGCATTATTGTTAGTTATGGACTGACAGTCTTGGTAACACTCCGGCCTTGTGTAAGATTCTGGTACCTCTGGTACCCTCATTTTCCATTTTCTTTTCAAATATGCATCCCACCTTTCTAATTAGGTGGTACGCATACACCTTTAATACGGATGACGTCATCGCCGAGCGCCGCAGAGCGGCTATTTCAACCGCCGGCGTTCTCTCTCACGTTGTTCATTCAACCTGCCTGTGTGTCCACATGCTTACAAGCTTGTCTTGCTACCGGAACCTCCAGCTACTCTCTTTTACTTGGAACAGACCGGAACCTCGCTACTGATCCCTGTATCTCGCTACTGGATCACTCCCTCACTACTGGACCTTCCTACTACTAACCTTACTAGTGATAAGTACCCCACAGGGGAATCCTCCATAACCTTACTTACACTATCTACCTCTGCACATTAAGGACTGTTACTATCTATGCATACTAGTTCTATCATCTGCACTGTTACATAGATTGCTAGCTCTTGAGTCTACTACCATCTATCCTTGCACTGGGTTAGTCTATCCTGTATTTGTCATCTGCTATCCTTACCACCTGTTACCATACTCGATTACTAACCTATCTGCATTCTACCTAATACCATCTAGTACTCTCCTGAACATTCCTATCAAGTGCTTACCATCTCTGTCACTGTTCACACCTGTCCCTTCAGCACATCATCTTCATACTAACATATACATCCTATCACTCCAGGAACATCTTATTGAGTGTGTATATCTGTATGCTGAAGCTGACAGGCCCACAGTGATGAGTCTGGAGAGTTGGATTTGCTTATTCAACACATCTCTACATGACTACTGAGTGGAGATTCTGCAGCTGCAAATCCAGCCTACTACAAAAACGCAGGAGCGTTACAGATTGAACGAACCTAAAAAATGGATTCAGCAGAATTACCCACTCAAGTGACACAATTAACACAACAAGTAAATGCATTAATGCTTGCTCTTACTGAAGTAAAAGAAGAAAATCAGACTCTGATACAGCAGGTAACCCGTCTTTCACGGCTCACTGCTGCTCAACCCCCTGAACCTAAAATAAACCCTCCTCTAGTGTTTACAGGTGATCGGAAAAAATTTCGTGAATTCAAAAATGCATGTCAATTGCTTTTTCTGTTAAAACCTCGTACATACCCTACTGATCAAATTAAAGTCTGTATCGTTATCTCATACTTAACGGGTGATCCACGGGCCTGGGCAGACTTTCTCTTTGAGAAAAATGATCAGCTTCTCAACTCCTATTCTTTATTCCTAGTGGAACTCGCTAGTTTATATGATGACCCCAACAGGCAGAGTACTGCTGATATTCAATTGAGGGCTTTAAAACAAGGAAGGAGACCTGTAGAAGACTTTGTAGCCGAGTTCAAAAGATGGACCCTTGATTCAGGGTGGAATGATACATCTCTGCAAACTCAATTCAGACTCGGGTTGTCAGAAGCTGTTAAAGACGAGCTCGCCCGAGCGGATTTACCTGGCACCTTGGATGCCTTAATACAACTCAGTATCAACATCGACAGGCGACTGCGTGAAAGAAAGGCTGAGAAAATGGGAATGCCATTATCTAGTCCTTCTCGGATTTCGGCCTTTGACCCTACTCCCATGGAGGTAGGAACCATACGCCCACCTTTATCAACTACTGAACGAGCCAGAAGAAGATCCAGAAACCTCTGCATGTACTGCGCATCCTCGGATCATTTGATAAGCGTCTGTCCCCTTGTCCGCAAAAAAGAGGGTGAGTGTTCACATGTCTTGCTAGGAGGATTAACGACTTCCTTTTCTAACCCCTATCTCTTTGTTCATTTGACATTTCAGTGGGACCAGACTAGGATTACCACCAAGGCTATGATCGACACTGAATCTTGTGGAAACTATATTGATACATGTTTTGTTACCTTAAATAAAATACCTATTATTTCAAAACCTAAACCTGTTTCTGTTAGTTTCATTAACGGTATTCCACTATCTTCTGGTCCAATCACCAACCAGACACCACCACTCCTTGTCACTACTAACGAGTCTCATATGGAGACCACCACTTTTGATATACTATCTTCACCCCATTTTTCTATTATTTTGGGACTCCCCTGGTTACACACACATCAACCAATCATAGATTGGAAAAGACGGACTTTGTCTTTCCCTTCTCACTATTGAGAGATTACGTGTAACCTCCCATCTTATGGAAAGATCCTGTCTGTGGTGTCAGATGAGATTGCACCACTATGCTATCAGGACCTGTCCGAAGTATTCCTTGAAAAAAATGCTCAAGTGTTGCCTCCCCATAGGGATTATGATTGTACTATCGATCTACTCCCTAACAGCAAATTGCCTTTCGGCCATGTTTATCCTCTTTCACAGGATGAACTTTCTCATCTCAAGGAATACTTGGATGAGAATTTGAAAAAAGGGTTCATCAGACCCTCTACTTCTTCCACAGCTGCAGGACTTTTCTTTGTCCGCAATAAGGATTCAAGTCTTAGGCCTATTATCGATTATAGGCAATTAAATACGATTACAATAAAGGATCGCTATCCTTTACCGCTCATCCCTGAACTTATTGAACAAGTGCGTGGGGCTACTTACTTCTCTAAATTAGACCTGAAAGGGGCATACAACCTAATCCGAATCCGTGACGGAGATGAGTGGAAAACAGCATTCAGAACCAGATACGGATTATTCGAATATCTTGTGATGCCATTCGGGTTGTGTAATGCTCCCGCAGCTTTCCAAAGGTTCATAAACGACATCTTTAGAGACTTACTTGATGTCTGTGTTGTAGTATATCTGGACGATATACTTATCTATTCTTGATCTCTCTCTGAACATATAAAACATGTAAGACTTGTGTTATCCAGATTACTCGCACACAATCTATACGTGAAATTAAAAAAATGCCTATTTCATAAAGAAGAAATATTATTTCTAGGATACATCATAACCAAAAACCGAAATTAAGATGGATATGAGCAAGATATCCTGTATTCTGGACTGGCCTATACCAACAACTCGTAAGGCATTACAGCGATTCCTTGGATTTTCAAACTTCTATAGGAAGTTCATCAAGAACTTTTCTGCCATTGTGAGACCTCTCACACAACTGACAAGTATAAAGAAACCATTCAAATGGTCAGAAGAAACAAATCGAGCTTTCTGCTTGTTAAAATCAAGCTTTACTTCTGCTCCCATACTACGCCATCCAGACCCATCCCTCCAATATATTCTGGAGGTAGATGCGTCAAATATGGCAGTAGGAGCAGTTCTCTCCCAACGACCAACAAATACTTCACCACTCCACCCAGTTGCTTTCTTTTCAAAATCATTAAGCAGCCCAGAGGTGAATTACCCAGTGGGTGAAAAGGAGTTGCTTGCCATAAAACTGGCACTGGAAAATTGGCGACATCTACTTGAGGGTACCCGGTTACCAATACTCATATATACAGATCATAAAAACCTTCAATACCTCCAGACTAACAAAACTCTCTCCCACCGGCAGGTACGATGGTCATTATTCTTCCTAAGATTCAACTTCTTAGTGACCTACACGCCTGCAGACAAAAATAAAAAAGCGGATGCGCTATCACGATTAACCAAAGATAACTGCGCCGAAATCCCTTCTATTCCTATAATACCCTATGAACATATTATTGGGGTTGTTCGTTCCCTGAAGGAAGAGATTTTGCACAGTATAGGATTGGATTCACCTCCACCACAACTAAGTACTGATGCAGAAGGCTTCCTCTACTACAACGACAAACTCTACATACCCCCTACCATGCGCACCAAGATCTTGGAGTTATCACATGATGTACCCATGGCAGGACATATGGGTATGACGAAAACCCTTAATTTGCTTACTAGGCAGTTTTGGTGGCCTGATATGAAGACGTCTGTACAAAAATTTGTATCTTCATGTGACATCTGTGCAAGGTCCAAAATTGACACTACAAAACCATTTGGTCTACTCTGCAGTCTACCAATACCCCAGGTTCCATGGGAAGTTGTGTCCTTAGACTTTATAGTAGAACTACCACCTTCTAAAGGATTTAATACCATTCTAGTGTCAGTGGACCACCTGACAAAGATGGCACATTTCATCGCTATCCGTAGACCACCTTCATCTAAACAAACAGCGGAACTACTGATGAAACATGTGTTCAAGTTACACGGAATTCCAAAGACTCTTTTATCCGACCGTGGTTCACAGTTCATCTCCAAATTTTGGCAAGCTCTTTGTCAAATATTACGGATTGAGCGAAAGCTCACTTCTCCCTACCACCCTCAGACCAACGGACAGACTGAAAGAGTCAACCAGTGTATAGAACAATATCTGCGTTGCTACACATCATACCTACAGGATGATTGGGTGGACCTTCTCCCTCTGGCGAAATTTGCTTATAACAACGCAACCCACAGTACTACTAAGCAAAGTCCGTTCTACTTGAACTATGGGTTTCATCCCACACTACTTCCACCACGCATCCTACCATCAAGTAACCCAGTAGCCTCAGACTATCTTACCCAAATAAAGGACTCTCTGGGTTTACTTAATACCACTATCTCACACGCCCATAGCCAACAAAAAAGGTACTACGACCTTCGTAGAAGACCTTCTCCTCAGTATGCTATTGGAGACCTCGTTTGGCTAATCGACAAGAAATTTAAGATTGAAGATCCCTAGCAAAAAGCTTGGACCTTTATTTCTGGGACCCTTCCCAATTAAGAAACTTATTGGAAAAGCTGCAGTACAGCTCACCTTACCAGCAGATCTCAAGATCCATCCCATCTTCCATGTGTCGCTACTGAAACCCCATGTTCCTAATCAAGGAATAAGGCCTACCATCTTGCCTCCACCTCCAGTACAAGTTGAAGGCGGAGAAGAATATGAGATTAAGGAGATTTTGGATTCTCGTATCCACAGAGGAAGACTCCAGTATCTCATAAGATGGAAGAACTATGGACCCCAAGAAGACACCTGGTTGGATACCACTGATGTTCATGCACCTAGGCTTATACGAAGGTTTCACTCAAAATACCCGGATAAACCAGTGCTATAGGCCTTCCAGAGCCGGCCTTAAGGGGGGGGGGGGGTACTGTAAGATTCTGGTACCTCTGGTACCCTCATTTTCCATTTTCTTTTCAAATATGCGTCCCACCTTTCTAATTAGGTGGTACACATACACCTTTAAGACGGATGACGTCATCGCCGAGCGCCGCAGAGCGGCTATTTCAACCGCCGGCATTCTCTCTCACGTTGTTCGTTCAACCTGCCTGTGTGTCCACATGCTTACAAGCTTGTCTTGCTACCGGAACCTCCAGCTACTCTCTTTTACTTGGAACAGACCGGAACCTCGCTACTGATCCCTGTATCTCGCTACTGGATCACTCCCTCACTACTGGACCCTCCTACTACTAACCTTACTAGTGATAAGTACCCCACAGGGGAATCCTCCATAACCTTACTTACACTATCTACCTCTGCACATTAAGGACTGTTACTATCTATGCATACTAATTCTATCATCTGCACTGTTACATAGATTGCTAGCTCTTGAGTCTACTACCATCTATCCTTGCACTGGGTTAGTCTATCCTGTATTTGTCATCTGCTATCCTTACCAACTGTTACCATACTCGATTACTAACCTATCTGCATTCTACCTAATACCATCTAGTACTCTCCTGAACATTCCTATCAAGTGCTTACCATCTCTGTCACTGTTCACACCTGTCCCTTCAGCACATCATCTTCATACTAACATATACATCCTATCACTCCAGGAACATCTTATTGAGTGTGTATATCTGTATGCTGAAGCTGACAGGCCCACAGTGATGAGTCTGGAGAGTTGGATTTGCTTATTCAACACATCTCTACATGACTACTGAGTGGAGATTCTGCAGCTGCAAATCCAGCCTACTACAAAAACGCAGGAGCGTTACACCTTGACGTCAACCACAAGCATATCGGAGAAAGGAGACAAACGCTATTGACAGCATCAAACGTCTACAAAGACTTTGCTACTGATCAGCAGCTGTCCTGACCTCAACCCAACAGAAAACCTTTGGGATGAATTAGAGCAGAGACTGCAAACCAGGCCTTCTCATTCACATCCGTGCCTAACTTCACAACTTGCACTTCTGGAAGAGTGGTCAAATATTCCCATAAACACACTCCTAAACCTTGTGGACAGCCTTTCCAGAAGAGTTGAAGCTGTTATAGCTGCAAAGGGTGGGCCAACTCAATATTGAACCCTATGGACTAAGACTGGGATGCCATTAAAGTTGTGCTATTGCGTGTTGCGTGAAGTTGCATGTAAAAGCAGGTATCCCACTAATTTGGTAATATAGTGTACGTGTGTGTATATGTGAATATGCATATATATATATACAGTGGGTACGGAAAGTATTCAGACCCCCTTAAATTTTTCACTCTTTGTTATATTGCAGCCATTTGCTAAAATCATTTAGGTTCATTCTTCTTCCTCATGAATGTACACATAGCACCCCATACTGACAGAAAAACACAGAATTGTTGACATTGTTGCAGATTTATTAAAAAAGAAAAACTGAAATATCACATGGTCCTAAGTATTCAGACCCTTTGCTCAGTATTTAGTAGAAGCCCCCTTTTGATCTAATACAGCCAGGAGTCTTTTTGGGAAAGATGCAACAAGTCTTCCACACCTGGATTTGGGGATACTCTGCCATTCCTCCTTGCAGATCCTCTCCAGTTCTGTCAGGTTGGATGGTAAACGTTGGTGGACAGCCATTTTTAGGTCTCTCCAGAGATGCTCAATTGGGTTTAAGTCAGGGCTCTGGCTGGGCCATTCAAGAACAGTCACGGAGTTGTTGTGAAGCCACTCCTTTGTTATTTTAGCTGTGTGCTTAGGGTCATTGTCTTGTTGGAAGGTAAACCTTCGGCCCAGTCTGAGGTCCAGAGCACTCTGGAGAAGGTTTTTGTCCAGGATATCCCTGTACTTGGCCGCATTCATCTTTCCCTCGATTGCAACCAGTCGTCCTGTCCCTGCAGCTGAAAAACACCCCCACAGCATGATGCTGCCACCACCATGCTTCACTGTTGGGACTGTATTGGACAGGTGATGAGCAGTGTCTGGTTTTCTCCACACATACCGCTTAGAATTAAGGCCAAAAAGTTCTATTTTGGTCTCATCAGACCAGAGAATCTTATTTCTCACCATCTTGGAGTCCTTCAGGTGTTTTTTAGCAAACTCCATGCGGGCTTTCATGTGTCTTACACTGAGGAGAGGCTTCCGTCGGGCCACTCTGCCATAAAGCCCCGACTGGTGGAGGGCTGCAGTGATGGTTGACTTTCTACAACTTTCTCCCATCTCCTGACTGCATCTCTGGAGCTCAGCCACAGTGATCTTTGGGTTCTTCTTTACCTCTCTCACCAAGGCTCTTCTCCCCCGATAGCTCAGACATACTAAATTAACACAATTTTAGTCGACTAAAATACGACTAAAACTAAAACAATTCAGATGACTAAAATACGACTAAAACTAAAATGGCATTTTAGTCTTAAGACTAAAATACGACTAAAACTAAAATGGCATTTTAGTCAAAAGACTATAACTAAAACTAAATCAAAATTTGCTGCCAAAATTAACACTGGTGCATGCTCAAAGCTTAATACCATAAATAATAACATATTAGATTTTTCACTCCAGGACCAGCAGTATTATATAATGAGTTTGGAAATTGTAGAGAAATGCTTAAATAATGCATTACAAATTACAATTGAACTACACCCATTCGATTAGAGATGACTAAAATTAGTTTTAGTCGACTAAAATGTAGGACGTTTTAGTCGACTAAAATGTAGGACGTTTTAGTCGACTAAAATGTACTGGAGTTTTAGTCTACTAAATACAATTAAAACTAAAACACTTGCAGAAGACTAAAATGGGACTAAAACTAAAATGCCATTTTAGTCCTAAGACTAAAACTAAATTGAAATTTGCTGCCAAAATTAACACTGATGTTTACTACCCATTTAAAGTTCCTCAGCAAAAAATACTAAAAAGACATCTCATGGACTGAACTCAAATCTTTGGTGTGCACAGGACTGTGCTTATGTGACTGTCAGCCTCTGTGCTACTTAAGGAGAACTTGTCTACTTACAGCAGCACCTCTAGGGGTGAGAGATTTACATGTAGTCTGGCTTGTAGAGCTGTAGAAAAGAAAATCAGCAAGGGAAAAAGAGGAAAACCAAATGTACTGAGAGTCAACATCAACATAAAATGGCAGAAACATATACAATATAATGTAATATTAAGCTAACCCAACCAACAAACAAAAAACAACACTGTCCACAATACATGCCAGATCAACACAAGACCTCCAGCAATGTGACAAAAAAATTAAGCAAATGGTGGTAAATGAATACTATATCTATGTATAATTCCAAGTATAATCCCAAGTCTTTGGTAAAAATGGAAGCAAAGTCTTCCGCAGCTGTCCCTCATTACACCATGCATAAGGGAATGAACTGGCTCTGAGCAAAAAGCAAACAAGAGAAAAAAAGGTAAGTGCACACTTACAGTACTATTAATGAACAAACTAATAAAATAAACAATGCTCTAACATATTTTTTATGTTAAAAGCACCTTGAATGCAGCCCCATCTTGCTGAAGTTGTAGAACGGCTCACATTATATCCAGTAATGTCTATTGGTTGCTCAGCATGAAGTTTCAATCTCTCATTGCAGGCTGACAGGCTGAAGGGAGGTAGACAATTCAGCTCCACACCTGCTGTTACTGGGCTCGCACAGATCGCTACTACTGTCAGGTCGCTGTAGCTACATGTGCCAGGGTCATGTCCCCCCTTATCATGCCACTCAAGGCTTGAGAAAGGGGGACACACCCTCAAAGTGTCTTCAGTCATTTTTTTACTTTCTGGAATTTTATCTTGCACTTTTGAACTTTAGGCACAAAACTGGGAAGAACATGAATCTGGTATTGTTGACAGTGCAATCCTTCAGATCTCTGCATCTAAGGAAGACATTTTCCTTCTCTCTATTCAGGACATTAATAAGGAAAGGTCTCATAGGATTACCCAGGGGTAGAGGGTAGGTATGGAGACCCTATGGGATTGATTTACTAAAACTAGAGAGTGCAAAATCTGGTGCAGCTGTGCATTGTATCCAATCAGCTTTGTTCTTCAGCTTGTTCAACTAAGCCTTGAGAAAAAAAAAAACTTGGAGGTTGATAGGCTTTTGTGCAGAGCTGCACCAAATTTTGCACTCTCCAGTTTTAGTAAATCAACCCAAATGTGTCCTTTGCACCATGAACAGCAGAGAAACATATGTTCTTTGCCAATGGTGTCCGTTAACCAGAGTTCAGCACACTTCTGTCTGCTTTGGGGGGCCTACCACTCTGATGTTGTTAGGTTCAGGCTATTATCAAGAGCCTCTGCTTTATGTATGTTATCACGAGCCTTGAGCGTGGCAATCATAACATCTGTGACAAGAGGATCTTCCAAGTCGCTCATACAACCTTTCAGGGCTGAAGTGAATTCAGTGCAATTTTTGGAGATTATGGCAGAGAAGAGACAGAATTTCTCTAGTTCCTGAAACCTGGAAACTCAGACCATGCAGGGAGGGATTATAATGCTGGACAGCCTCAAAAAAAAACTTTAAGTTGGGCTCTGGACTTTTCTCTTTTTCAGGGTGTAGCACCCTTGTCATAAGCAGGGTTGCTGGTAAATTTAGTTTGCTGGGCAATAGGTAGCCTGGCTGATTATAGCACTGTGGTATATTGAATTTCCTTCCACAACCCGGGTTTGGCTGTAGTTCTCTCTTCTGTCAGTAGGTGGCACTGTCTCCTTTGACATTAGAGTGATAAATACAGTCAAATAGGTTATGAATATGTATGTGTCTCCTAGCCAATTACATTGCAGCTGAAGCATGCTGGGGGAGACTATTTATCTGGGGGAAGTCCAATGATCATTCTCTTGCCACCCACCCCCGTATGGGGTGGGGGTGTGCCACTGATGCTGCTGCTGCTGGGTAGGCCTGAAGCCTGGGGCCTAGCAACATGCCTATAGGTCTAGTATCTTTTGAGCTTAGGGAGAGGTATCCTGTGGTTGCTTTAGGGGCAATTAGAGATCGGCTGCAGTCACAAAGAAATCGCTCTGTCAATGTCCACAAAAGTCATTTAAAGTGCTCCAATGTCGTTCTAGGGTCTATTACAGTCTCTTTACTATAGGGAGAGGTATCCAGTGGTTGCTTTAGGGGCAGTTAGAGATCGGCTGCAGTCACACACAAATCGCTCTGTCAATGTCCACAAAAGTAATTTGAAGGGCTGCAAATTTTTTGGTATTGCTGTGCAGTGCACTAAAAAGGGGGTGGGGGAGGGGGTTAATCCACAGTATAATATACTTTGTAGAAAGCATATTATAGTGGATTAGTAGTATTAGTGTGCACTGTGCACCATTGTGACAGGTGTGGTGGTGAGACTGAGCGTTTCTGCAACACTACACACAGCAACACTACACACAGTGGCAAACTCCCTGGCCAATTACTTGTAGAACTGGTGTGATAGACCAGTGGCCCCCCAATAGCACATATTGAAGTGGGTGTTATCAGAGTATACTTTTACAAGTGTATTTGTGTCCTGCAGCAATATTGCCTCTTTTACTGTGTGAATTCTGACACACAGTGCCAAACTAACTGGCCATTTTTTTGTAGAACTGGTGTGATAGACCAGTGGCCCCCCAATAGCACATATTGAAGTGGGGTGTTATTTAACAGTATACTTAACAGTATACTTTTCTAAGAGTGTAATTTGGCCTCTCTTGCTGTGTTGACTGTGCTACACACAGTGACAACAGTTACTGGCCAATTATTTCTAGAACTGGTGTGATAGACCAGTGGCCCCCCAATACCACAGATTGAAGCGGGGTGTTATCTACCTTTTTCCAGATATACTGCAATTCTCTAGAGACTGTTGTCACAGGGTAATTAAAAAACATGACAGGCAGAGGAAGAGGCAGAGACGTACGCAGGGGTGGTAGGGGTAGGGCAGGAGTGGTAGGCCCGGAGCCTAACTGTGAAGTTTCAAAAGCCGCGTGCAATTACGACAAAGGATGCACCAGACTTGGTTGAATGGGTCACTCAGCCTTCCTCTTCTGCACCCTCCTCATCCTCTCTATCTGCACCCTCTTCACGCTCTGCTGTGTGCACCCCCAAAGACACCACCACATACCCTCCACTTGAGTCACTGGAATTATTTTCCGATCCATCACAAGACGTTTGCGATGCGCAGCCATTGTTGGAATTGGATCAGGAAGAGGAGGTAGCAACAGCCACCACTCAGCAGTCTGACAACAGTATTTTAAACTGAAATGACCAGCGCTATGGAATATGCAGTGAATGTAGGTTGATATTACGGTGGTAGCTGCAAACAACCAAACCCAAAAGGATTAAAAGATGAAATGTGTGCTCCGGGTGCCCGGAAATGACGTAATGACGTCGAAGACTACGCCCTACGCATTTCGTCAGAGGACGTATGCTGGAGGCTCAACGTCATTACGTCATTTCCGGCACCCAGAGCCGTGGAACGCGGAAGCTTCCCGGCGAACAATACTACTGATCGCGGACAGCCTATCTCCACCTGTGAGTCACTATACGCATTTGTTTTGCATATATTGAGAATATAATACCAGGGGGTTTCCTTCTCTACTTTTTTCTTTGAGGACCACACGATCTAACAAAGAATTGGGAGGAGCGGAGGAGCCCCTAAGCAATATCCCCCAGCAAATAAAGCCATATCAGGTTGTATACAGGGTACGACACCTAGCGGTCACGCTGGTGTCTGCAAACCGGAGCCTTCTCATTTATTCTCTACAATTGAACGGCTCTTTTATTTAATTTTTCACCTTTGCTCACTACAGCACATATTATACAGTTTTCTCTATGATATATAATCACTTTTAAACTTGCTTTGAGATCGGATGTACACTGCATTTGATATATTTAATTTTTAATAAAAGTCACTGCCCCTTTTCAATTTTGTGATTTTTTTTGCACTTGCACTTTGCACTGCATCTTTGCACTATTAAAAAGGTACAGGACATACCTTTCACTACAACCGGTCTCTGTAAAAAAACTGAGTCACATGTGCACTTTATAATTTATATTCATGTCTTTTTAAAGGCACACACAGCACTTTATTATAATACCACCAATCACGGTATTCATTTGTTCACTAAGTGCACCTAACTTTTAAACGGTAGCGCCGTTCACAACCCCACTTGCACACATTTCAGTCTGACAACAGTACCCAGATCAGCCCAAGGAGGTTGGTCCCCGCTGTTGCTGCCTACTCCGAGATCTCGAATGTTAGTGGTGGGGAAGATGACTTTGATGATGACGAGTCTATGGACGTCACGTGGGTGTCCACAAGAGAGGAAGAGGAAGGGAGTTCAGAGGGAGATACGGACCGGCAGATAGGGAGGAGAGGCAGGCAGAACTTGCATTGCACAAGAAGTAGAAAGCAGACTGCAAATGTATCAGGAGCGAGCCATCAACCATGGACAGTCACATCTGGTGCTCCCAGGATGCGGCACATGGCTCCACATTGTGGGCTTTTTTTAATGTATTCGTTGCTGACAACAGTGTTGCCATCTGCAGCCTTTGCAGTCAACGCATATGTCGTGGTAAGCCCAACACTCACCTAGGGACAACCGCCTTAAGAAGGCACCTAAACTCCCATCACCGAGCCCAGTGGGAGCAACACCGTCAGAACCCACAAAGCCACACTCCAGGCTCTCACCGTCCAGCCCCTTCTCCTTCTGCTTCTCCTTCTCCACTCTCCTCACATTTGCCCTCCACTCCACCTTCCATGATGCCGTTGTCGCGTTGTTCTGGAAAAAGGCAGGCTTCTGTGGTCCAAATGTTGGAGTGGAAAAAAATGATGACTCCGGATAACCCTCTTGCCCAACGTTTGACTGATGGCTTGTCGGAACTGATAGCCTGCCAACTACTGCCATATCAACTGGTGGACTCGGAGGCCTTTCGTAAATTTGTGGCCATTGGAACACCACAATGAAAGGTCACAGGCAGGAAATATTTCTCGCAAAAGGGCATTCCAGAGCTGTATGACCATGTTAAGCGGCAAGTGAATATATCTCTGGCACACAGTGTTGGTGCCAAGATACATCTGATCACAGACACATGGTCTAGCAAACACGGGCAGGGAAGGTATATCACTTTTACTGCCCACTGGGTGAACCTTCTGACGGCCGTTAAGCATGTAACCCGTGGCACCCGTGTAGATTTAGTTGTACCGCCACGGATTGCAAGCAGGCCTGCCTCTTCTTCTCCTCCTCCTCCTCCATCCTCCCTCTCCTCCACGGCTGACTCCTCCTCTTACGCTGCTACCGTCTCTTCTCCTGCGCCGCCCAAGATCCCCAGAACCTATTCCACATGCCAGGTGAGACGTTGCCATGCTGTGCTGTGTCTGTTGTGCCTGGAAGCCAAGAGCCACACTGGTCCTGCACTCCTTTCAGCTTTGCGTTCACAGGCAGATCAGTGACTGAGACCGCTGAATTTGTCAGGTGGTAAAGTGGTGTGCGACAACAGTGCCAATCTGCTGAGCGCGCTGAAACAGGGCAAAATAACACACGTGCCATGCATGGCACACGTATGAACTTGGTGGTGCAGTGATTCGTTGGCAAATACCCTTGGGTCCAGGACGTCTTGCGGCAGGCCAGAAAAATCTCAGGCCATTTCCGAAGATCATACACAGCCATGGGTCGCCTTGCTGAGATTCAGCTGCGACACAACCTGCCCCTCAGGCGTCTTATTTGTGACTGCCCGACGCGATGGAACTCAACGTTGCATATACTCGATAGGCTGCTCCAGCAGAAACGTGCAGTTAATGACTACCTGTTCGAACTCCGTGGCAGGACAGGTTGTGGGGAGCTTGGGTATTTTTCACCTGACCAGTGGCTGCTCATGCGGGACGTATGCAGACTTCTGCGGCCATTCGATGAGATCACCAAACTGGTCAGTCACGGCCAGGGTGCCATAAGTGACATCATACCTTACGCCTTCTTTCTGGATCGTGCATTGTGTCGTGTCATTGATCAAGCCGTCGAGGAGCAGGAAGATCAGGAAGTCGCAATGTTGCATGAATTCCCAGGGGGTGCTACTCCACCTGAGACAAATCAACAGCAGGAGTCTGAAGAGGAGTCAGAGGAGGAGGATGGTGCTGGGGGATGAGGAGGAGCAATAAGAGCATGCTTTAAACCTTTCTGGGATCCCTGGTGTTATCCCTGGAAGGGGGGTGGGGGAGGAGAACGAGGACAACAATAGCCTGGATGATGAGCTGGAAGCAGGCCGCTATATCGCTTTCAGTTTAGTGGGAATGGGGGCCTACATGCTGCAGTGTTTTAAGGGGGACCCCCGTATAAAACGTATAAAGGCCAAGGACCAGTACTGGGTGGCAACGTACTTAGACCCCCGGTACAAACACAAAATGGCGAAAATGTTACCCCAATCACAGAGGGCGGTCAGAATGCAGCACTTCCAGGCCTTGCTGCGGGAAATGCTGCATTCTGCTTTTCCGTGCGCTGGCAGAGGAATTATCAGTCACAGAGAGACAGTTGCGGGTAGAAATCCAACAGCGCCTGCAAGAAGAGGGCGGTTGGAAGATGTCTTGGTCACTTCAGATATGAGATCCTTCTTTCAGCCGAACCATCGACAGCTGTACTCCGGATACAGCATGAGGGAACGCCTAGACCGACAGGTGTCCGACTACATCGGGTTAACGGCCCATGTGGACGCTCTGAGGAGTGATGGACCCCTGAACTACTGGGTGGGCAGGCTTGACCTCTGGCCAGAGCTTGCACAATTTGCAATGGAAATGTTGGCTTGCCCCCCGTCCAGTGTCCTGTCCGAAAGGACGTTCAGCGCAGCAGGGGGGATCGTGACCGCCTAGCTCATGACAATGTAGACTACCTCACATTTATAAAAATGAATGAGGCATGGATCTCTGAGGAATTCAACACATGTGACCAGTAGACCAGGTTTCATTGAAAATTCCTCATGCCAGGCCACAAATATCCGCCAGACCGCCATCCACCTACAACAATTCCTGGTCCTTGGCTTCGCTATATACAGCGGCATAAAAGGCATTGAGTTAATTTTGGAGCCTATACAGGCCGACACTTATGGTTCTGTGTACTGTGAACGCCTACCGTACCTCTAGCCATCAAAAAGAAAGTTCTTTGCTGTCAGTTCAAACCATGTGAGATAATTTTTGGAGCCTATACAGGCCGACACTTACGGTTCTGTGTACTGTGAACGCCTACCGTACCTCTAGCCATCAAAAACAAAGTTCTTTGCTGTCAGTTCAACCCATGTGAGCTAATTTTTGGAGCCTATACAGGCCGACACTTACGGTTCTGTGTACTGTGAATGCCTACTGTACCTCTAGCCATCAAAAACGAAGTTCTTTGCTGTCAGTTCAAACCATGTGAGCTAATTTTCGGAGCCTATACAGGCCGACACTTACCGTTCTGTGTACTGCGAATGCCTACTGTACCTCTAGCCATCATATACTACGTTCTTTGCTGTCAGTTCAACCCATGTGAGCTAATTTTTGGAGCCTATACAGGCCAACACTTACTTCTGTATCCTGTGAATGCCTAATGTACCTTCAGCCACAGAATACTACATTCTTAGCTGTCAGGTAAACCCATGTGGGCTAATTTTTGGGGCCTGGAATGGCCGACACTTACTTCTTTATCCTGTGAATGCCTAATTTTTCCAGACTGGAAATGAAAAACAATGGATCTGTAAAGGTTCCGCCAAATTGTGGAAGGGATGCCGACCCATTTTACAGATGTATGAATGGACCCTATATGTATTAGACAATGTATTTACCAGCTGCTGTCAGTTCTGGCTGATTTATGAAAAAAAAATATATAATTTTTGCTGTAAAAAAAAAAAAAAAAAAAAAAAATGTAGGGCAACTTTTTCAATTGCAATACTTCTGTTATCTTTACAAAAAGTGCAGCGCTAAAGTAATTTGAATAATAATGTGGCAAGTGGAAAACCACAAAAAAAACAAACATATACAATATAAGCTAAATAGTGTCCAAAATACTGAATAAAGTCCCAAAACAGAAATGCAAATGAAAATGAATCCGCATGCAAGGTGTTGGGGAGAACAATCCTTTTCAGTGACACCCAGGGAAAAGTGAAGGATGAGGACACCTCTGTGCACAAGTATCATAAGCAGCTTACCAGAACTCCTTGGCTACTCAATTTAATGAGACAGCCTCTCCCAGCAAGATGTTATACCAATGTCACCAGCGGTTGTCAAGCTCCAATGCTTCATAATCACTCCATCATATATGCATGAGTATATAAAAAGAATAAAAGCCCATAGCGTAATTCCGTAACATATAAAATCCAATGTATTAAAAGAATACTACTCACAATGAGAAGGTAAAAAACAGGTACATAGAACAGTGCGGAGTCCCGTAATACTTCTGTTATGACATTGTCCATGTGCTGGGACTATTTGTGCACAGCTAGTACGTCTTTTGTGGCTGCAAATATGACCTAAAGGTTTTTAAAGTTCGCCTCCCATTAAAGTCAATGGGGCCCAACGCAAACTTGCGGTTGGTGGACTTTTGAGAAAATTTGCGGCTGGCGTTCGCGAACCGCCCCGGACGATTTTCGTCCATCACTAGTGGTAGGATACAACTCACAACTTTTACTGTTACTGGTTTTGGTTGCAGTATAAACATCCAGATAGAATACAGTCTCTGGGTAAATAGAGGAATTCTGCTGATCCACTGTCAATAGGCTTTGGTAATCCTAGACTCATGCTGTGGTTCAGTATAATGCTTACTGGTAAGTGACTCAGTTTCTGGTCCCTTTTGAATCCAGTGACATTTGGTGAGGTTGCCGGTGGCTAGGAAATCCTTCACCTTTATTCTCAAAGGTCTTTGCTGCCGGTTGGTGGCTATTACCCTTTGGTTTGAGCACTTTCAATTTGTCCCCTCTCTAGACTGACCTTCTCTCCTTCACACTGTGCTTACTCTGCACACTGACTTCCTGAACTGAACAACTGACCACAGATAGAGCCTGAGCTGGGATAGATATCCCAGAGTGGTGCTTTCCCCATCTAGTGGTGGGAAGTATAAACCACACTTGACCAGCCTATAAACAGGGATGCAACAGGTGTAGCAATGCAAACTGACATGCAATACAGCAATGACAAAGAAGTAATACATTTGCAGTTCCCACGTGTCCTGAGTGGGACGCTGCACCTCTGCTTACCTGCTCTGTGCAATGGTATTGCACAGAGTGGCCCCAAATCTCCTCATCTTGGGCAGGGACGATCCCAGGCAGGTTCTTAGGGTGCAGTGCGCCCAGGCGCCGCATGGTGGGGGGCGCACTATCCTCTCCCGACCGCAAGTCTCTCACTGCAGCCTCGGAGCTGCCTGCTATATCCTTTCTAGTTGTGAGCTGAGGGGAGGGGCGACAGTGGGGGAGGCAAATTGACACCCACATTTTTTTCTAGCAGTTTTTTGTGCAGGGCCACTGCTATTAGTGCACATAAGTCAGGGGTGCCGGAGATGCCCCCTCCTCATTGTCTGGGTTAGAGACAGCAGAAGGAAAGGGGACTTCTGGACCGACAAGCTCCATGTCTCCCCCCCCCCCGTCCAGGCGGGCAGATGGTGCATCCCAGTGAGCTAGGACACAAAGCAGCATCAGCAGATGGGCTGTCTTTGGAGCCTGGCCGGGGGGGCAGAGACTAAAGGTCAGCTGACTCGTGAGGGCTGAATGTGGAGGGCTGGAGCTGATCTCGGCAGAGGTGTCACTGCTGCTAGTGTCAGACACCACGGAGCCAAAGTGAGTACTCATAGGCGTGCACACACTATCATCTCATGCACATTACATACTTGCCCACAGCAGTGACTGTCCCACTACAGCTCCCAAACTCTTTTTTTCTATCTTCCCCAGAAATCTCCTGTACATTCATCTGTGCCCTGATTTTCTTAGATTCCCTCCATCTCAGTGTCTGCTCAGAGAACCTGGAGGCGGGTTCTGCTGACACTGTGCAAGGAGGGGGTGAGCTGATGTTCTAAGAAAAGTAAATTTAACCACTTGCCGACTGCCTAACGCCGATCTACGTCGGCAGTCAGCCCCTCACAGGCAAAGTGACGTAGGGCTACGTCACTAGCTTGTGAGGGTCTAGGGAGCGAGCGCGCGCCCCCGGAGGCGCGCTCCCGCTCCCGCGTGGTCACGGACCCCCCCGCGCGTGTGACCGGCGGACCCGATGTCCGCCGGTCACTCGGCGATCGGCGGGGGAGAGGGAGAATGTCAGGCAGCTTGTGTAAACAAGCCACCTGTCATTCTCCTTGCTGTTAGGATACTGATCACTCGGATCTAGTATGTAGATCCGTTGATCAGTGTCCATACAGCTCAAGCCCCAGCCAATCACAGTAGAAAGCACGCCCCTAGGGATACACACAGCCCCTCCCTCCCAAATAAAGTTAACCCCTTCACTACCAGTGTATTTTTACAGTAACAGTGCATATATATAGCACTGATTACTGTAGAAATGTCACTGGTAACCCCAAAAGTGTCAAAAATGTCAGTCAAGGGTCCGATCTGTCCGCCCCAATGTCGCAGTACCGCAAAAAAAATCGCAGATCGCCGCCATTACACGTTAAAAAAAAAAACAACAAAAATGACAGAAATCTTTCCCTTTGTTAGTAAACGCGATAACTTTTGCGCAAACCAATCAAAATACGCTTTTTGCGATTTTTTTACCAAACATAGGTAGCATAAAACAAATTGGCCGAAAAAGTAAAAAAATTTTGATTTTTAAATTTTTTTGGGGGGAATTTCATATAAAAAAATGTGAAAAATATTGCTATTTTTGCAAAATTGACGCTCTTTTTTTGTTTATAGCGCGTGATCAAAAAATCGCACAGGTGATCAAATACCACCAAAAGAAAGCTCTGTTTGTGGGAAAAAAAGGACGCCAAATTCGTTTAGGTACAGCGTCGAACGACCGCGCAATTGTCCGTTAAAGTCACGCAGTGCCGAATCGCAAAATACCCCCCTGGTCGGAATGGGGGTAAAATCTTCCGGGGCTTAAGTGGTTAAGGAGATAAGCTGGCCGTTTTACATCAGCACTAATCAGGAGGATTTGATTGCAGGGAGATGAGAATGATTAAGCTATTACTACATACACCCCCACACACTCTGTGTATGTCCAGATGATGTGAAGAAACTTTATGACCATTCCATTAACCCTCTGTTATCAAAGTCTAATTCCTCACATTACCTAACCACTCAATACAAGTTAACTGTCCTCAATAAATAGAGCAGAGCACAGTGTTCACGGCCATTTACATGGCAGTGCAATTCTATGAACACTACATATTTGGAGAAAATCTGTCATTTTGAATTTACACAGTTTAGCTTTTTTTGCACACAAGTGCAGGTGTGGTCTTTATACATCACATGTAGGGCTGCCCATTCATTTCAATGGGCTGCCCTACTCATGAGCAACATGGAAAAGAAGTCCCTTCCCCATCCCCCACCAGCACTGCCACTGATCCCACTGTCATATACTACCCTAGCCTGTCCGTATACTACCCTAGCCTGTCCGTATACTACCCTAGCCTGTCCGTATACTATCCTAGCCTGTCCGTATACTACCCTAGCCTAGCCTGTCCGTATACTACCCTAGCCTAGCCTGTCCGTATACTACCCTAGCCTAGCCTGTCCGTATACTACCCTACCCTAGCCTGTCCGTATACTACCCTACCTAGCCTGTCCGTATACTACCCTACCTAGCCTGTCCGTATACTACCCTATCTAGCCTGTCCGTATACTACCCATTATGGAAGTGTATGTGTAGTGTACTACATTACATGGTCTAAGGCTCGGTTTCCACTAGTGCGACTTGCGGTGCGACTTGACACATGTCAAGTCGCACAGCAAGTCAAAAGCCATTGTTTTCAATGTGGCCCGTTTCCACTGCCGTGTCTTGAGTTGCAGCGACTTCAAAAAGTAGTTTGTGCACTACTTTTGAGCCGTTTTCAGTGCGACTTCCCTCTATAATGAGGGACAAGTCTCACTGAAAGCCGCAAACAACTTAAACTAGGAAGTCGTGCTAGAAGTAGCACGACTTCGTAGCCGCACTAGTGGAAACCGAGCCTGACTGTAACTTAGACTGAAGTTTAATGCATAGTAAAACGTTTTTATTTTGCCTAGGGCGCCAAAAATCCTTGCACCAGCCCTGGAGAGGAGGAGCCGTACAGAGGAAGCAGCAGCTTTGCTCTCTACTGCAGCCGCCTGCTTTCTCTGTACGGCTCCTCCTCTCACAGGCGGAGTGCATTTGATATCACTCCGCCTGTGAGCCGGGACTATGGAGGCGCCGTTCTCACAGTGACAGCCCCAGCCCCGCTGAGATATCACACAAGAGCTTTACACCACAGAGCCCAGCATACCACAGAGCCCAACATACCACAGAGCCCAGCACCACCGGCACCACAGAGCCCAGCACCACAGAGCCCAGCATACCACAGAGACCGGCACACCACAGAGGAGCCAAGAATCAGGACCAGCAGCCAGACCCCAGGACCAGCAGCCAGACCCCAGGACCAGCAGCCGGAATACAGGACCAGCAGCCTAGCCCCAAAAACCAGGACCAGCAGCCAGACCCCAGGACCAGCAGGCCAGCCCCAGCAGCCAGACCTTAGGACCAGCAGCAAAGCCCCAGAAGCCAGGACCCAGTCCCAGAAGCCAGACCCCAGGACCAGCAGCCAGCCCCAGTACCCATTATTTAAGGTAAGTGAAGTCTTCTAGTCTTGGGCCTGGGCATCAAAGTGCTATTAATTAATATAATATTGTTTATTTTTCTATTGTTTGGTGACACTCTAATGTAGTCTCTCATCGGGGATGGAGGGGACTCTTTCTATCAGAGACTCTCCAATAGGCACAGAGAGGGCCTCTGTAAGATAAACCCCCCTCCAGGTCCCATTAGACTCTGTTGTAGTCTCTAGGGTTGAGCGGACACCTAGATGTCCGTGTTCGACGGGTTCGGCCGAACTTTAAAAAAAAGTCCGGGTCCGTGTCCCGGACTTTTACCGAACTTTTCCCGGACACCGAACCCCATTGAAGTCAATGGGGACCCGAACTTTAAGGCACTAAAATGGCTCTAAAACACCAATGGAAAGGGCTAGAGTGCTGCAAATGGCAGCAAAACGTAGTTAAGAGCATGGCAAGTGCTCTGCAAACAAATGTGGATAGGGAAATAACTTAAAACAACAAAAAAAAACAGAAAAATAAAACAATGTTCTTCATCTTTGAAGGACGAGGCCCATATGGAGTAGGAGGGAGGTTGAGGTGGTGGTGGATGTGGCGGTGTCATAGGCGTGCGCACAGGGTGTGCCTGCTGAACGCTGCAGCAGTTGGCACCTGCGTTTCGTCATCATCGGAGACGTGCTGCGATGATCCTTGCATGTATTCATCTTGAGAAATAAGTGGTTGGGCACCGCTGCACTTCCACTTCCGGGGCAGGGCTAGGTGGATGGCCCTGGGAAACCCTGCTGACAGAGTCATCAAAAAGAAGAAGAGACTGCTGTATGGCTTGGGGCTGCCTGATTTGCAAGGGGGTGAGGTGAAAGACGGTTGGACATCGGCTGCAGGTGCCAACTGTGACCTTTCTGCAGTAGACTGGGTGGGAGACAATGTGAAGGAACTGGAGGCACTGTCAGCAGCAAACCAATCTACTATCGCCTCCACTTGTTCTGGCCTCATCACTTCTAGGGGCGTATGATGCCCTACCAAATACTGATGCAGGTTCTGTCGCCTACTCACACTTGAGGAAGGTGTTTCACTTGTGCGTGTATCTGGCACAGATCGACCACGTCCTCTCCTTGCAACAGGAGCTCTAGCAGCAGCACCACCACGACCCAGGCCACGGCCCCTATTTGAAGCTCTTCTCATATTTCTGAAATTTAAGATCTTGCCCTAGAAAGGTCTTTATTGAATAGCGGAACAAAAGAACAACAGTATCGCACGGGTGTATCTCACAGTCAAATATGCAAACTATGCCGCAATTTAATGTTTTTTACACCAAAAGGGTGTGTATTGAATAGCGGAATAGGATAAAAAACTGTGTATCTCACACGTACAAACACAGACTAGGCCCGATTAAATTTTTTCCTACCCTAAAGGGAGGATGAGGAAGAGGAGTATGGAACAGGCAGCACCCTCAAATCTTCAGAAGTATGAGATGAACCCCAAAAACTTGGAAAGGTGGATCTCACACGTACCGACACAGACTATTCCGCAATTTAATTGAGCCACAAAGGTTTTTATTGAATAGCGGAATAGGAAATATGATCAAAAAAAAGTGTATGTTTTCACACGTACAGAAGCACACTAGGCCCCAATTACTATTGTTTGTACACCTAAAAGGATGGATGAGGAGGAGGAGGAGGAGGAGTATAGAACAGGCAGCACCCTCAAAGCTTCAGAAGTATGAGATGAACCCCAAAAACTTGGAAAGGTGGATCTCACACGTACCGACACAGACTATTCCGCAATTTAATTGAGCCCCAAAGGTTTTTATTGAATAGCGGAATAGGAAATATGATCAAAAAAAAGTGTATGTTTTTCACACGTACAGAAGCACACTAGGCCCCAATTACTATTGTTTGTACACCTAAAAGGATGGATGAGGAAGAGGAGGAGGAGGAGTATAGAACAGGCAGCACCCTCAAAGCTTCAGAAGTATGAGATGAACCCCAAAAACTTGGAAAGGTGGATCTCACACGTACCGACACAGACTATTCCGCAATTTAATTGAGCCCCAAAGGTTTTTATTGAATAGCGGAATAGGAAATATGATCAAAAAAAAGTGTATGTTTTTCACACATACAGAAGCACACTAGGCCCCAATTACTATTGTTTGTACACCTAAAAGGATGGATGAGGAGGAGGAGGAGGAGGAATATAGAACAGGCAGCACCCTCAAAGCTTCAGAAGTATGAGATGAACCCCAAAAACTTGGAAAGGTGGATCTCACACGTACAGACACAGACTATTCCGCAATTTAATTGAGCCCCAAAGGTTTTTATTGAATAGCGGAATAGGAAATATGATCAAAAAAAAGTGTATGTTTTACACACGTACAGAAGCACACTAGGCCCCAATTACTATTGTTTGTACACCTAAAAGGATGGATGAGGAGGAGGAGGAGTATAGAACAGACAGCACCCTCAAAGCTTCAGAAGTATGAGATGAACCCCAAAAACTTGGAAAGGTGGATCTCACACGTACCGACACAGACTATTCCGCAATTTAATTAAGCCCCAAAGGTTTTTATTGAATAGCGGAATAGGAAATATGATCAAAAAAAAGTGTATGTTTTTCACACGTACAGAAGCACACTAGGCCCCAATTACTATTGTTTGTACACCTAAAAGGATGGATGAGTAAGAGGAGGAGGAGGAGTATAGAACAGACAGCACCCTCAAAGCTTCAGAAGTATGAGATGAACCCCAAAAACTTGGAAAGGTGGATCTCACACGTACCGACACAGACTATTCCGCAATTTAATTGAGCCCCAAAGGTTTTTATTGAATAGCGGAATAGGAAATATGATCAAAAAAAAGTGTATGTTTTTCACACGTACAGAAGCACACTAGGCCCCAATTACTATTGTTTGTACACCTAAAAGGATGGATGAGGAGGAGGAGGAGTATAGAACAGGCAGCACCCTCAAAGCTTCAGAAGTATGAGATGAACCCCAAAAACTTGGAAAGGTGGATCTCACACGTACAGACACAGACTATTCCGCAATTTAATTGAGCCCCAAAGGTTTTTATTGAATAGCGGAATAGGAAATATGATCAAAAAAAAGTGTATGTTTTTCACACGTACAGAAGTACACTAGGCCCCAATTACTATTGTTTGTACACCTAAAAGGATGGATGAGGAGGAGGAGGAGTATAGAACAGGCAGCACCCTCAAAGCTTCAGAAGTATGAGATGAACCCCAAAAACTTGGAAAGGTGGATCTCACACGTACCGACACAGACTATTCCGCAATTTAATTGAGCCCCAAAGGTTTTTATTGAATAGCGGAATAGGAAATATGATAAAAAAAAAGTGTATGTTTTTCACACGTAAAGAAGCACACTAGGCCCCAATTACTATTGTTTGTACACCTAAAAGGATGGATGAGGAAGAGGAGGAGTATAGAACAGGCAGCACCCTCAAAGCTTCAGAAGTATGAGATGAACCCCAAAAACTTGGAAAGGTGGATCTCACACATACAGACACAGACTATTCCGCAATTTAATTGAGCCACAAAGGTTTTTATTGAATAGCGGAATAGGAAATATGATCAAAAAAAAGTGTATGTTTTTCACACGTACAGAAGCACACTAGGCCCCAATTACTATTGTTTGTACACCTAAAAGGATGGATGAGGAGGAGGAGGAGTATAGAACAGGCAGCACCCTCAAAGCTTCAGAAGTATGAGATGAACCCCAAAAACTTGCAAAGGTGGATCTCACACGTACCGACACAGACTATTCCGCAATTTAATTGAGCCCCAAAGGTTTTTATTGAATAGCGGAATAGGAAATATGATCAAAAAAAAGTGTATGTTTTTCACACGTACAGAAGCACACTAGGCCCCAATTACTATTATTTGTACACCTAAAAGGATGGATGAGGAAGAGGAGGAGGAGGAGTATAGAACAGACAGCACCCTCAAAGCTTCAGAAGTATGAGATGAACCCCAAAAACTTGGAAAGGTGGATCTCACACGTACCGACACAGACTATTCCGCAATTTAATTGAGCCCCAAAGGTTTTTGTTGAATAGCGGAATAGGAAATATGATAAAAGAAAAAGTGTATGTTTTTCACACGTACAGAAGCACACTAGGCCCCAATTACTATTGTTTGTACACCTAAAAGGATGGATGAGGAGGAGGAGGAGGAGGAGGAGGAGTATAGAACAGGCAGCACCCTCAAAGCTTCAGAAGTATGAGATGAACCCCAAAAACTTGGAAAGGTGGATCTCACACGTACAGACACAGACTATTCCGCAATTTAATTGAGCCCCAAAGGTTTTTATTGAATAGCGGAATAGGAAATATGATCAAAAAAAAGTGTATGTTTTTCACACGTACAGAAGCACACTAGGCCCCAATTACTATTGTTTGTACACCTAAAAGGATGGATGAGGAGGAGGAGGAGGAGGAGGAGGAGTATAGAACAGGCAGCACCCTCAAAGCTTCAGAAGTATGAGATGAACCCCAAAAACTTGGAAAGGTGGATCTCACACGTACCGACACAGACTATTCCGAAATTTAAATGAGCCCCAAAGGTTTTTATTGAATAGCGGAATAGGAAATATGATCAAAAAAAAGTGTATGTTTTTCACACGTACAGAAGCACACTTGGCCCCAATTACTATTGTTTGTACACCTAAAATGATGGATGAGTAAGAGGAGGAGGAGGAGTATAGAACAGACAGCACCCTCAAAGCTTCAGAAGTATGAGATGAACCCCAAAAACTTGGAAAGGTGGATCTCACACGTACCGACACAGACTATTCCGCAATTTAATTGAGCCCCAAAGGTTTTTATTGAATAGCGGAATAGGAAATATGATCAAAAAAAAGTGTATGTTTTTCACACGTACAGAAGCACACTAGGCCCCAATTACTATTGTTTGTACACCTAAAAGGATGGATGAGGAGGAGGAGGAGTATAGAACAGGCAGCACCCTCAAAGCTTCAGAAGTATGAGATGAACCCCAAAAACTTGGAAAGGTGGATCTCACACGTACAGACACAGACTATTCCGCAATTTAATTGAGCCCCAAAGGTTTTTATTGAATAGCGGAATAGGAAATATGATCAAAAAAAAGTGTATGTTTTTCACACGTACAGAAGCACACTAGGCCCCAATTACTATTGTTTGTACACCTAAAAGGATGGATGAGGAGGAGGAGGAGGAGGAGTATAGAACAGGCAGCACCCTCAAAGCTTCAGAAGTATGAGATGAACCCCAAAAACTTGGAAAGGTGGATCTCACACGTACCGACACAGACTATTCCGCAATTTAATTGAGCCCCAAAGGTTTTTATTGAATAGCGGAATAGGAAATATGATAAAAAAAAAGTGTATGTTTTTCACACGTAAAGAAGCACACTAGGCCCCAATTACTATTGTTTGTACACCTAAAAGGATGGATGAGGAAGAGGAGGAGGAGGAGTATAGAACAGGCAGCACCCTCAAAGCTTCAGAAGTATGAGATGAACCCCAAAAACTTGGAAAGGTGGATCTCACACATACAGACACAGACTATTCCGCAATTTAATTGAGCCACAAAGGTTTTTATTGAATAGCGGAATAGGAAATATGATCAAAAAAAAGTGTATGTTTTTCACACGTACAGAAGCACACTAGGCCCCAATTACTATTGTTTGTACACCTAAAAGGATGGATGAGGAGGAGGAGGAGTATAGAACAGGCAGCACCCTCAAAGCTTCAGAAGTATGAGATGAACCCCAAAAACTTGCAAAGGTGGATCTCACACGTACCGACACAGACTATTCCGCAATTTAATTGAGCCCCAAAGGTTTTTATTGAATAGCGGAATAGGAAATATGATCAAAAAAAAGTGTATGTTTTTCACACGTACAGAAGCACACTAGGCCCCAATTACTATTATTTGTACACCTAAAAGGATGGATGAGGAAGAGGAGGAGGAGGAGTATAGAACAGACAGCACCCTCAAAGCTTCAGAAGTATGAGATGAACCCCAAAAACTTGGAAAGGTGGATCTCACACGTACCGACACAGACTATTCCGCAATTTAATTGAGCCCCAAAGGTTTTTATTGAATAGCGGAATAGGAAATATGATAAAAAAAAAGTGTATGTTTTTCACACGTACAGAAGCACACTAGGCCCCAATTACTATTGTTTGTACACCTAAAAGGATGGATGAGGAGGAGGAGGAGGAGGAGGAGGAGTATAGAACAGGCAGCACCCTCAAAGCTTCAGAAGTATGAGATGAACCCCAAAAAATTGGAAAGGTGGATTTCACACGTACCGACACAGACTATTCCGCAATTTAATTGAGCCCCAAAGGTTTTTATTGAATAGCGGAATAGGAAATATGATCAAAAAAAAGTGTATGTTTTTCACACGTAAAGAAGCACACTAGGCCCCAATTACTATTGTTTGTACACCTAAAAGGATGGATGAGGAAGAGGAGGAGGAGGAGTATAGAACAGGCAGCACCCTCAAAGCTTCAGAAGTATGAGATGAACCCCAAAAACTTGGAAAGGTGGATCTCACACGTACCGACACAGACTATTCCGCAATTTAATTGAGCCCCAAAGGTTTTTATTGAATAGCGGAATAGGAAATATGATCAAAAAAAAGTGTATGTTTTTCACACGTACAGAAGCACACTAGGCCCCAATTACTATTGTTTGTACACCTAAAAGGATGGATGAGGAAGAGGAGGAGGAGGAGTATAGAACAGGCAGCACCCTCAAAGCTTCAGAAGTATGAGATGAACCCCAAAAACTTGGAAAGGTGGATCTCACACGTACAGACACAGACTATTCCGCAATTTAATTGAGCCCCAAAGGTTTTTATTGAATAGTGGAATAGGAAATATGATCAAAAAAAAGTGTATGTTTTTCACACGTACAGAAGCACACTAGGCCCCAATTACTATTGTTTGTAAACCTAAAAGGATGGATGAGGAGGAGGAGGAGGAGGAGGAGGAGGAGGAGGAGTATAGAACAGGCAGCACCCTCAAAGCTTCAGAAGTATGAGATGAACCCCAAAAACTTGGAAAGGTGGATCTCACACGTACCGACACAGACTATTCCGCAATTTAATTGAGCCCCAAAGGTTTTTATTGAATAGCGGAATAGGAAATATGATCAAAAAAAAGTGTATGTTTTTCACACGTAAAGAAGCACACTAGGCCCCAATTACTATTGTTTGTACACCTAAAAGGATGGATGAGGAAGAGGAGGAGGAGGAGTATAGAACAGGCAGCACCCTCAAAGCTTCAGAAGTATGAGATGAACCCCAAAAACTTGGAAAGGTGGATCTCACACGTACCGACACAGACTATTCCGCAATTTAATTGAGCCCCAAAGATTTTTATTGAATAGCGGAATAGGAAATATGATCAAAAAAAAGTGTATGTTTTTCACACGTACAGAAGCACACTAGGCCCCAATTACTATTGTTTGTACACCTAAAAGGATGGATGAGGAGGAGGAGGAGGAGGAGGAATATAGAACAGGCAGCACCCTCAAAGCTTCAGAAGTATGAGATGAACCCCAAAAACTTGGAAAGGTGGATCTCACACGTACAGACACAGACTATTCCGCAATTTAATTGAGCCCCAAAGGTTTTTATTGAATAGCGGAATAGGAAATATGATCAAAAAAAATTGTATGTTTTTCACACGTACAGAAGCACACTAGGCCCCAATTACTATTGTTTGTACACCTAAAAGGATGGATGAGGAGGAGGAGGAGTATAGAACAGGCAGCACCCTCAAAGCTTCAGAAGTATGAGATGAACCCCAAAAACTTGGAAAGGTGGATCTCACACGTACCGACACAGACTATTCCGCAATTTAATTAAGCCCCAAAGGTTTTTATTGAATAGCGGAATAGGAAATATGATCAAAAAAAAGTGTATGTTTTTCACACGTACAGAAGCACACTAGGCCCCAATTACTATTGTTTGTACACCTAAAAGGATGGATGAGTAAGAGGAGGAGGAGGAGTATAGAACAGACAGCACCCTCAAAGCTTCAGAAGTATGAGATGAACCCCAAAAACTTGGAAAGGTGGATCTCACACGTACCGACACAGACTATTCCGCAATTTAATTGAGCCCCAAAGGTTTTTATTGAATAGCGGAATAGGAAATATGATCAAAAAAAAGTGTATGTTTTTCACACGTACAGAAGCACACTAGGCCCCAATTACTATTGTTTGTACACCTAAAAGGATAGATGAGGAGGAGGAGGAGTATAGAACAGGCAGCACCCTCAAAGCTTCAGAAGTATGAGATGAACCCCAAAAACTTGGAAAGGTGGATCTCACACGTACAGACACAGACTATTCCGCAATTTAATTGAGCCCCAAAGGTTTTTATTGAATAGCGGAATAGGAAATATGATCAAAAAAAAGTGTATGTTTTTCACACGTACAGAAGCACACTAGGCCCCAATTACTATTGTTTGTACACCTAAAAGGATGGATGAGGAGGAGGAGGAGGAGGAGTATAGAACAGGCAGCACCCTCAAAGCTTCAGAAGTATGAGATGAACCCCAAAAACTTGGAAAGGTGGATCTCACACGTACCGACACAGACTATTCCGCAATTTAATTGAGCCCCAAAGGTTTTTATTGAATAGCGGAATAGGAAATATGATAAAAAAAAAGTGTATGTTTTTCACACGTAAAGAAGCACACTAGGCCCCAATTACTATTGTTTGTACACCTAAAAGGATGGATGAGGAAGAGGAGGAGGAGGAGTATAGAACAGGCAGCACCCTCAAAGCTTCAGAAGTATGAGATGAACCCCAAAAACTTGGAAAGGTGGATCTCACACATAAAGACACAGACTATTCCGCAATTTAATTGAGCCACAAAGGTTTTTATTGAATAGCGGAATAGGAAATATGATCAAAAAAAAGTGTATGTTTTTCACACGTACAGAAGCACACTAGGCCCCAATTACTATTGTTTGTACACCTAAAAGGATGGATGAGGAGGAGGAGGAGTATAGAACAGGCAGCACCCTCAAAGCTTCAGAAGTATGAGATGAACCCCAAAAACTTGGAAAGGTGGATCTCGCACGTACCGACACAGACTATTCCGCAATTTAATTGAGCCCCAAAGGTTTTTATTGAATAGCGGAATAGGAAATATGATCAAAAAAAAGTGTATGTTTTTCACACGTACAGAAGCACACTAGGCCCCAATTACTATTATTTGTACACCTAAAAGGATGGATGAGGAAGAGGAGGAGGAGGAGTATAGAACAGACAGCACCCTCAAAGCTTCAGAAGTATGAGATGAACCCCAAAAACTTGGAAAGGTGGATCTCACACGTACCGACACAGACTATTCCGCAATTTAATTGAGCCCCAAAGGTTTTTATTGAATAGCGGAATAGGAAATATGATCAAAAAAAAGTGTATGTTTTTCACACGTACAGAAGCACACTAGGCCCCAATTACTATTGTTTGTACACCTAAAAGGATGGATGAGGAGGAGGAGGAGGAGGAGGAGTATAGAACAGGCAGCACCCTCAAAGCTTCAGAAGTATGAGATGAACCCCAAAAACTTGGAAAGGTGGATCTCACACGTACAGACACAGACTATTCCGCAATTTAATTGAGCCCCAAAGGTATTTATTGAATAGCGGAATAGGAAATATGATAAAAAAAAAGTGTATGTTTTTCACACGTACAGAAGCACACTAGGCCCCAATTACTATTGTTTGTACACCTAAAAGGATGGATGAGGAGGAGGAGGAGGAGGAGGAGGAGTATAGAACAGGCAGCACCCTCAAAGCTTCAGAAGTATGAGATGAACCCCAAAAACTTGGAAAGGTGGATTTCACACGTACCGACACAGACTATTCCGCAATTTAATTGAGCCCCAAAGGTTTTTATTGAATAGCGGAATAGGAAATATGATCAAAAAAAAGTGTATGTTTTTCACACGTAAAGAAGCACACTAGGCCCCAATTACTATTGTTTGTACACCTAAAAGGATGGATGAGGAGGAGGAGGAGGAGGAGGAGTATAGAACAGGCAGCACCCTCAAAGCTCCAGAAGTATGAGATGAACCCCAAAAACTTGCAAAGGTGGATCTCGCACGTACCGACACAGACTATTCCGCAATTTAATTGAGCCCCAAAGGTTTTTATTGAATAGCGGAATAGGAAATATGATCAAAAAAAAGTGTATGTTTTTCACACGTACAGAAGCACACTAGGCCCCAATTACTATTATTTGTACACCTAAAAGGATGGATGAGGAAGAGGAGGAGGAGGAGTATAGAACAGACAGCACCCTCAAAGCTTCAGAAGTATGAGATGAACCCCAAAAACTTGGAAAGGTGGATCTCACACGTACCGACACAGACTATTCCGCAATTTAATTGAGCCCCAAAGGTTTTTATTGAATAGCGGAATAGGAAATATGATAAAAAAAAAAGTGTATGTTTTTCACACGTACAGAAGCACACTAGGCCCCAATTACTATTGTTTGTACACCTAAAAGGATGGATGAGGAGGAGGAGGAGGAGGAGGAGTATAGAACAGGCAGCACCCTCAAAGCTTCAGAAGTATGAGATGAACCCCAAAAACTTGGAAAGGTGGATCTCACACGTACAGACACAGACTATTCCGCAATTTAATTGAGCCCCAAAGGTATTTATTGAATAGCGGAATAGGAAATATGATAAAAAAAAGTGTATGTTTTTCACACGTAAAGAAGCACACTAGGCCCCAATTACTATTGTTTGTACACCTAAAAGGATGGATGAGGAGGAGGAGGAGGAGGAGGAGTATAGAACAGGCAGCACCCTCAAAGCTCCAGAAGTATGAGATGAACCCCAAAAACTTGGAAAGGTGGATCTCACACGTACAGACACAGACTATTCTGCAATTTAATTGAGCCCCAAAGGTTTTTATTGAATAGCGGAATAGGAAATATGATCAAAAAAAAGTGTATGTTTTTCACACGTACAGAAGCACACTAGGCCCCAATTACTATTGTTTGTACACCTAAAAGGATGGATGAGGAGGAGGAGGAGGAGGAATATAGAACAGGCAGCACCCTCAAAGCTTCAGAAGTATGAGATGAACCCCAAAAACTTGGAAAGGTGGATCTCACACGTACAGACACAGACTATTCCGCAATTTAATTGAGCCCCAAAGGTTTTTATTGAATAGCGGAATAGGAAATATGATCAAAAAAAAGTGTATGTTTTTCACACGTACAGAAGCACACTGGGCCCCAATTACTATTGTTTGTACACCTAAAAGGATGGATGAGGAGGAGGAGGAGTATAGAACAGGCAGCACCCTCAAAGCTTCAGAAGTATGAGATGAACCCCAAAAACTTGGAAAGGTGGATCTCACACGTACCGACACAGACTATTCCGCAATTTAATTGAGCCCCAAAGGTTTTTATTGAATAGCGGAATAGGAAATATGATCAAAAAAAAGTGTATGTTTTTCACACGTACAGAAGCACACTAGGCCCCAATTACTATTGTTTGTACACCTAAAAGGATGGATGAGGAGGAGGAGGAGTATAGAACAGGCAGCACCCTCAAAGCTTCAGAAGTATGAGATGAACCCCAAAAACTTGGAAAGGTGGATCTCACACGTACAGACACAGACTATTCCGCAATTTAATTGAGCCCCAAAGGTTTTTATTGAATAGCGGAATAGGAAATATGATCAAAAAAAAGTGTATGTTTTTCACACGTACAGAAGCACACTAGGCCCCAATTACTATTGTTTGTACACCTAAAAGGATGGATGAGGAGGAGGAGGAGGAGGAGGAGTATAGAACAGGCAGCACCCTCAAAGCTTCAGAAGTATGAGATGAACCCCAAAAACTTGGAAAGGTGGATCTCACACGTACCGACACAGACTATTCCGCAATTTAATTGAGCCCCAAAGGTTTTTATTGAATAGCGGAATAGGAAATATGATAAAAAAAAAGTGTATGTTTTTCACACGTAAAGAAGCACACTAGGCCCCAATTACTATTGTTTGTACACCTAAAAGGATGGATGAGGAAGAGGAGGAGGAGGAGTATAGAACAGGCAGCACCCTCAAAGCTTCAGAAGTATGAGATGAACCCCAAAAACTTGGAAAGGTGGATCTCACACATACAGACACAGACTATTCCGCAATTTAATTGAGCCACAAAGGTTTTTATTGAATAGCGGAATAGGAAATATGATCAAAAAAAAGTGTATGTTTTTCACACGTACAGAAGCACACTAGGCCCCAATTACTATTGTTTGTACACCTAAAAGGATGGATGAGGAGGAGGAGGAGTATAGAACAGGCAGCACCCTCAAAGCTTCAGAAGTATGAGATGAACCCCAAAAACTTGGAAAGGTGGATCTCACACGTACCGACACAGACTATTCCGCAATTTAATTGAGCCCCAAAGGTTTTTATTGAATAGCGGAATAGGAAATATGATAAAAAAAAGTGTATGTTTTTCACACGTACAGAAGCACACTAGGCCCCAATTACTATTATTTGTACACCTAAAAGGATGGATGAGGAAGAGGAGGAGGAGGAGTATAGAACAGACAGCACCCTCAAAGCTTCAGAAGTATGAGATGAACCCCAAAAACTTGGAAAGGTGGATCTCACACGTACCGACACAGACTATTCCGCAATTTAATTGAGCCCCAAAGGTTTTTATTGAATAGCGGAATAGGAAATATGATCAAAAAAAAGTGTATGTTTTTCACACGTACAGAAGCACACTAGGCCCCAATTACTATTGTTTGTACACCTAAAAGGATGGATGAGGAGGAGGAGGAGTATAGAACAGGCAGCACCCTCAAAGCTTCAGAAGTATGAGATGAACCCCAAAAACTTGGAAAGGTGGATCTCACACGTACAGACACAGACTATTCCGCAATTTAATTGAGCCCCAAAGGTATTTATTGAATAGCGGAATAGGAAATATGATCAAAAAAAAGTGTATGTTTTTCACACGTACAGAAGCACACTAGGCCCCAATTACTATTGTTTGTACACCTAAAAGGATGGATGAGGAGGAGGAGGAGGAGGAGGAGGAGTATAGAACAGGCAGCACCCTCAAAGCTTCAGAAGTATGAGATGAACCCCAAAAACTTGGAAAGGTGGATTTCACACGTACCGACACAGACTATTCCGCAATTTAATTGAGCCCCAAAGGTTTTTATTGAATAGCGGAATAGGAAATATGATCAAAAAAAAGTGTATGTTTTTCACACGTACAGAAGCACACTAGGCCCCAATTACTATTGTTTGTACACCTAAAAGGATGGATGAGGAAGAGGAGGAGGAGGAGTATAGAACAGGCAGCACCCTCAAAGCTTCAGAAGTATGAGATGAACCCCAAAAACTTGGAAAGGTGGATCTCACACATACAGACACAGACTATTCCGCAATTTAATTGAGCCACAAAGGTTTTTATTGAATAGCGGAATAGGAAATATGATCAAAAAAAAGTGTATGTTTTTCACACGTACAGAAGCACACTAGGCCCCAATTACTATTGTTTGTACACCTAAAAGGATGGATGAGGAGGAGGAGGAGTATAGAACAGGCAGCACCCTCAAAGCTTCAGAAGTATGAGATGAACCCCAAAAACTTGGAAAGGTGGATCTCACACGTACCGACACAGACTATTCCGCAATTTAATTGAGCCCCAAAGGTTTTTATTGAATAGCGGAATAGGAAATATGATAAAAAAAAGTGTATGTTTTTCACACGTACAGAAGCACACTAGGCCCCAATTACTATTATTTGTACACCTAAAAGGATGGATGAGGAAGAGGAGGAGGAGGAGTATAGAACAGACAGCACCCTCAAAGCTTCAGAAGTATGAGATGAACCCCAAAAACTTGGAAAGGTGGATCTCACACGTACCGACACAGACTATTCCGCAATTTAATTGAGCCCCAAAGGTTTTTATTGAATAGCGGAATAGGAAATATGATCAAAAAAAAGTGTATGTTTTTCACACGTACAGAAGCACACTAGGCCCCAATTACTATTGTTTGTACACCTAAAAGGATGGATGAGGAGGAGGAGGAGTATAGAACAGGCAGCACCCTCAAAGCTTCAGAAGTATGAGATGAACCCCAAAAACTTGGAAAGGTGGATCTCACACGTACAGACACAGACTATTCCGCAATTTAATTGAGCCCCAAAGGTATTTATTGAATAGCGGAATAGGAAATATGATCAAAAAAAAGTGTATGTTTTTCACACGTACAGAAGCACACTAGGCCCCAATTACTATTGTTTGTACACCTAAAAGGATGGATGAGGAGGAGGAGGAGGAGGAGGAGTATAGAACAGGCAGCACCCTCAAAGCTTCAGAAGTATGAGATGAACCCCAAAAACTTGGAAAGGTGGATCTCACACGTACAGACACAGACTATTCCGCAATTTAATTGAGCCCCAAAGGTATTTATTGAATAGCGGAATAGGAAATATGATAAAAAAAAGTGTATGTTTTTCACACGTAAAGAAGCACACTAGGCCCCAATTACTATTGTTTGTACACCTAAAAGGATGGATGAGGAGGAGGAGGAGGAGGAGGAGTATAGAACAGGCAGCACCCTCAAAGCTCCAGAAGTATGAGATGAACCCCAAAAACTTGGAAAGGTGGATCTCACACGTACAGACACAGACTATTCTGCAATTTAATTGAGCCCCAAAGGTTTTTATTGAATAGCGGAATAGGAAATATGATCAAAAAAAAGTGTATGTTTTTCACACGTACAGAAGCACACTAGGCCCCAATTACTATTGTTTGTACACCTAAAAGGATGGATGAGGAGGAGGAGGAGGAGGAATATAGAACAGGCAGCACCCTCAAAGCTTCAGAAGTATGAGATGAACCCCAAAAACTTGGAAAGGTGGATCTCACACGTACAGACACAGACTATTCCGCAATTTAATTGAGCCCCAAAGGTTTTTATTGAATAGCGGAATAGGAAATATGATCAAAAAAAAGTGTATGTTTTTCACACGTACAGAAGCACACTGGGCCCCAATTACTATTGTTTGTACACCTAAAAGGATGGATGAGGAGGAGGAGGAGTATAGAACAGGCAGCACCCTCAAAGCTTCAGAAGTATGAGATGAACCCCAAAAACTTGGAAAGGTGGATCTCACACGTACCGACACAGACTATTCCGCAATTTAATTGAGCCCCAAAGGTTTTTATTGAATAGCGGAATAGGAAATATGATCAAAAAAAAGTGTATGTTTTTCACACGTACAGAAGCACACTAGGCCCCAATTACTATTGTTTGTACACCTAAAAGGATGGATGAGGAGGAGGAGGAGTATAGAACAGGCAGCACCCTCAAAGCTTCAGAAGTATGAGATGAACCCCAAAAACTTGGAAAGGTGGATCTCACACGTACAGACACAGACTATTCCGCAATTTAATTGAGCCCCAAAGGTTTTTATTGAATAGCGGAATAGGAAATATGATCAAAAAAAAGTGTATGTTTTTCACACGTACAGAAGCACACTAGGCCCCAATTACTATTGTTTGTACACCTAAAAGGATGGATGAGGAGGAGGAGGAGGAGGAGGAGTATAGAACAGGCAGCACCCTCAAAGCTTCAGAAGTATGAGATGAACCCCAAAAACTTGGAAAGGTGGATCTCACACGTACCGACACAGACTATTCCGCAATTTAATTGAGCCCCAAAGGTTTTTATTGAATAGCGGAATAGGAAATATGATAAAAAAAAAGTGTATGTTTTTCACACGTAAAGAAGCACACTAGGCCCCAATTACTATTGTTTGTACACCTAAAAGGATGGATGAGGAAGAGGAGGAGGAGGAGTATAGAACAGGCAGCACCCTCAAAGCTTCAGAAGTATGAGATGAACCCCAAAAACTTGGAAAGGTGGATCTCACACATACAGACACAGACTATTCCGCAATTTAATTGAGCCACAAAGGTTTTTATTGAATAGCGGAATAGGAAATATGATCAAAAAAAAGTGTATGTTTTTCACACGTACAGAAGCACACTAGGCCCCAATTACTATTGTTTGTACACCTAAAAGGATGGATGAGGAGGAGGAGGAGTATAGAACAGGCAGCACCCTCAAAGCTTCAGAAGTATGAGATGAACCCCAAAAACTTGGAAAGGTGGATCTCACACGTACCGACACAGACTATTCCGCAATTTAATTGAGCCCCAAAGGTTTTTATTGAATAGCGGAATAGGAAATATGATAAAAAAAAGTGTATGTTTTTCACACGTACAGAAGCACACTAGGCCCCAATTACTATTATTTGTACACCTAAAAGGATGGATGAGGAAGAGGAGGAGGAGGAGTATAGAACAGACAGCACCCTCAAAGCTTCAGAAGTATGAGATGAACCCCAAAAACTTGGAAAGGTGGATCTCACACGTACCGACACAGACTATTCCGCAATTTAATTGAGCCCCAAAGGTTTTTATTGAATAGCGGAATAGGAAATATGATCAAAAAAAAGTGTATGTTTTTCACACGTACAGAAGCACACTAGGCCCCAATTACTATTGTTTGTACACCTAAAAGGATGGATGAGGAGGAGGAGGAGTATAGAACAGGCAGCACCCTCAAAGCTTCAGAAGTATGAGATGAACCCCAAAAACTTGGAAAGGTGGATCTCACACGTACAGACACAGACTATTCCGCAATTTAATTGAGCCCCAAAGGTATTTATTGAATAGCGGAATAGGAAATATGATCAAAAAAAAGTGTATGTTTTTCACACGTACAGAAGCACACTAGGCCCCAATTACTATTGTTTGTACACCTAAAAGGATGGATGAGGAGGAGGAGGAGGAGGAGGAGGAGTATAGAACAGGCAGCACCCTCAAAGCTTCAGAAGTATGAGATGAACCCCAAAAACTTGGAAAGGTGGATTTCACACGTACCGACACAGACTATTCCGCAATTTAATTGAGCCCCAAAGGTTTTTATTGAATAGCGGAATAGGAAATATGATCAAAAAAAAGTGTATGTTTTTCACACGTACAGAAGCACACTAGGCCCCAATTACTATTGTTTGTACACCTAAAAGGATGGATGAGGAAGAGGAGGAGGAGGAGTATAGAACAGGCAGCACCCTCAAAGCTTCAGAAGTATGAGATGAACCCCAAAAACTTGGAAAGGTGGATCTCACACGTACCGACACAGACTATTCCGCAATTTAATTGAGCCCCAAAGGTTTTTATCGAATAGCGGAATAGGAAATATGATCAAAAAAAAGTGTATGTTTTTCACACGTACAGAAGCACACTAGGCCCCAATTACTATTGTTTGTACACCTAAAAGGATGGATGAGGAGGAGGAGGAGGAGGAATATAGAACAGGCAGCACCCTCAAAGCTTCAGAAGTATGAGATGAACCCCAAAAACTTGGAAAGGTGGATCTCACACGTACAGACACAGACTATTCCGCAATTTAATTGAGCCCCAAAGGTATTTATTGAATAGCGGAATAGGAAATATGATCAAAAAAAAGTGTATGTTTTTCACACGTACAGAAGCACACTAGGCCCCAATTACTATTGTTTGTACACCTAAAAGGATGGATGAGGAGGAGGAGGAGGAGGAGGAGGAGTATAGAACAGGCAGCACCCTCAAAGCTTCAGAAGTATGAGATGAACCCCAAAAACTTGGAAAGGTGGATTTCACACGTACCGACACAGACTATTCCGCAATTTAATTGAGCCCCAAAGGTTTTTATCGAATAGCGGAATAGGAAATATGATCAAAAAAAAGTGTATGTTTTTCACACGTACAGAAGCACACTAGGCCCCAATTACTATTGTTTGTACACCTAAAAGGATGGATGAGGAAGAGGAGGAGGAGGAGTATAGAACAGGCAGCACCCTCAAAGCTCCAGAAGTATGAGATGAACCCCAAAAACTTGGAAAGGTGGATCTCACACGTACAGACACAGACTATTCTGCAATTTAATTGAGCCCCAAAGGTTTTTATTGAATAGCGGAATAGGAAATATGATCAAAAAAAAGTGTATGTTTTTCACACGTACAGAAGCACACTAGGCCCCAATTACTATTGTTTGTACACCTAAAAGGATGGATGAGGAGGAGGAGGAGGAGGAATATAGAACAGGCAGCACCCTCAAAGCTTCAGAAGTATGAGATGAACCCCAAAAACTTGGAAAGGTGGATCTCACACGTACAGACACAGACTATTCCGCAATTTAATTGAGCCCCAAAGGTTTTTATTGAATAGCGGAATAGGAAATATGATCAAAAAAAAGTGTATGTTTTTCACACGTACAGAAGCACACTGGGCCCCAATTACTATTGTTTGTACACCTAAAAGGATGGATGAGGAGGAGGAGGAGTATAGAACAGGCAGCACCCTCAAAGCTTCAGAAGTATGAGATGAACCCCAAAAACTTGGAAAGGTGGATCTCACACGTACCGACACAGACTATTCCGCAATTTAATTGAGCCCCAAAGGTTTTTATTGAATAGCGGAATAGGAAATATGATCAAAAAAAAGTGTATGTTTTTCACACGTACAGAAGCACACTAGGCCCCAATTACTATTGTTTGTACACCTAAAAGGATGGATGAGGAGGAGGAGGAGTATAGAACAGGCAGCACCCTCAAAGCTTCAGAAGTATGAGATGAACCCCAAAAACTTGGAAAGGTGGATCTCACACGTACAGACACAGACTATTCCGCAATTTAATTGAGCCCCAAAGGTTTTTATTGAATAGCGGAATAGGAAATATGATCAAAAAAAAGTGTATGTTTTTCACACGTACAGAAGCACACTAGGCCCCAATTACTATTGTTTGTACACCTAAAAGGATGGATGAGGAGGAGGAGGAGGAGGAGGAGTATAGAACAGGCAGCACCCTCAAAGCTTCAGAAGTATGAGATGAACCCCAAAAACTTGGAAAGGTGGATCTCACACGTACCGACACAGACTATTCCGCAATTTAATTGAGCCCCAAAGGTTTTTATTGAATAGCGGAATAGGAAATATGATAAAAAAAAAGTGTATGTTTTTCACACGTAAAGAAGCACACTAGGCCCCAATTACTATTGTTTGTACACCTAAAAGGATGGATGAGGAAGAGGAGGAGGAGGAGTATAGAACAGGCAGCACCCTCAAAGCTTCAGAAGTATGAGATGAACCCCAAAAACTTGGAAAGGTGGATCTCACACATACAGACACAGACTATTCCGCAATTTAATTGAGCCACAAAGGTTTTTATTGAATAGCGGAATAGGAAATATGATCAAAAAAAAGTGTATGTTTTTCACACGTACAGAAGCACACTAGGCCCCAATTACTATTGTTTGTACACCTAAAAGGATGGATGAGGAGGAGGAGGAGTATAGAACAGGCAGCACCCTCAAAGCTTCAGAAGTATGAGATGAACCCCAAAAACTTGGAAAGGTGGATCTCACACGTACCGACACAGACTATTCCGCAATTTAATTGAGCCCCAAAGGTTTTTATTGAATAGCGGAATAGGAAATATGATCAAAAAAAAGTGTATGTTTTTCACACGTACAGAAGCACACTAGGCCCCAATTACTATTGTTTGTACACCTAAAAGGATGGATGAGGAGGAGGAGGAGGAGTATAGAACAGGCAGCACCCTCAAAGCTTCAGAAGTATGAGATGAACCCCAAAAACTTGGAAAGGTGGATCTCACACGTACAGACACAGACTATTCCGCAATTTAATTGAGCCCCAAAGGTATTTATTGAATAGCGGAATAGGAAATATGATCAAAAAAAAGTGTATGTTTTTCACACGTACAGAAGCACACTAGGCCCCAATTACTATTGTTTGTACACCTAAAAGGATGGATGAGGAGGAGGAGGAGGAGGAGGAGGAGTATAGAACAGGCAGCACCCTCAAAGCTTCAGAAGTATGAGATGAACCCCAAAAACTTGGAAAGGTGGATTTCACACGTACCGACACAGACTATTCCGCAATTTAATTGAGCCCCAAAGGTTTTTATTGAATAGCGGAATAGGAAATATGATCAAAAAAAAGTGTATGTTTTTCACACGTACAGAAGCACACTAGGCCCCAATTACTATTGTTTGTACACCTAAAAGGATGGATGAGGAAGAGGAGGAGGAGGAGTATAGAACAGGCAGCACCCTCAAAGCTTCAGAAGTATGAGATGAACCCCAAAAACTTGGAAAGGTGGATCTCACACGTACCGACACAGACTATTCCGCAATTTAATTGAGCCCCAAAGGTTTTTATCGAATAGCGGAATAGGAAATATGATCAAAAAAAAGTGTATGTTTTTCACACGTACAGAAGCACACTAGGCCCCAATTACTATTGTTTGTACACCTAAAAGGATGGATGAGGAGGAGGAGGAGGAGGAGGAGTATAGAACAGGCAGCACCCTCAAAGCTTCAGAAGTATGAGATGAACCCCAAAAACTTGGAAAGGTGGATCTCACACGTACCGACACAGACTATTCCGCAATTTAATTGAGCCCCAAAGGTTTTTATTGAATAGCGGAATAGGAAATATGATCAAAAAAAATGTATGTTTTTCACACGTACAGAAGCACACTAGGCCCCAATTACTATTGTTTGTACACCTAAAAGGATGGATGAGGAAGAGAAGGAGTATAGAACTGGCAGCACCCTCAAAGCTTCAGAAGTATGAGATGAACCCCAAAAACTTGGAAAGGTGGATCTCACACGTACCGACACAGACTATTCCACAATTTAATTGAACCCCAAAGGTTTTTATTGAATAGCGGAATAGGAAATATGATCAAAAAAAAGTGTATGTTTTTCACACGTACAGAAGCACACTAGGCCCCAATTACTATTGTTTGTACACCTAAAAGGATGGATGAGGAGGAGGAGGAGTATAGAACAGGCAGCACCCTCAAAGCTTCAGAAGTATGAGATTGTGTTCACTGTACCCCACAAAGATTGTGTTCACTGTACCCCACAAAGGTTTTGTTCACTGCACCCCACAAAGATTGTGTTCACTGTACCCCACAAAGATTGTGTTCACTGCACCCCAAAAGGATTGTCTTCTCTGCACCCCACAAAGATTGTGTTCACTGTACCCCACAAAGGTTTTGTTCACTGTACCCCACAAAGATTGTGTTCACTGCACTCCAAAAAGATTGTCTTCACTGCACCCCACAAAGATTGTGTTCACTGTACCCCACAAAGGTTTTGTTCACTGCACCCCACAAAGATTGTGTTCACTGTACCCCACAAAGGTTTTGTTCACTGCACCCCACAAAGATTGTGTTCACTGTACCCCCCAAAGATTTTGTTCACTGCACCCCACAAGGATTGTCTTCACTGCACCCCACAAGGATTGTCTTCACTGCACCCCACAAAGATTGTGTTCACTGCACCCCACAAAGATTGTGTTCACTGTACCCCACAAAGATTTTGTTCACTGCACCCCACAAAGATTGTCTTCACTGCACCCCACAAAGATTGTGTTCACTGTACCCCACAAAGATTTTGTTCACTGCACCCCACAAAGATTGTGTTCACTGTACCCCACAAAGGTTTTGTTCACTGCACCCCACAAAGATTGTGTTCACTGTACCCCACAAAGATTGTGTTCACTGTACCCCACAAAGGTTGTGTTCACTGCACCCCACAAAGGTTTTGTTCACTGCACCCCACAAAGATTGTGTTCACTGCACCCCACAAAGATTGTGTTCACTGTACCCCACAAAGGTTGTGTTCACTGCACCCCACAAAGATTGTGTTCACTGTACCCCACAAAGATTGTGTTCACTGTACCCCGCAAAGGTTTTGTTCACTGCACCCCACAAAGATTGTGTTCACTGTACCCCACAAAGGTTGTGTTCACTGCACCCCACAAAGATTGTGTTCACTGTACCCCACAAAGGTTTTGTTCACTGCACCCCACAAAGATTGTGTTCACTGTACCCCCCCAAAGATTTTGTTCACTGCACCCCACAAGGATTGTCTTCTCTGCACCCCACAAAGATTGTGTTCACTGTACCCCCCAAAGATTTTGTTCACTGCACCCCACAAGGATTGTCTTCACTGCACCCCACAAGGATTGTCTTCACTGCACCCCACAAAGATTGTGTTCACTGTACCCCCACAAAGGTTTTGTTCACTGCACCCCACAAAGATTTTGTTCACTGCACTCCAAAAGGATTGTGTTCACTGCACCCTAAAAAGATTGTGTTCACTGCAGCCCACACACAGAAAAATGGATGTGGATCACTGACACCTGCCTATCTCCTATCCCACACCACACAGCAATATCGATTGTAGTTTGTAGAACACACTTTCCCTAAAATTCAGCAGACTCTGTCCCTAACAGGATTGAGAAGAGATCGTAGATCAGGAGAACTAAGTGCAGACCCCACCCCACACAGCAATATCGATTGTAGTTTGTAGAACACACTGACCCTATAATTCAGCAGACTCTATCCCTAAAATGCCTACAACTCGCCCTGCCTAAACACTCCGACCTGTCCCTCAATTCTATCCGGACACAAATGTTTTTTTCCTGCCTATCTTTCCCTAATCAGCAGCCAGCACGTTGATGTGTGCTCTGTCCCTGATCTAAGCAGCATAATGACGCCGCTGCGGCTGCCTCGAACTTATAAAGACTTGGTCACATGCTTCAGACGGCCAATCATGCAGGCATGGCTGGGATGGCTTAAGGCACACCAGTTAAACGATTGTTGATTGGCTGTTGAAAGCCCACCATGAAAAGAGCGCCAAAGCATGCAAAACCCGGAAATAAAACGACCGAACACGGATTTTTACCCGAATATACAGTAAAGTGTCCGTGTTCGTGTTCGGGTAACAAAAATCCAATTATTCGGTACGAACACGAATAATACAGTCCGTGTTCGCTCAACACTAGTAGTCTCTAATGGGGCCTGGTGGGGGGTCTTTCTAACATAGACTTTAAAATGCACACAGAGATGACCTCTGTTCGAGAGACCCCCCTCCAGGTCCCATGATACAACCCCATTGTAGTCTCTAATGGGGCCTGGTGGAGGCTCTTTCTAACAGACTCTCTAACAGAGGCCCTCTCTGTGTTCCTTGGAGAGACCCCCTCCAGGTCCCATTAGGAAAGGGGAGGAGTTGGTAAGATGACCATGCCCACACGGGGGGCGCCATAAATATTTCTGCACCCAGGCGTCTGTTACCCTAGGATCGGCCCTGATCTTGGGTCCCCCACAGGTGCTTCTGGCTCCTCCTCTTCTCAGTGTGCCACTGTAATGTTCCGGTACCTTTGGTACCCTAAATTACACTTTCCACAAGTGTATGCGCCCCACCATTTACTTTTGGAAAGGTGCGCATACACCTTTAAGACTGGAGCTGTCATCACCCAGCGCCGGACTAGATGGCTATTTAAAGCGCCGGTTCTCACTCACATGTGTTCGTTCAAACACCCTTACATGGATGCTAACCTTGCTTGAAGCTTCCATGCTTGCAAGCTTACTTCGCTGACGGAACCTCGCTGCGCTGATCCCTGTATCCCGCTACTGGATCATCCGCCTCTCCTGAACCACCCTTCGGCTGTATCGCTAATAGTGCTAAGTACCCCGCAGGGGAATTCTCTATAAACTTATACTAAGCTTACACTATCTAGCTCTGCATAGTAAAGACTGTTTATCACATCTGCATAACTAGATTGCTAGCTCTTGAGACTACTGCTACTTTTCTGCACTGGGTTGATCTCTTTTGTATGTCCACCTGCTATTCTATCATCTGCTATCATACAACATTGCTAAACCTTCCTGCATCCATCTGCTACTGTCTCACCTTCAAGTGTCTATCACCTACCACCTCCACTCAACCTATCCCTCAACCTTCATCATTGTGTTACCACATACATAAAGTCACTCTAGGAACCAGCTTGCTAATTGTGTGTATTTACTGGCTGAAATAAGACCTTCCACACATGATGAGTCATTGAGGTTGGGAATGGTATCTCAGCATATCTCTTACATGACTACTGATGTGGGACTATTTCTGCAGCTGAAAATCCACACCATATAAGAAACGCAGGAGCGTTACAGCCACCATAGGAAGCAACTTCCTATTGTGGCACACCAGCAGGCTTGATCCCAAGCTGTTTATAGACACAGACAGTGAGGCTCGACCTCACCCCCTCTCTTCCCTTGTCACAGGATTTGATTTACAGCAGCGGTCATCATTAGCTCCTGCTGCACTCAGAAAAGCCAAAAAATGCGGGGAGAAGAGGAGAGAGCCCCTACAGATGGGCACAGGGCTGGATATAGATCAGGCTCAGCTAAGTATTAGAAGAGTAAGGGGTGGATACACATATTGAATTTTTGTTTTTTTCCCTTATACAGGGAATGCATTAGAGTAAAGACTATTTAGGCTTTACAACCACTTTAATATCCAGTTGTGGCTTTTGCATTTTGGAATGCATCCAACTCTTTTTTTAACAATCTACTGAGGTGGCCAGAACCAGTTTCTAGAGGAACCTATTCTATATTTTCACAGCTCTAACTGTGAACAAAGCCTTTCTATATGTGGAGGTTAAATCGGTTTTCATCCAGACATAAGGCATGCCCCCTTGTTATTAGGGATGACAATGAATGATGAAATGATTGTGGTTATCTCATGGTCATATTAGAATTCAAAATTCCAGAAAAGATAAAATAATATTCTTTGAACTTAGTAAGGAAAGACATATTTAGGAGAGAAAATAAAAACAAGTATCACATTCTTGATTATATATTTTTCTTAAGTAATTTACATTGATCAATATGGACCATTCTGGGCTTAGAGACTTTTTTGCATTTTTTTACCAATTCTCTGAACAAGAAGAACTGTAGTCTCAATTACCTTAAGAATAAGAAAGGGACCTTCCCAATTGGCATCCCAGGTACCTACAAATCTGTAATTCTTAACCATAACCTGAGCTCCTGGAATACATTTCTGGACATACTCATTAGAAGTAGAAGTCTTATCCAAGACATAATTTCTATTTAAATCTGGCAAGGGTCTAGCCCTATTTTGAGCAGCAAACTTCCGAAGTTCCTGTACCTGTTGTTGCAATGTTTGCTGGTGGCCGCCCTTGTTTCCTAGCAGCACCAAACTGCGCCCGCCTGTCACGTCCTCACTAGGGATGATCGAATGGTTCGGGTCCACCATCGGTTCGGCCCGAACATTGGGTGTTCGTGGTTCGGCCGAATTTAGAACTTTTTGCCCAAAAAGTTTGGAATTCGGCAACCAGAACCGACCAAAATGAAATGGTTCAGGAAATGGGCTTTAAAAGCCTGTGATTGGACCAGAACCATTAGTAAAAGCCAATTGAGGGGGCAGAAGAATGCTAGGAATGTGATTGGAGTGACTAGGGGGTCCATAGTCCAATCATTAGTGAATACGCCCCCCAGTATATAAGATAGCTCCCGCCAAATTCCTAGCATTGTTATACTGGACTTGGAAGAGAGTGGAAGCAGTTCTGTTAATTTTACTTTAAAAGTGTAATTTAGCATTTATTAGTGTGAGGAAAGGGATATCTAGTGTAGTTAGAGTGCTCCTTTACACTTTAGTTAGCTTCAAAAATTTAGTTTCTGTAGGGAAAGTATGAAGTGTCAGGGTGATCGCAATGTAGTGTAGGGTTAACTGACTGCTATGGCAGGGTGACCGACTGACCAAACCCTTCCATACCAGGGTGACCGTAATGTAGTGTAGGGTGAACTGACAGTGACTGCTATGGCAGGGTGACCGAACCCTTCCATAGCAGGGTGACCGCTATAGAGAAAAGCTAGTTTCTCTGAAGTCACTTTCATTTCCGTAATATGGCTTCACCGCCGCCAGCATTTTTGGCTGCAGGCGTTGCTAGGGCTTTTTTGAGCACATGTTTGGAGTCAGACTTGACATCTGAACATGTGTATAGGTGGTATATATACACACACACACATGTCTGCATATATACACCTGCACATATATAGGTGTGAAAGGAGCAGAAAAAACTACTTGCGCTAATGAAATAATTAACACCAATATATTTCTGCTCCTATCACACCTTTATATGTCTAGGTGTGTATATACATATAAGTATGTGTGTATATACACCACTATACACAAGTTTAGATATTTTGCCTGCCTCCAAAGAACCCAAAAAAATGCCCAAAAACGCTAGCGTCAAAAAAAAAAAAAAAACGCCCAGGTGTGTTCTTGCAGGCATTTTTTTGGGGGTTTTTGGAGGCAGGCAAAACATCTGAACTTGTGTATAGTGTACCTGTGAAGTTTCAGCTCTGTAGCATGTCCAGAACCAGAAAAAAAGATCATTTTTCAGTAGAGCAGGGATGGTGGGACCATACTTTTACACCTATATGATCTTTTTTTTATGGTTCTGGACATGCTACAGAGCTGAAACTTCACAGGTACACCTTTTAGACCCCCCCAGACACAAAATCACACAAAAAAAGTTCTTAAAAATTGTCATTTTTGATAGAGAGACAATTATTGAAAAAATAAAAAAAATAAAAATATTTAAAAAAAAAAAAAAAATTTCTTTGGATTTAGCATCTGGGGGGTCTAAAAAGTGTACCTGTGAAGTTTCAGCTCTGTAGCATGTCCAGAACCACACCTTGCCGGTTTAATAGCAGGCGTTTTTTTGGGCATTTTTTGGGTTCTTTTGAGGCAGGAAAAACATCTGAACTTGTGTATAGTGGTATATATACATTCTTACATTCTTAATCCTCACTTGTCTCCACACTCTTTGGCATTATGGGTCTGTTTTTTCACGCTGCCATCACCATCACTATAATTTATTCTATCTCATTTTTTCCATTACCTCGGTTCACAACCCTCACTCTGGGTCATCTGTGATGCTTTTCACTCATCCTCACTATGATTCTACTTCTCTCAATGTTTTATTTGCACATCTCTCTGATGTTCCAGCATGTACACACCATGGGGATACTCCAAGTTGGGTTTCTTTTTCTATCTTGGTACTCATCTATCTGGTATACTCAATATTTGTTTACAATACTACCATACAACTCTATATACAAATGATTGTTATTATTACTCTTCTCATATTATATTATATATATAATTAATTCAATTCTAGATATTATATCGAATGTTTATTGAGACAACTACCATTCTCTCTACTATCAAGACTCTATCACTGTACTTCTATTGTTGCCCCCCTATGCTTGCCTGGTATGTCTCCCTCAGCTCCCGGGTCAGATGGTACACAGGGGTCCTCCCTTGGAGAGTCCTTTGAGGCAACAGCTTCATCTCATTGTAAGCAACCCTATATAATTAATACTCTTCTCAATGGACATGTATACCACTATATGCATTACTTCATGATATTTTCTTTTTCATAGTTAATCATTTTGCACCAGCTCCTGAGGAAGTGTTGTTTAACACGAAACGCGTAGAGCAATCATGATGCAATTTCTGTGGACTATGTACTATTTGTTAAAAATCATTTCATGCTGTTTTTATACTCCATTTGAACATGTATTTTTTATATGCTCTGGTCATTGGGACTATTGTATGTCATCTATTGTCCCCACGATGTCACTACATGTGCATTCACAATAAATCAAGTTACATGTGTACTTACTCATGTTTTTGTTTCGATGGTATGCACATATAGATATTGCACAACATATATTTGTATAGTCTATGGCCAGTTAATCACACGCCTCATTCAAAGTCCCACAAAAAAACCCCCCTGGTCTCACATGATATTAGGGATGGAGATACAAAAGTTTTTGTAACCTCTTTTAAAGTCCCATTTTTCCCCTTTTTCCTGCCTGCCTCCAAAGAACCCAAAAAACTGCCCAAAAAAACGATAGTGCAAAAAAAAAAAAAAACGCCCAGGTGTGTTGTTGCAGGCATTTTTTGGGGGGTTTTGGAGGCAGGCAAAACATCTGAACTTGTGTATACAGTACCACTATACACAAATTCAGATGTTTTTCCTGACTCCAAAGAACCCAAAAAAAAATGCCCATAAAAAACGCCTGCTATTAAACCGGCAAGGTGTGAAAAGCGAGAAGCCATATTCCAGATCTATAATTGCACCAATACAAACAATCTTTTTTTTATGGTTCTGGACATGCTACAGAGCTGAAACTTCACAGGTACACTTTTTAGACCCCCCAGATACTAAATCCAAAGAAATTTTTTTTTTTATTTTTTTTTTCCAATAATTGGCACTCTATCAAAAATCTATCAAAAATGACAATTTTTAAGAACTTTTTTTGTGTGATTTTGTGTCTGGGGGGTCTAAAAGGTGTACCTGTGAAGTTTCATCTCTGTAGCATGTCCAGAACCCCCAAAAAAAGATCATATAGGAGTAAAAGTGGGGTCCCACCATCCCTGCTCTAATGAAAAATTATCTTTTTTTATGGTTCTGGACATGCTACAGAGCTGAAACTTCAGAGGTACATTTTTAGACTCCCCAGATACTAACTCCAAAGTCAAAATCAAAAAATATCTTTTTTTTTTTAATTTTTTCAATAATTGGCTTTTTTATCAAAAATGACAATTTTTAAGAACTTTTTTTGTGTGATTAATAGTCCCTGGGGCATGACCCAGAACCCTAGGCACTTTTTAGGGGCATTTATTGGGTTTTAGGGCTTTAAAATTGTGTTTTTTGATTACCGAAGTTCGGGTCCATTGATTTCAATGGGGTTCTGAAATCCGGGCCGAACTTTCGGGTAGTTCGGATGTTCTGGCCGAACCGAACTTTTCAAAAGTTCGATCATCCCTAGACTCCTCACTCCTCATTGACGAATATGCCCTTGGGTCTGTATTCATTCCAGGTGAATAATCCCTGTTGAGCATTCAACGTCTTCTTACCAGTAATGGAAAGGCTTTAATACATCCCTATGAGCCGGATATAGCCTACTGCCACACTGTGCCGCGGACTGCTTAGGGTTTTTTTTTCTCCTTTCTTTTTTGTCCCTCTTATTTGCTATTTGATGCTTTTTGGACTTTCCCTGCTTTGGAGAGGACGAAAAAACCTTTACATACTGAGAATATCCAGACCTCTGTTCCATTGGTTCATATTCAGTCTAGATAGTGTTTTTAACCACTTTGGTGCTGAATTTGACAATATGTTCTGGTTCAGTAAGTAATTGCTAATATTCCCAAATTTTATAATTTTTCCTTTTTTTTGGTTCAGCATTATAGGCTGACTTAACGTTGTTGTTATTTACTAAGTACAAACTCTGTATTTTTGGCTCCTTTATCCCCCTCTGCGGGAGACCGTCAGTGGCGGGGCCCGCATGGTCCCCGGGTTGCTCGGCTCTGAAATTTGGGCTCATACATCCCCATCACTCAATATCTGTTCCAGCCTACAGGTATGGATCAGTTTTTTCTACAATTGGGGTCTTACAAGGCGGGTAATGGTTAACATGTATGGACATAGGTCTTTATGTATATGCTTCATTGTGTACCATTGATGTACTTAATTGTTCTGACATATGTACAGTATGTTTTATCTAATAGATGGATTCGCATTTACACTAAATTTCTGAAGAAGCCTGTTTGGCGAAACCGGTCAAATCTATTAGCGTAAAGGACCAATCCACGGTTTATGTCTTTGTTCGGCATATTCCCTTTTTGTTTTAATATTTGTGAATTCTACCCCTTTTAATGTAATACCTCAATAAAAATATTTGATAATTTTAATTATACCATGTTTCTTCTGATTAAAGTAATTATGCACCGTTAAAGTCCCAAGATACCCTTTTTCTCTTTTTTTGTACCGTTTAAGAGGATGTTGGTGCATTGTCAGGTCATTCAATTGGCACCATCTATCTGATTCTCTTCTAGTTTATTTTGAGAATCAACCATGCCTCTCATGGACCATATAGAAAGATACAGTGTAAGGGAATGAACCACATATGCATTGTCACTAAAACAAATTCAGTGCTCTGTCTCAAGTTCAGCTCTTTGTGCAGACATACTGTATATCCAGGAAGCTTATATTGTAACAAAAGTTGCTGATCAGGAATCCAAACAGCAAATCTCGTCACATACGCTCCCTCATGCCAATATCTGGTGCCACAAGGAATTCCCTTCTGGTAATGTCCACTGAAAGGTGAAAGAGTGACTTTTAATGTTCAAGTACACAATCATAGCGAATCTTTGTGAAATAACACCCTTTGTTTTTCTATGTAGTGACACCTTGTGTTTGCAAAACAAGTGTTACAAAACCCACAATGTGACCTGTAGCATTGTACACTTGTAAAATGGTTGAGAGGGATCTACATTGATCACGGAACACTGAATTTAGAAGGGCTTTCTTTAGGTCTTCAAATGATTGCAGGGCTTCTCCGGTTATTAAAAATGACTGCTTTGTGTTTTCAGTAAGCCTTAATATTTCATAAAGAGATTTTGCTCTTTCTGCAAAGTTCTCTATGAATTCTCGAGAAAAGGTGGCAAGGCCTAAAAATCTTCTTATGACAATTACATTAGTAGGTAATAGTACCTTTTTAAATAGGTTTTTTCTTTTTCGTCCTTGGACTCTCTTCCATGTATCTGGAAGGGTTGACAAAGAAAGAATCTGTCATGCTTTGTCCTACAACACAGATGGGAGCTGTCATGGGGTTACTAGCTAAGGTCTGTAACTGAATCTGTGCCTCTCTGTAGAGGTTAGTACATTCCTTAAATGTTACATACTCCTCAGAGGATGCAGAAGGGGATTTATTACTGTCAGTCAAAGCTGATACCCTTTGAAGCCCATTATACTGTTGGTAGCTTTCGTTTTTTCTTTTTTATTGTTTTGACAGATTTTGATTGTACTTCTGCCAAAAAGCCAGTATATTGGTTTTTAAAATTACCTTCCTGGTTACAGTAGACGCAAAGGGGCAGTGATCTATAATCAAATAGGTCTGTGAATATTATAGAATGTTCCACAACTGATCAATGAATACACTGACTGATATCTGAAGTGATCTAGAACCCTATAGGTCTGTGAATATTATAGAATGTTCCACAACTGATCAATGAATACACTGACTGATATCTAAAGTGATCTATAATCAAATAGGTTGGTGATAATTTTAGAATGTTCCACAACTGATCAATGAATACACTGACTGATATCTGAAGTGATCTAGAACCCTACAGGTCTGTGAATATTATAGAATGTTCCACAACTGATCAATGAATACACTAACTGATATCTGAAGTGATCTAGAACCCTATAGGTCTGTGAATATTATAGAATGTTCCACAACTGATCAATGAATTTACTGATTGATCTATAAAGTGATCTAGAATCCTATAGGTCTGTGAATATTATAGAATGTTCCACAACTGATCAATGACTGCACCGACTGATATCTGAAGTGATCTAGAACCCTATAGGTCTGTGAATATTATAGATTGTTCCACAACTGATCAATGAACAATACTCTGACTGGTATCTGATGTAAATAAAACAATCTGTCCCTACCTGACACAGGAACCTACCCCTCCCTACACAGCTAGCAATGTCTCTGCACTCTCTGCTACGATGTAATGAAATCAATCTGTTCCTACCTGACACAGGAACCTACCCCTCCCTACACTGCTAGCAATGCCTCTGCACTCTCTGATGTGATGTAATGAAATCAATCTGTCCCTACCTGACACAGGAACCTACCCCTCCCTACACTGCTAGCAATGTCTATCCACTTTCTGATATGATGTACAGAAATTAATCTTCCCCTACCTCACACAGGAACCTACTCCTCCCGACACTGCTAGCAATGTTTCTCCACTGTCTTACAAACTCCAAAAAAAACTCTAACCCTACTATACCTCATGCCTTCTCAAATTCAGCATTGAGAGGGATGATGATATAGCAATGAGTGGCACAGAGACTTGCACCCAATCTGCTAGCAGTACACCACCGCTTGATTTGAGCACCAGGCAAATTTCACTACCCCAGTTTTTTAACCATAGAAAGAAATACTGTCCCAGCCATCCACATTAGAGATGGACGAACATCGGCCGGGTGGTTCACGAACGTCAGCCGCAAATTTTCTCAAAAGTCTGCGAACAATGGGGCCCGCCGCGAGATTGCGGCGGGCCCCATTGACTTTAATGGGCGGTGAACTTTAAAAACCTTTAGGTCATATTTGCAGCCACAAAAGACATACTAGCTGTGCACAAATAGTCCCAGCACATGAACAATGTCATAGCAGAAGTATTGCAATTGAATACATTTTGTTTTTTGTTTTTTTTACAGCAAAACATTTTTTTTTTTCATAAATCAGCCAGAACTGACAGCAGCCAGTAAATACATGTCTAATACATATAGGATCCATTACACAATTTGGCAGAACCTTTACAGACCCATTGATTTTCAATTCCAGTCTGAAAAATTAGGCATTCACAGGATAAAGAAGTAAGTGTCGGCCATTCCAGGCCCCAAAAATTAGCCCACATGCGTTTACCTGACAGCTAAAAACGTTGTATTCTGTGGCTGAAGGTACATTAGGCATTCACAGGATACAGAAGTAAGTGTCGGCCAGTATTGGCCCCAAAAATTTGCCCACATGGGTTTACCTGACAGCTAAGAATGTTGTATTCTGTGGCTGAAGGTACATTAGGCATTCACAGGATACAGAAGTAAGTGTCGGCCAGTATTGGCCCCAAAGGTTAGCCCACATGGGTTTACCTGACAGCTAAGAATGTTGTATTCTGTGGCTGAAGGTACATTAGGCATTCACAGGATACAGAAGTAAGTGTCGGCCAGTATTGGCTCCAAAAATTAGCCCACATGGGTTTAACTGACAGCTAAGAATGTTGTATTCTGTGGCTGAAGGTACATTAGGCATTCACAGGATACAGAAGTAAGTGTCGGCCAGTATAGGCCCCAAAAATTAGCCCACGTGGGTTTACCTGACCGCTAAGAATGTTGTATTCTGTGGCTGAAGGTACATTAGGCATTCACAGGATACAGAAGTGTCGGTCAGTATAGGCCCCAAAAATTAGCCCACATGGGTTTAACTGACAGCTAAGAACGTAGTGTATTTGATAGTTAGAGGTACATTAGGCATTCACAGGATACAGAAGTGTCGGCCTGTATAGGCCCCCAAAAATTAGCTCACATGGGTTTAACTGACAGCAAAGAACATCGTTTTTGATGGCTAGAGGTACTATAGGTATTCACACAGTATACAGAAATAAGTGTCGGCTTGTATAGGCTGCAAAAGTTAGCTCACATGGGTTTAACTGACAGTAAAGAATGTAGTGTATTTGATGGCTAGAGGTACATTAGGCATTCACAGTATACAGAAGTAAGTGTCGGCCTGTAAAGGCCCCAAAAATTTGCCCACATGGGTTTAACCGACAGCAAAGAATGTAGTGTATTTGATGGCTAGAGGTACATTAGGCATTCACAGTATACAGAAGTAAGTGTCGGCTTGTATAGGCTGCAAAAGTTAGCTCACATGGGTTTAACTGACAGTAAAGAATGTAGTGTATTTGATGGCTAGAGGTACATTAGGCATTTACAGTATACAGAAGTAAGTGTCGGCCTGTATAGGCCCCAAAAATTTGCCCACATGGGTTTAACCGACAGCAAAGAACGTAGTGTTTTTGATGGCTAGAGGTACATTAGGCATTCACACAGTATAAAGAAGTAAGTGTCGGCTTGTATAGGCTGCAAAAGTTAGCTCACATGGGTTTAACTGACAGTAAAGAATGTAGTGTATTTGATGGCTAGAGGTACATTAGGCATTCACACAGTATAAAGAAGTAAGTGTCGGCTTGTATAGGCTGCAAAAGTTAGCTCACATGGGTTTAACTGACAGTAAAGAATGTAGTGTATTTGATGGCTAGAGGTACATTAGGCATTCACAGTATACAGAAGTAAGTGTCGGCCTGTATAGGCCCCAAAAATTTGCCCACATGGGTTTAATTGACAGCAAAAAACGTAGTGTATATGATGGCTAGAGGTACATTAGGCATTCACAGTATACAGAAGTAAGTGTCGGCCTGTATAGGCTCCAAAAATTAGCTCACATGGGTTTAACTGACAGCAAAGAACGTAGTGTATTTGATGGCTAGAGGTACATTAGGCATTCACAGTATACAGAAGTGTCTGCCTGTATAGGCTGCAAAAATTAGCTCACATTGGTTTAACTGACAGCAAATAACGTAGTGTATTTGATGGCTAGAGGTACATTAGGCATTCACAGGATACAGAAGTGTCGGCCTGTATAGGCCCCCAAATATTAGCTCACATGGGTTTAACTGACAGCAAAGAACATCATTTTTGATGGCTAGAGGTACTATAGGTATTCACACAGTATACAGAAGTAAGTGTCGGCCTGTATAGGCTGCAAAAATTAGCTCACATGGGTTTAACTGACAGCAAAGAATGTAGTGTATTTGATGGCTAGAGGTACATTAGGCATTCACACAGTATACAGAAGTAAGTGTCGGTCTGTATAGGCCCCAAAAATGTGCCCACACGGGTTTAACTGACAGCAAAGAACGTAGTGTATTTGATGGCTAGAGGTACATTACGCATTCACAGTATACAGAAGTGTCGGCCTGTATAGGCCCCAAAAATTTGCCCACATGGGATTTGCCCACATAAATATAAAAAAGTCTGAATGCATCCAGAAATTGACTCCTCTGAATAAAATATTGGATTGTATACTGCTTACCAGAGATTGCAGATATATTAGCCAAATGAAGGATGAAGATGCTCCAAATCAAAGGCAAATTCTCAGAGTACCCTCCAGGCGATATTCACTATCTCAGGCGTTGCATCAAACTCAACGGGCATCAATCATATGCACATAAAAACATAAATCTCATAACGTGATACTGTATTAACGTATACACTAAGAATAGATTCCTCATGTGAATAAATATAGAGAAAGAGCTGGGTTTAGGTACCTTGAGAACGTCAGTTTTGACGAAACTTACGTCGGTCGCAGCGTGCTGACGTCACCTACAAGACGTGAGGGCGGGTGTTTGGAGCTGACCGGCCCGCGGCTTCGATTTAGCGCTTATCGCTTGCTTTGTTTGTAAGTGTAATTTTTATCATTTTGCAATAAATTTGTTGTGGTTTTACACTATGGAGCTTTTTCCTTTCTACATGTGATTTAACCCAATATATGCTGGACGTCTTTGGATACATTCCTTGTTTGATTGAGATTGGTCCTTTCTTGTACCTGAGGGGCATCATTGCCTGCTCCACCTTGAGTCTTGGATGATATCTGCAATATCCGCATTATCTAATTTTCCTTCTGGTAAGCAGTAGTATATGTCAGTGGCGGTGGCGGTACATTCACGGACTGAATTTATTGCACGGAATCTGTGATGATTCACCTTTTTTTCGTTATGCTATCACTATCTTATATCTGGTAAGCAGATTGTGATGTCGGTGGTGGCTTTTCACTAAACCCAGCTCTTTCTCTATATTTATTCACACGAGGGATCTATTCTTAGTGTATAAGTTAATACAGTATCACGCTATGAGATTTATGTTTTTATGTGCACGTGATTGATGCCCGTTGAGTTTGGCTGGCCATACACTATACAATATTCTTGTTCAACTTTCCTTTAGATTTACCAAAACCATGTAATATAGGGTCAAACCTAAACACTTTCAATTTGTATGCAGTCAGGCAGGCCCTTGCACTACATAGTTTAAGGTAAATCTAAAGGAAATTGAATAAGAAAATTGTATAGTGTATGGCCAGCCTTTGATGCAACGCCTGAAATTGTGAATATCGCCTGAAGGGTACTCTGAGAATTTGTCTTTGATTTGGAGAATCTTCTTCATCCTTCATTTGGCGAATATATCTGCTATCTCTGGTAAGCAGTATACAATCCAATCTTTTATTCAGAGGAGTCAATTTCTGGATGCATTTGGACTTTTTTATATTTATATTTTTATTATATTCACGATTTTTTATCATTGTATACATTCACTGGTGTATGGGACTTATGAGGACTTTTTTCGAAACTTCACGCTTTGGATCTTCATTTAGCGCAGCTTCTTTTTAATATACTTTTGGGATGTTTGTCACATTTAAGTTGCAGCTACCAGCTTTTTGATTTTCAGCGCGGTTACTACATATCTAATTTCATCTGGTAGACTCGGCTCCCTTTTGCGAACTTGTGCAATGTCCTGCACCACAGTGGCAGGTCCCAAAAAGGCATTTCTTTTTGCGTAAGGCCATTCTGGCTCTCTACCTTTATGTGGAAGGTAGTGTTTTGGCCTCGTTGGACAAAGCAGTCAGCAGGAAGGTGAAAATTACTGCTGACTCTTGGTCCATCAGGCATGGACAGGGACATTACATTTCTTTAACGGCACACTGGGTAACTCTGCTGGCAGCTGCGAAGGATGCAGGACAGGGTTCGGTGCTGGAGCTTGTTTTTCCACCACACCTCCAAAAAGCTGGTGCTGGTTCTACCACATCTGTCTACTCCACCACCTCCTCCTCCATGTCCTCTTCTGCTCAATTGTCCTCTGAAGCAGCAGTGCTCCCTAAGTGTTCAAGGGGCTATGCAAGCAGTCAGGCAAAAAGATGCCATGCTGTGCTTCAGTTGGTCTGTCTAGGGGATATGAGTCACCCTGGATTCTGTCAGCTCTGCAGGGGTTGGTTGAAGCAATGACAGCTTGAGCCAGAAATGGTTGTATGCAACAATGGCACCAACCTTCTCTCCGCCCTCCAACAGAGACACTTGACACATGTTCCCTGCTTGGCACATGTTCTGAATCTGGTTGTGCAGCGTTTTTTGAGCAGATACCCGGGCTTCCAAGATCTCTTGAGGCAGGCCTAGAAAAGTCTGTGGCCATTTCCGCCCTTCGTTCAATGCCAGTTCTCGCTTATTTGACATTCAACAGGAATTAAACCTCCCCACCAGCCGCCTCATGTGGCTTTTGATTAAGGATGCATGCATCATCCTGTCACCATTTGAGGGAGGCCACAAGGATGGTGAGCTGATTCGATGCATGCATCAGTGACACTATCCCCCTAGTCTACCTGCTGGAGCACACGCTGCGTGGAATCATGGACAGGGCACTTGAGGCAGAACAGCGGCAGGAATAGGAGGACTTCCTTTCCTCACATGGCCCCCTTTATGCAGATATCATTCCTGCAGGGCCACAAAACACACAGGAGGAAGAGGAGGAGGAGAATGAGGATTTCAGCAGCATGGATGTAGAGGATAGTATAAAGCAGTCTTCAAGGGATGGTTCTGATTCCCCAGAAACCCCAGGAGTTTTACGTGGTTGGGGAGAGGTTGCTCCTGCTGACAATGTCATCCTCAGTGACCCAGAGGTCTCAGAAGCTCATGCCTCCTCCAAATTACGATGCATGGGCTCCCTGATTCTGCAAAGCCTGCGAAAGGACATGAGGATTCGTGCTATCAAGGAAAGGGATAATTGCTGGTTGGCAACCCTTCTTGATCCACGTTACAAGGGTAAAGTTTCAGAGCTCACCCTGCCTTCGCAGGGGGAACAGAGGATAAAACATCTTGAGGAGGCCTTGAAAAAAAGTGTACCACCTTTCCAGACACTGGGAGGTCAACATTCTCTGGACGTGTTTCTGAGGCATCTTTCAGCCAAAGGAGGAGCGGTGGAGAAGGCGGCCGGCTGACTGACAGATGCCTTTAAACAGTTCTTTTGTCCTCAGCAGCACCCAGGGCTGTTAGGTTTAAGCAACCATCGGCAGCGTCTCCATCATATAGTGCATGGATTATCTAGGTGCAAGAGCAGACTTGGAGACCTTTCCAGGTGAGCATCCACTGGCTTACTGGGTCTTAAGTATGGACCACTAGCCAGAACTTGCTCAATATGCAATGGAGCTACTGGCCTATCCTGCTTCCAGCGTGCTTCCCGAATGGACGTTCAATGCTGCTAGAGGTTTTGTGACAGACAAAAGTTTGCGTTTATCCACAGACTGTCGACCAGCTGACTTTTATCAAAATGAAACAGTCCTGGATTAACAAGAGCTACCAAGCCCCTGATGCTGATGTAACTGATTGAATTTGCTAGGGGTCTGCCATCCCTTGATGACTGCATATGCTGTCTATCCTTATCCTCTACCTTGATTTTGCTAGCTTCCAACAATGTTTTTGGTTTAGGTCACTACAAACCCTCAAGGCCTAATTTTTCTTCACTTGTATGACAGGTGCATACAGTTTAAATGTTGTATGTCATTTTTAACAGCAGGCCCTGTGCCCTGCTAACTGTGAGGGGTTACGGTGTTCAGGCACCACCTACTGCAAAAGCCCAATATTTGGCACCTTTATAGCTCATGCAATTTCAAATTTGCATGGAATTCTTACCAGCAGGTCCCATTCCTGCACCCAGCAAGAGTAACTGCGAGGGCTTGGTTACGGTGTTCAGGCACCACCAACAGCAAAGGCCCAATTTTTGGCACCTGTATGATAGGTACATGCAATTTGAAATTTTTTATGGAATTTTTAGCAGCAGGGCCCGTTCCTGTGCCCAGCAAGAGTAACTGTGAGGGGTTACGGTGTTCAGGCACCACCAACAACAAAGGCCCAATTTTTCTGCACCCGTACATGCGATTTGAAATTTGTATGTATATTTGTATTTGACATTTTTTGCATTAGAAATGTCAGTATTTCTGCAGCAGGCTACATGCATCGTAGAGATGCACTACTTTACAGGCTCATTCAGGGGATCCCGCAGGCACGATATTTGAAGGAATTTTTCATTTTTATAGTTTCACTTTAAGCCTCATTAAAATCAGTAAATCAGTGCTCCCTTAAAAACGATAATTTTTAAAAACTTTTTTTAATTGCCACATGTTCCTCAGGTCAGTACCCGGACCCCCCATATACTTTTTTGGGGCAATAACTTGCATTTAAGCCTTCAAAATGAGGCAGTTTGATTTCTGGGGTTCGAGTCCCATAGACATCAATTGGGTTTGTTTATTCGAACAAACTTTTCCTCTGTTCGCTGTGTTCTGGTGCAAACCGAACCGGGGGGGGGGGGGGGTGTTCGGCTCATCATTACCTGCCAGAAATGGAATTGGTCTTGATTTGTTTGAAACCTTTTGGGACCTAGAAAAGATAAAATTCTTACCTGACGTTCCGGCTCAGCTTCTTCAGCTGCAGGTGCAGTGCCTGAATGTCCCTGCACAAATGCAAAGCAGACGATGTAGGCCACATCCAAGCAACATTGCTAACATTTCTTCCATGGAACATTTTCACCTTGTTAACTTAGATTACATACCCCAGCATTGGATGCAGAATCCTCCCCAGCTCCAGGTCAAGCTCCAGCTGCTCCTTCACGAGGGGCCTGTTGTTCTTTAAAAAAAAAGACAAGAAAAGGCTTAGGAACTAACATTAGGCTGTAAGGATTCTTTTCCATTTTCAAACAGGGTTTAATGGATTAACCAAAAATTCCAAACTGTTTCCCAGGGCTCATAGGTCACTTGCTAGCACACGCCAAAAGTCTAAGAAGCCATGGTATGAATCTAAAATAGGGGACCCATTAATGACTTGTCCTGTATTTTTAGGGTTACACATAAATGACAATTGCCTAATCTGGAGTCACACTAAGATTTTTCAAAACCACATTGGCAATACATACCAAAACCTTCCTCCAGGCCTTGCTGCAGTGGGGGTGGCTGCTCCTCCTCCTGTTGATGTACTTCTGAAAATAAGACATTGCCATGTGAGTTAGCATTTGTAGAGAAGAGACCTTATACATTGCTTAGCACATTCCCATTTTTGACTTACCAGGACTGTCCCACGCCATCTCCAACCCATGGGTGCCATCCTCCTCGCTGTCATGCATGGGCTCCGGTGGGGGTGCCATTCCTGCTTTAGAGGACAGAATAGGGGAAAAAAGAAAATATTTGCAGGATAGCTATAAAAGTACAGTCATTTCACAGAAAGGATACTAGTTACTAATTTCACAACAACTCACACAAGTAAGATCCAAGTTAGTTACTTACCACTCTGCCAATCATCAGTATCCCCACGTGTTGATATCTCTAATATGGTATCCAGACTGATGATCGGCAGGACTTGTTGTTCGTAGTCTTTCTGGAGCGACACATAGGCCGGTTTGACCCCATGCTCTCTGGTCACATGCCCCTCCACAGCCCATGCTCTCAGCCTTTTTCGGATGGCCCCACAGATATCTGCAATCTTTTTTGTGACATTTTGGGAAGAGTGGCATACAGTCCCACCCACTGCATTTACAGCATCCCTTATTTCACCCCACAGGCGCTTTCTTTCAGTTGTTGATGTCATATGGGCCCTAGTCCCTGCAATCTGGGCGTACCGTACAAGATACGCCTGGACCAGGACTTGGTTCTGCCTGGGGGTGAAATGGGGAAGCCAGGGGGCAGTGGACATGCTGCCTCTCCCCAAAGGGCCCTCTCCAGAGCTGGAAGGAGGAGAAACAGCATGCCAACATAGCGGGGACACCACCCCCAGCTTCCGCCGTGCTGGAGGAAGCAAGCACCCTTCTGGCACCAACTGGAGCCTCCCTCACACCTGAGATAGACAACATGCCCATATGGGCCCCCTAGCTGCTCCCCTTCCCCTCAACCCCTTAGCAGCTCGGGGGTGCCATGGGAGGACCAGGTGGGCAGGTAGTCTGGGTGATTACCATCAGCAAATTCTCCGAATGCAACAATCCGCAAAGGAAAGAGACAAAACAATGTAAGTTGGAGAATTCGAAATGCCAAAGTGCAATTATAGAACTGACAAGTACTAAAAATAGCAACAAAATTATCTTCAGCCACTTTTTATGGGGGGGGGGGGGGAGGCCAAACTGCAGTCTGAAAAGGAAGAAAAACAACATAAGGAAACAAACTTGCAACCAACAGTGCATGAGAGAAACTGACACTTACCAAAAGTCAAACAGCAAGATATTGCCTCTTATTGGGGGGGGGGGGTCAAACTGCAATCTGAAAAGGAAGAAAAACAACATCAGGAAACAAACTTGTAAGCCAACAGTGCATGAGAGAAACTGACACTTTCCAAAATCGCACCCCAAAAAAAAAAAAAATGGGTGCCCCTGTTCAAAGGGTTAATTTGACAATCAGGTGTGCATTTTGACAGGCATTTGCACAGGAAACTGAGACAAAAATGCAAAACACCATTTCAAAATTTGGGATCCAGCTCTATTGATAGCCATTCAATCTTCTGTCAGACAAATTAAATGTGTCGAAACCAAGATCCAATTGGCATGTGTGAACTGAATCGCGAGGTGGAAGAGGAAATGGAAAAGCCATGGTGATCAAGCTTTCTGTGTGAGTATCATGGTGAGGAATGTGGTTTGTGGGAAGCAGGGGTTAAAAACGTATTACCCGGAAGAGGAAGGAAATCAAAATTTGAACCAGGACAGGATGTGAACCTAATCTCCAAAGCAAGTCCATTTCCATGTGTCTTCATATGAATTGCAAATGTGTTTGGAAGCACACAGCTGAAAAATCAGAGGCACCTTTTAAAGAGGTCGGTGAAATGTCTTGACATTTGAGAGATTTAAAGTGTGTTAACAGTATATATAGAGACACATGTCAGGGTCCAACATTTAAATCAAGGCTTTTTTAAATGAAGAATCTTAGCAGGATATGCACTTTTGTATATGTTTGGCATTGGTACACTTTGCCATGCATTTATTACAGACATATTTACAAGTGAAAGAGAGCAATATATGTCAAAATTGTGTGTGCTACACATAGGCATGCGGTTTAACAGTTGTGCATTTGTGTGCAACATAGCATAACTATGCTGAACATTTTAAGGTGCTAGTAAGAAAGTAAGAATGTCATTTTTGGACACCTCTGTGTTTTGTAAACATGTTCAACAAAGACCTTTCTTTATAAGTATGACTGAGTTATATTTTGTATTCCAAATTAAATATTTCTAGTTATAACTACATTACATATTTTGAAAGATTTGTTTGTCCCCTTAAACTAAGAAAGAATTGTATGTCCCCACCTGTGTAAATTAGCAATGGCAGTAATTAAAACAAACACACATGGCAAAGTAGGTATCGAACCCAGGACCTGAAAAATGGCGGCGCCATTGCAAGTGTCCTGATATAGAGTCAATGCCACAAAAGTTCCACTGACACCCCACGGACATCTGGAGTACATAACAAAGAAAATGGCCTCTGCCCCCACCTATTACTGGCCTTCATAGCAAAGAACACATGGAAGGCCAACGCACATGAAACAAACAAAAGTAAAATTCCCAGTTCAATTTGCTAGCCAGTTTGCTTACCAACCAGATTAACCTGTCTAACAGTTTGCCTCAAAACAGGGGTTTAGTTAGCACACATTTGCAAACGCATGTGAAAGCTGCAGGGCCACTTCACGGCTCCCTGTATACCTGCAGTCCTAACTCGAATGAATTTATAAGAGTCTTCACAGTGGAAGCACATGCAAGCTAATGGATAGATAGGGGGCAGGTGAGCCTGGAGGTGGCCCATCCCTCCTAAAGGTAATTGGGGGCATAATGGATGCCCAGCTGATGGTATTACAGCAAAGGCATCCAGTATGTCCACTCACCAGTACACATTAACAACAAAGAAATTGGCCTCTGCCCCCACCTATTACTGGCCTTCATAGCAAAGAACACATGGAAGGCCAACGCACATGAAACAAACAAAAGTAAAATTCCCAGTTCAATTTGCTAGCCAGTTTGCTTACCAACCAGATTAACCTGTATAACAGTTTGCCTCAAAACAGGGGTTTAGTTAGCACACATTTGCAAACGCATGTGAAAGCTGCAGGGCCACTTCACGGCTCCCTGTATACCTGCAGTCCTAACTCTAATGAATTTATAAGAGTCTTCACAGTGGAAGCACATGCAAGCTAATGGATAGATAGGGGGCAGGTGAGCCTGGAGGTGGCCCATCCCTCCTAAAGGTAATTGGGGGCATAATGGATGCCCAGCTGATGGTATTACAGCAAAGGCATCCAGTATGTCCACTCACCAGTACACATTAACAACAAAGAAAATGGCCTCTGCCCCCACCTATTACTGGCCTTCATAGCAAAGAACACATGGAAGGCCAACGCACATGAAACAAACAAAAGTAAAATTCCCAGTTCAATTTGCTAGCCAGTTTGCTTACCAACCAGATTAACCTGTCTAACAGTTTGCCTCAAAACAGGGGTTTAGTTAGCACACATTTGCAAACGCATGTGAAAGCTGCAGGGCCACTTCACGGCTCCCTGTATACCTGCAGTCCTAACTCTAATGAATTTATAAGAGTCTTCACAGTGGAAGCACATGCAAGCTAATGGATAGATAGGGGGGCAGGTGATCCTGGAGGTGGCCCATCCCTCCTAAAGGTAATTGGGGGCATAATGGATGCCCAGCTGATGGTATTACAGCAAAGGCATCCAGTATGTCCACTCACCAGTACACATTAACAACAAAGAAAATGGCCTCTGCCCCCACCTATTATTATTACTTATAAATTCATTAGAGTTAAGACTGCAGGTGAAGTGGCCCTGCAGCTTTCACATGCGTTTGCAAATGTGTGCTAACTAAACCCCTGTTTTGACGCAAACTGTTAGACAGGTTAATCTGGTTGGTAAGCAAACTGGCTAGCAAATTGAACAGGGAATTTTACTTTTGTTTGTTTCATGTGCGTTGGCCTTCCATGTGTTCTTTGCTATGAAGGCCAGTAATAGGTGGGGGCAGAGGCCATTTTCTTTGTTGTTAATGTGTACTGGTGAGTGGACATACTGGATGCCTTTGCTGTAATACCATCAGCTGGGCATCCATTATACCCCCAATTACCTTTAGGAGGGATGGGCCACCTCCAGGCTCACCTGCCCCCTATCTATCCATTAGCTTGCATGTGCTTCCACTGTGAAGACTCTTATAAATTCATTAGAGTTAGGACTGCAGGTATACAGGGAGCCGTGAAGTGGCCCTGCAGCTTTCACATGCGTTTGCAAATGTGTGCTAACTAAACCCCTGTTTTGAGGCAAACTGTTAGACAGGTTAATCTGGTTGGTAAGCAAACTGGCTAGCAAATTGAACTGGGAATTTTACTTTTGTTTGTTTCATCTGGAGTACATAGCCCATATCGCCGGGACACCACCAGACCCCAACTCCCCCCCCAGGAATCCTCCCATCCGGGAATCCCCATAGACGTCCAACATAGGACCTGTAGAGGAGAATAGGATCCATCCACCGGATTACTACTCATACCCGCTCTATACCCCTGTGTGAGGTGGGTATTTCTGGTGAGTGTGCCATTTACCAGAGGGGTCTCTCAGTTTTATTGCCATACTTAATTTGGCATACAAGTTTTTATATACGCTTCTCATTATTAGACAGTGCCATTCCCCCCACCCCCTTTCACACTTACATTGTATTGCCTCAGCCCACTGAGCTATTTAACAATCTGTCTTGAGCAGTAATCTTTAAGCCTAAAAAAGACAATGGAAATGTGTCCAACAGCATATTTCAAAAAGCAATATAAGGACCTTAGAACACACACCCACACACATACAGTATCTCACAAAAGTGAGTACACCCCTCACATTTGTGTAAATATTTTATTATATCTTTTCATGTGACAACACTGAAGAAAGGACACTTTGCTACAATGTAAATTAGTGTACAGCTTGTATAACAGCGTAAATTTACTGTCCCCTAAAAATAACTCAACACACAACCATTAGTGTCTAAACCGCTGGCAACTAAAGTGAGTACACCCCTAAGTGATAATGTCCAATTTGGGCCCAAAGTGTCAATATTTTGTGTGGCCGCCATTATTTTTCAACACTGCCTTAACCCTCTTGGGCATGGAGATCACCAGAGCTTCACAGGTTGCTACCGATGCCCTCTTCCACTCCTCCATGACGACATTACGGAGCTGGTGGATGTTAGAGACCTTGCGCTCCTCCACCTTCCATTTGAGGATGCCCCACAGATGCTCAATAGGGTTGAGGTCTGGAGACATGCTTGGCCAGTCCATCACCTTTACCCTCAGCTTCTTTAGCAAGGCAGTGGTCATCTTGGAGGTGTGTTTGTGGTCGTTATCATGTTGGAATACTGCCCTGCGGCCCAGTCTCTGAAGGGAGGGGATCATGCTCTGCTTCAGTATGTCACAGTACAGGTTGGCACTCATGGTTCCCTCAATGACATGTAGCTCCCCAGTGTCAGCAGCACTCATGCAGCCCCAGACCATTACACTCCCACCACCATGCCTGACTGTAGGGAAGACACACTTGTCTTTGTACTCCTCACCCGGTTGCCTCCACCCACACTTGACACCATCTGAACCAAATAAGTTTATCTTGGTCTCGTCAGACCACAGGACATGGTTCCAGTAATCCATGTCCTTAGTCTACTTGTCTTCAGCAAACTGTTTGCGGGCTTTCTTGTGTATCATCTTTAGAAGAGGTTTCTTTCTGGGATGACAGCCATGCAGACCAATTTGATGCAGTGTGCTACGTATGGTCAGAGCACTGACAGGCTGACCCCCGCCCCTTCAACCCTTGCAACAACTCTGGCAGCAGTCATATGTCTATTTTCCAAAGACAATCTCTGGATATGATGCTAAGCATGTGCATTCAACTTATTTGGTCAACCATGGCGAAGCCTGTTCAGAGTGGAACCTGTCCTGTTAAACCACTGTATGGTCTTGGCCACTGTGCTGCAGCTCAGTTTCAGGGTCTTGGCAATTTTCTTATAGCCTAGCCCATCTTTATGTAGAGCAAGAATTCTTTTTTTCAGATCCTCAGAGAGTTTGTTGTCATGAGGTGCCATGTTGAACTTCCAGTGACCAGTATGAGAGAGTGAAAGCGATAACACCAAATTTAACACACCTTCTTCCTATTCACACCTGAGACCTTGTAACACTAATGAGTCACATGAAACCAGGGAGGGAAAATGGCTAATTGGGCCCAATATGGATATTTTCACTTATGGGTATACTCACTTTTGTTGCCAGCGGTTTAGACATTAATGGCTGTCTGTTGAGTTTTTTTGAGGGGACAGCAAATTTACACAAGCTGTACACTCTACATTGTAGCAAAGTGACATTTCTTCAGTGTTGTCACAATGAAGGATATAATAAAATATTTATAAAAGTGTGAGGGGTGTACTCACTTTTGTGAGATACTGTGTATATAAAATATTTACAAAAATATGAGGGGTGTGTGTGTGTGTGTGTGTGTATACAGTGGGTACGGAAAGTATTCAGACCCCCTTAAATTTTTCACTCTTTGTTATATTGCAGCCATTTGCTAAAATCATTTAGGTTCATTCTTCTTCCTCATGAATGTACACATAGCACCCCATACTGACAGAAAAACACTGAATTGTTGACATTGTTGCAAATTTATTAAAAAAGAAAAACTAAAATATAACATGGTCCTAAGTATTCAGACCCTTTGCTGTGACACTCATATTTAACTCAGGTGCTTTCCATTTCTTCTGATCATCCTTGAGATGGTTCTACACCTTCATTGAATCCAGCTGTGTTTGATTATACTGATTGGACTTGATTAGGAAAGCCACACACCTGTCTATATAAGACCTTCCAGATCACAATGCATGTCAGAGCAAATGAGAATCATGAGGTCAAAGGAACTGCCCGAAGAGCTCAGAGACAGAATTGTGGCAAGGCACAGATCTGGCCAAGGTTACAAAAAGATTTCTGCTGCACTTAAGGTTCCTAAGAGCACAGTGGCCTCCATAATCCTCAAATGGAAGACGTTTGGGATGACCAGAACCCTTCCTAGAGCTGGCCGTCCGGCCGAACTGAGCTATCGGGGGAGAAGAGCCTTGGTGAGAGAGGTAAAGAAGAACCCAAAGATCACTGTGGCTGAGCTCCAGAGATGCAGTCAGGAGATGGGAGAAAGTTGTAGAAAGTCAACCATCACTGCAGCCCTCCACCAGTCGGGGCTTTATGGCAGAGTGGCCCGATGGAAGTCTCTCCTCAGTGTAAGACACATGAAAGCCCGCATGGAGTTTGCTAAAAAACACCTGAAGGACTCCAAGATGGTGAGAAATAAGATTCTCTGGTCTGATGAGACCAAAATAGAACTTTTTGGCCTTAATTCTAAGCGGTATGTGTGGAGAAAACCAGGCACTGCTCATCACCTGTCCAATACAGTCCCAACAGTGAAGCATGGTGGTGGCAGCATCATGCTGTGGGGGTGTTTTTCAGCTGCAGGGACAGGACGACTGGTTGCAATCGAGGGAAAGATGAATGCGGCCAAGTACAGGGATATCCTGGACAAAAACCTTCTCCAGAGTGCCCTGGACCTCAGACTGGGCCAAAGGTTTACCTTCCAACAAGACAATGACCCTAAGCACACAGCTAAAATAACGAAGGAGTGGCTTCACAACAACTCCGTGACTGTTCTTGAATGGCCCAGCCAGAGCCCTGACTTAAACCCAATTGAGCATCTCTGGAGAGACCTAAAAATGGCTGTCCACCAACGTTTACCATCCAACCTGACAGAACTGGAGAGGATCTGCAAGGAGGAATGGCAGAGTATCCCCAAATCCAGGTGTGAAAGACTTGTTGCATCTTTCCCAAAAAGACTCCTGGCTGTATTAGATCAAAAGGGGGCTTCTACTAAATACTGAGCAAAGGGTCTGAATACTTAGGACCATGTGATATTTCAGTTTTTCTTTTTTAATAAATCTGCAACAATGTAAATAATTCTGTGTTTTTCTGTCAGTATGGGGTGCTATGTGTACATTCATGAGGAAGAAGAATGAACCTAAATTATTTTAGCAAATGGCTGCAATATAACAAAGAGTGAAAAATTTAAGGGGGTCTGAATACTTTCCGTACCCACTGTATATATATATATATATATATATATATATATATATATATATATATATATATATATATATATATATATATATATATATATATATATATATATATTGAATTGGTGAATTGGGGTGTTATCTGAGTATACTTTTGCAAGTGTATTTGTGTCCTGCAACAATATTGCATCTTTTTCTGTGTTCAGTCTGATACACACAGTGCCAAACTCCCTGGCCAATTTTTTGAACAACTGGTGTGATAGACCAGTGGCCCCCCAATACCACATATTGAAGTGGGGTGTTATCTGAGTATACTTTTACAAGTGTATTTGTGTCCTGCAACAATATTGCCTCTTTTTCTGCATTCAGTCTTATACACACAGTGCCAAACTCCCTGGCCAATTTTTTGAACACCTGGTGTGATAGACCAGTGGCCCCCCAATGCCACATATTGAAGTGGGTGTTATCTGAGTATACTTTTACAAGTGTACTTGTGTCCTTCAGCAATATTGCCTCTTTTGCTGTGTTAATTCTGATACACACAGTACCAAACTCCCTGGCCAATTTTTGAACAACTGGTGTGATAGACCAGTGCCCCCCAATACCACATATTGAAGTGGGGTGTTATCTGAGTATACTTTTACAAGTGTATTTGTGTCCTGCAACAATATTGCCTCTTTAGCTGCATTCAGTCTGATACACACAGTGCCAAACTCCCTGGCCAATTTTTTTAACAAATGGTGTGATAGACCAGTGGCCCCCCAATACCACATATTGAAGTGGGGTGTTATTTAACAGTATACTTTTCTAAGAGTTTATTTTAGTCCTGCAAACATTTGGCCTTTGTTGCTGTGTTAACTCTGTTACACACAGTGACTACAGTTACTGGCCAATTATTTGTAGAACTGAGGTAATAAACCTGTGGCCCTCCAATACCACAGATTGAAGGGGGGTGTTATCTGAGTATACTTTTACAAGTGTATTTGTGTCCTGCAACAATATTGCCTCTTTTGCTGCATTTAGTCTGATACACACAGTGCCAAACTCCCTGGCCAATTTTTTGAACAACTGGTGTGATAGACCAGTGGCCCCCCCAATACCACATATTGAAGTGGGGTGTTATCTGAGTATACTTCCATAAGTGTATTTGTGTCCTACAACAATATTGCCTCTTTTGCTGTGTTAATTCTGATACACACAGTGCCAAACTCACTGGCCAATTTTTTGAACAACTGGTGTGATAAACCAGTGGCCCCCCAATACCACATATTGAAGTGGGGTGTTATTTAACATTATACTTTTCTAAGAGTGTATATTAGTCCTGCAAAAATGTGGCCTCTTTTGCTGTGTTAACTGTGCCACACAGTGACAACAGTTAGTGGCCAATTTTTTGTAGAACTGATGTGATAAAACTGTGGCCCCCTAATACCACAGATTGAAGTGAGGTGTTTTATACCTTTTTCCAGATATACTGTGATTCTCTAGAGACTTTTGTCACAGGGTAATTAAAAAAACATGACAGGCAGAGGAAGAGGCAGGGGTGGTAGGGGTAGGGCAGGAGCAGTAGGCCGGAGCCAAAATCTGAAGTTTCAGAAGGCGCGTTCAATTACGTCAAAGGATGCACCAGACTTGGTTGAGTGGCTCACTCTGCCTTTCTCTTCTGCACCCTCCTCATCCTCTCTATCTGCATCCTCTTCACTCTCTGCTGTGTGCACCCCCAAAGACACCACCACAAACACCACCACCACCACATACCCTCCGCTTGAGTCTCTGGAATTATTTTCCGATCCATCACAAGACATTTGCGATGCGCAGACATTGTTGGCATCGGATCAGGAAGAGGAGGTAGCAACAGCCGCCACTCAGCAGTCTGACGACAGTACCCAGATCAGCCCAAAGAGGTTGGTCCCCACTGATGCTGCCTACTCTGAGATCTCGATTGTTAGTGGTGGGGAAGGAGACGTGGATGGTGACGTGTCTATGGACGTCACGTGGGTAGCCACAAGAGAGGAAGAGGAGGGGAGTTCAGAGGGAGAGACAGTCCGGCAGATAGGGAGGAGAGGCAGGCAGAACTTGCATTGCCCAAGAGGTACAAAGCAGACTGCAAATGTATCAGGAGCGAGACATCAACCATGTACAGTCACATCTGGCGCTCCCAGGACGCCGGCACATGGCTCCACAGTGTGGGCTTTTTTTAATGTGTCCATTGCTGACAACAGTGTTGCCATCTGCAGCCTTTGCAGTCAACGCATAAGTCACGGTAAGCCCAACACTCACCTATTGAGTAGGGACGACCGCCTTAAGAAGACACCTGAACTCCCATTACCGAGCCCAGTGGGAGCAACGCCGTCAGAACCCACAAAGCCACACTCCAGGCTCTCACCATCCAGCCTCTTCTACTTCTCCTTCTTGTCTCTCCTCACATTTGTCCTCCACTCCACCTTCCATGATGCTGTCGTCACGTTGTTCTGGAAAAAGGCAGGCTTCTGTGTCCCAAATGTTGGAGCGTAAAAAAATGATGACGCCGGATAACCCTCTTGCCCAACGTTTGACTGCTGGCTTGTCGGAACTGATAGCCCACCAACTACTGCCATATCAACTGGTGGACTCGGAGGCCTTTCGTAAATTTGTGGCCATTGGAACACCACAATGGAAGGTCCCAGGCAGGAAATAGTTCTCACAGAAGGGCATTCCAGAGCTGTATGGCCATGTTCAGCGGCAAGTGAATATATCTCTGGCACACGATTGAATCTGTGGAAAGATCTGAAAACTGCTGTTCACAAACGCTCTCCATCCAACCTCACTGAGCTCAAGCTTTATTGCAAGGAGGAATAGGCAAAAATTTCAGTCTCTCGATATGCAAAACTGATAGAGACATACCCCAAGTGACTTACAGCTGTAATCGCAGCAAAAGCTGGCGCTACAAAGTAATAACTTAAGGGGGCTGAATAATTTTTCACGCCCAATTTTTCCGTTTTTTATTTGTTAAAAAAGTTTGAAATATCCAATAAATTTCGTTCCACTTCATGATTGTGTCCCAATTGTTCTTGATTCTTCACAAAAATTTACAGTTTTATATCTTTATGTTTGAAGCTTGAAATGTTGCAAAAGGTCGAGTTCAAGGGGGCCGAATACTTTCGCAAGGCACTGTGTGTGTATGTATATATATTCCTCTTCTACACAACTAAACCTCTTATCTCACTGCCCTACTTGCTGGCCGAGATGAAAGGTTATGGGTCCCTGTCTAATTTCAAGATTAATCTCCAGAAGTCGGAGGTCCTGAATGTGTTCCTCACGGCAGCGACTATGACTACCTTGTGCCCCCATTTTCCCTTCAGATGGGCCACGCGTTACATTAAATATCTGGGCATAAAAATTTCTGTGAATCTGTTGGAGCTCTTCTCTCTGAACTTTCAGCCCTTTTTGGGTACTCTGTCCAAAGACCTGCAGAAATGGGACTCCCTGGCCTTGTCGGGGTTTGGCCATTGCAACGTTTTCAAAATTAATGCAATGCCCAGGTTCCTTTACCTACTTCAAGCGTTACCAATTAGATTGCCTCAAATCTTCTTAAATTCCGTTCGCTCCGCTTTTATCAAATTTGTTTGGCATGGTAAGCATCCCCGTCTGGGGGGCGACCTGCTGCTTCATCCTAAAGCGAGGGGGGGCATAGGCTTTCTGAGCCCCACACTATACTGTACTGCTGCCCATATGACTAGTCTTGGACTGGTGTAGACATTGACATCTTAAATTGAGGGTCCAATTGGAACAGGATGCCTATAGTGCGCCGCTCGAGGGTCTGCCTTGCTCGGGTAGGCAGTATTTGGCCTCTATTATGGGGCATCATTTGATTGGCACCACCCTCGCCGAAGTGGAAAGACACCAATTATTGGACAGCGGGGTTTTCAGGCTGGACTTGCGGATTTTGCCTTTTGTCCGTTACAGGTCTCATATGGGCTTCACGACTTCGGGCCTGGGAGGTTGGAATACGGATCACATTCTGCCCCCCGGACAACCACCATCATTCCTTAACCATTTGCGCTCTCTTCAACTCTCGAACTTTCTGCGATCCTTCCCGAGTCATGCATCCTTTCGGCGAGACCTACACCTCTTTGAGGAGCTATGCTTGGGCGAGGGCCCAATTTGTGCCATTCTCTCCAGCTCCTACAAACTGCTGGAGCTCAAGTTATGCTCTGAGCCCCCCTTTCTGGTGAAATGGGAGAGGGAGCTTGGGGTTGCCTTTACGGATCCCCAGAGGGACTGAATACTTTACTTCGCTCACAAATCCTCAATCTGTGGCAGGTACCAGGAGTCTACTTATAAATTGATGACAAGATGGTACAGAATGCCAGAGCTTTTCCTCCCATCACTCTGGTACAAGTTGATCTTGGTCTCATCTGTCCATGGTATGTTGTTCCAGAACTGTGAAGGCTTTTTTAGATATTGTTTGGCAAACTCTAATCTGGCCTTCCTCCTACATATCTTTTGGGATTGTCCTGTGCTGGCTTCCTTCTGGGGACCGGTGCTCCGGCTTGTTCAGCAGTTCACTGACGTGGCATTGCAGAACGACTCAAAAGCGGTGTTGCTTAACCTTACTCCTACAGTATGTCAAACAACAGGTATAACAAATCTTTACTAAAACATTTGTTGAACACCGCTCGTGCATGCATCCCAGCTATGTGGAAACAGCAGTCTGCACCAACAGTCTCGCAATGGCTTGCCAGGGTGAACAAGCTTGAACATATGGAGGATCTTACGTCGGCCATCAGGGGACGAGTGAGGCACACTGGAATAGGTGGATGCATTGGAACCTTTTCCGTGTCTCGGATGAGTATCTGGCCTACACTGGCCCGAAGTAAAGGACCGGCAATACTCTGGTTAAGGTCGCCTCTGTTGTCTATTCTGGGATGCCATTCCTACCATTCAAGCACATTCCTGTCCCCCCCCCTTTTTTCCCCCCAATTCTCTTCTCCTCCCCCACTGTCCCTCTGTCTTTCTTTTCTCAAACTTTACTATGCAAAAGAAAAACAAAAAAACTGGATGCACACAGGCTCAAACCTCTAACTACAATTGTGAATACTCTTTTGGGTTGCGCTTATTCAGGTGGCCTCACAAACAATCTCCGGGGATAGTCTCCCCAATGTGAGTCCGACCACACCATTATAGGGGTCACCTGTTTACCACGTACTATATGTATTTTTAAGGTTTTATGTCAATTGCCGTTTAGATATTTCCTATAATGTTCTTTTTCATGTGCTGCACTAATGCGCTGTCATAGATGTCTTGATACTTTACTTTATCATATGGGAGTTTGTTGTCTGTGTTGTATTCTTTAAATAATAAAAAAAAAAAAGCAACTTGGGCTTGCATAACACCTCAGCAGTGCCACAGGCTGATCACTTCCATTGCCACACTGCGTTGATGCAGTAATTCATGGAAAAGGGGCCCCGATCAAGTATTGAGTGCATACTATACTGTAAATGGACACTCTTTTCATTAGGCCATCATTTCTGTATTAAAAATCCCTTTTTTATTGTCTTTTGTATTATTCAAATTTTTCGAGATTCTGAATGTTGGGTTTTCACTTCACTATCTGTAAGCCATTAGCATCAACATTAAAAGAAAGAAATGCTTGAAATGCAGTATCTCACAAAAGTGAGTACACCCTTCACATTTTTGTAAATATTTTATTATATCTTTTCATGTGACAAGACTGAAGAATTGACACTTTGCTACAATGTAAAGTAGTGAGTATAAAGCTTGCATAACAGTGTAAATTTGCTGTCCCCTCAAAAAAAAACTCAACACACAGCCATTAATGTCTAAACCACTGGCAACAAAAGTGAGTACACCCCTAATTGAACATGTCCAAATTGGGCCTAATTAGTCCTTTTCCCTACCCGGTGTCATGTGTCACATTAGTGTTACAAGGTCTCAGGTGTGAATGTAGAGCAGGTGTGTTAAATTTGGTGGTATCGCTCTCATACTAGTCACTGGAAGTTCAACATGGCACCTCATAGCAAAGAACTTTCTGAGGATCTGAAAAAAAGAATTGTTGCTCTACATAAACATGGCATAGGCTATAAGAAGACTACCAAGACCTTGAAACTGAGCTGCAGCACAGTGGCCAAGACCATACATTGGTTTAACAGGACAGGTTTCACTCAGAAAAGGCTTTGCCATGGTCAACCAAAGAAGTGCCTGTGCTCAGCGTCATATCCAGAGGTTGTCTTTGGGAAATAGATGTATTAGTGTTGCCAGCATTGCTGCTGAAGTTGAAGGGGTGGGGGGTCAGCTTGTCAGTGCTTAGACCATACGCCGCACACTGCATCAAAATGGTCTGGCATGGTTGTCATCCCAGAAGGAAACCTCTTCTAAAGATGATGCATATAAAGCTCGCAAACAGTTTGCTGAAGACAAGCAGACTAAGCAAATGGATTACTAGAACCATGTCCTGTGGTCCGTTGAGACCAAGATAAACTTATTTGTTTCAGATGGTGTCAAGTGTGTGTGGCGGCAACCAGGTGAGGAGTACAAAGACAAGTGTGTCTTGCCTACAGTCAAGCATGGTGGTGGGATTGTCATGGTTTTGGGCTGCATGAGTGCTGCCGGCACTGAGAAGCTACAGTTTATCGAGGGAACCATGAATGCCAACATGTACTGTGACATACTGAAGCAGAGCAAGATCCCCTCCCTTCCCGAGACTGGGCCGCAGGGCAGTATTCCAACATGATAATAACCCCAAATACACCTCCAAGACGACCACTGCCTTGCTAAAAAAGGGTAAAGGTCATGGACTGGCCAAGCATGTCTCCAGACCTAAACCCTATTGAGCATCTGTGGGGCATCCCCAAACGGAAGGTGGAGGAGCTCAAGGTCTCTAACATCCACCAGCTCTGTGATGTCGTCATGGAGGATTGGAAGAGGACTCCGGTGGCAACCTGTGAAGCTCTGGTGAACTCCATGCCCAAGAGGGTTAAGGCAGTGCTGGAAAATAATGGTAGCCACACAAAATATTGACACTTTGGGCCCAATTTGAACATTGCCACTTTGGGGTTTACTCACTTTTGTTGCCAGCGGTTTAGACATTATTGGCTATTTGTTGAGTTATTTTTAGGGGACAGCAAATTTACACTGTTTTACAAGCTGTACACTCACTACGTTGTAGCAAAGTGTCATTTCTTCAATGTTGTCACATGAAAAGATATAATAAAATATTTACAAAAATGTGAAGGGTGTACTCACTTTTGTGAGATACTGTATATCACTCTTTGTGTAATGAATCCATATACTGTAATATATGAGTTTCACTTTTTGAATTTAATTACTGAAACAAATTAACTTAAAGTGGATGTAAACCTGATTCATGTAATGTGACCTGGGCACATATACCTGTAGTGTTTACGTATCTCTCTCCAAAGCACTAAGTCCAGTGATTTTCTGCTGCTCCGTTCATCTGTTATCAGCATGATAACTTCTGAAAAGTTCTCTGACACTGAAGATAAAAGCAGCTGAAAATTTGTGTTGGGGTGGGTGCTATAAAGAAAGTTGGTCTATTCACAGCACAGCTCTGCAAGTGTCTTTGTTCGTCTGCCTATGTAGGGGGGGGGGGTTGCCTTTCCTCCAATCAGCTGTCACACAATGTATGCCAGGACTCCACTCCCACAACGGAAACAGGAAGAACAAATTCAACAAACACAATGTTCACTTTCTAAAAAATATAGCAAGCTGAAGACAGCAGATATACAGTACATGTAAAACTTATGTAGATATATTTTTTCATCCCTGTGTATCATCTGAAACTGTTCACTGGGTATATGTGACGGTTTAAATCCATTTTTTTTATTAAATTTAGTTTTTGATGATATTCTAATTTTTTGAGATGCACCTGTATATACAATATATACAGTCAGGTCCATAAATATTTCGACATCGACACAATTCTAATCTTTTTGGCTCTATACACCACCACAATGGATTTGAAATGAAACAAAAACATATTCTTTAACTGCAGACTTTTAGCTTTAATTTGAGGGTATTTACATCCAAATCAGGTGAACGGTGTAGGAATTACAACAGTTTGTATATGTGCCTCCCACTTTTTAAGGGACCAAAAGTAATGGACAGATTAACAATCATAAATCAAACTTTCACTTTTTTATACTTGGTTGCAAATCCTTTGCAGTCAATTACAGCCTGAAGTCTGGAATGCATAGACATCACCAGACGCTGGGTTTCATCCCTGGTGATGCTCTGCCAGGCCTCTACTGCAACTGTCTTCAGTTCCTGCTTGTTCTTGGGGCATATTCCCTTCAGTTTTGTCTTCAGCAAGTGAAATTCCTGATATTCAAAAAAGGGCAGAGGCATGTCCCGGGAAATTATAGGCCGGTCAGCCTGACATCGATAGTATGTAAACTTCTGGAGGGGATGATAAGGGACTATATCCTAGAGTTTGCTAAGACAACAACATCATCAGCAGTAATCAGCATGGGTTTACAAATGGGCATTCTTGTCAAACCAATCTGTTAACATTCTATGAGGAGGTGAGCTGTGAGTTAGATAGGGGGAGACCAGTGGATGCGGTGTACCTGGATTTCGCTAATGCGTTTGATACAGTTCCCCACAAGGGTGGTAATAAATAGCGCATACTCAGACTGGTCTTGGGTGGTAAGTGGGGTCTCCCAAGGCACAGTCCTGGCACCAACCTTGTTCAATTTATTCCTAAACAGCATTGAGGATGGGATCAGTAGCTCTATATCAGTTTTTGCAGATGACACAATATTGAGCAGGACAATAACTACACAGCATGAGGCAGATATCCTACAGAATGACCTGAAAAAAATAACAGAGTGGGCAACGACATTGCAAATGAGGTTTAATGTGGAGAAGTGTAAGGTTTTGCACTTGGGGACTAAAAACATAAAAGCACAATACACTTTAGGGGGGGAACCTTTGGGGGAATCAAAAATGGAAAAAGATCTGGGAGTCTTGGTAGAGGATAGACTAGGCAATAGCATGCAATGTCAAGCGGCAGCTGCCAAAGCTGGCAGAATATTAGCATGCATAAAGAAGGGGATGTATTCCAGAGATAAAACTATAATACTACCACTTTATAAAACTCTGGTCCGACCGCATCTGGAGTATTCAGTCCAGTTCTCGTCGCCAGTCCTCAGGAGACATGTGTTGGAGCTGGAGAGATTCCAGAGAAGGGCAACTAAACTAATTAGGGGATTGGAGGACCTTAATTATGAAGAGCGTAAATACATTTATTCTCCCTGGAGAAGAGACGCCTGAGAGGGGACATGATAGCAATTTACAAATACCTCAATGGTGATCTCAGCATAGAAAAAAAGCTATTCAGTCTCAAGGATTGCGATGCGATTGAGTGTGATTAGAGGAGAAACGTTTTAACCTCAGGCAACGCGGGGGGTTCTTTACTATTAGGGCTACAAGATTGTGGAATTCTCTACCACAAGAGGTAGTTTCTGCAGGAAATTTGGCTACTCTTGGACATACATCTCAAGGATCAGAACATTAAGGGGAATGAGAGATGATTATGGCCACACACACCTACACAGGTTGAACTGGATGGACTATTGTCTTTATTCAACCTCAACTACTATGTAAATGCATGCTCAATCGGATTCAGGTCAGGTGATTGACTTGGCCATTGCATAACATTCCACTTCTTTCCCTTAAACTCTTTGGTTGCTTTCGCAGTATGCTTTAGATCATTGTCCATCTGCAATGTGAAGCGCCATCCAATGCATGCCATACATGCCCATGCTATGACAATACCACTACCATGCTTCACTGATGAGGTGGTATGCTTTGTATCATGAGCAGTTCCTTTCCTTCTCCATACTCTTCTCTTCGCTAGGGATGATCTAACGGATCGGGTCGACCATCGGTTCGACCCGAACATTGGGTGTTCGAGGTTCGGCCGAATTTAGAACTTTTTGCTGAAAAAGTTCGGAATTCGGCAACCAGAACCGACCAAAATGCAATGGTTCAGGAAATGGGCTTTAAAAGCCCGTGATTGGACCAGAACCATTAGCAAAAGCCAATTGAGGGGGCAGGAGAATGCTAGGAAAGTGACTAGGGGGTCCATAGTCCAATCATTAGTGAATACGCCCCCCCCCCAGTATATAAGATAGCCCCCGCCAAATTCCTAGCATTGTTATACAGGGACATGGAAGAGAGTGGAAGCAGTTCTGTTAATTTTACTTTAAAATTGTCATTTAGCATTTATTAGTGTGAGGAAAGGGATATCTAGTGTAGTTAGAGTGCTCTTTTACACTTTAATTAGATGCAAAAATTTAGTTTCTGTAGGGAAAGTGTGAAGTGTCAGGGTGACCGTAATGTAGTGTAGGGTTAACTGACTGCTATGGCATGGTGACCAAACCCTTCCATATCAGGGTGACCGTAATGTAGTGTAGGGTGAACTGACAGTGACTGCTATGGCAGGGTGACCAAACCCTTCCATTTCAGGGTGACCGCTATAGAGAAAAGTCAGCTTGCTTTTTGGCTGCAGGCGTCTATAGTGATTTTTGGAGCACATGTTTGGAGTCAGGCATGACATCTGAACATGTGTATAGGGGGTATATATACACACCCATGTATGTATATATACACCTGCACATATATAGGTGTGAAAGGAGCAGAAAACACTACTTGCGCTAATGAAATAATTAACACCAATATAGTTACGCTCCTATCACACCTATATATGTCTAGGTGTATATATACATATAAGTATGTGTGTATATATACCACGTGTATATATACCACTATATGCAAGTTCAGATGTTTTGCCTGCCTCCAAAGAACCCAAGAAAATGCCCAAAAAAACGCTAGCATCAAAAAAAAAAAAAAAAATGCCCAGGTGTGTTGTTGCAGGCATTTTTTGGGGGTATTTGGAGGCAGGCAAAACATCTGAACTTGTGTATAGTGGTATATATACACACATATATATATACATATATACACACATATTTATATGTATTTTACACTTAGACACCTATGTGTTATAGGAGCAGAGCCATATTAGTGTTAATTATTTCATTAGTGCAAGCATATATTTCTGCTACTATCACACCTATACATGTCTAGGTGTATATATATACATATAAGTATGTGTGTATATATACCCATATACACAAGTTCAGATGTTTTGCCTGCCTCCAAAGAACCCAAAAAAATGCCCAAAAAAACGCTAGCGCCAAAAAAAACCGCCCAGGTGTGTTGTTGCAGGCATTTTTTGGGGGTTTTTGGAGGCAGGCAAAATATCTGAACTTGTGTATACGGGTATATATACACACATACTTATATGTATATATACACCTAGACATATATAGGTGTGATAGTAGCAGAAATATATGCTTGCGCTAATGAAATCATTTACACTAATATGGCTCCGCTCCTATAACACCTATATATGTCTAAGTGTAAAATACATATAAGTATATGTGTATATATACCACTATACACAAGTTCAGATGTTTTGCCTGCCTCCAAAAACCCCCAAAAAATGCCTGCAACAACACACCTGGGCGTTTTTTTTTTTTGGCACTAGCGTTTTTTTGGGCATTTTTTTGGGTTCTTTGGAGGCAGGCAAAACATCTGAACTTGTGTATAGTGGTATATATACACACATACTTATATGTATTTTACACTTAGACATATATAGGTGTGATGGGAGCGGAGCCATATTAGTGTAAATGATTTCATTAGCGCAAGCATATATTTCTGCTACTATCACACCTATATATGTCTAGGTGTATGTATATATAACCCCTATACACATGTTCTGATGTTTTGCCTGCCTCAAAAGACCCCAAAAAATGCCCAAAAAAACGCTTGCTACTAAACCGGCAAGGTGTGAAAAGAGAGTAGCCACTAACCTGTTCTATAAGTGACCTAATACAAATGATCTTTTTTTATGGTTCTGGACATGCTACAGAGCTGAAACTTTACAGGTACACTTTTTAGACCCCCCCAGATACTAAATCCAAAAAAATCTTTTTTTTTTTTTTTAATTTTTTCAATAATTGGCTCTCTATCAAAAATGACAATTTTTAAGAACTGTGTGATTAATAGTCCCTGGGGTATGACCCAGAACCCTAGGCACTTTTTAGGGGCATTTATTGGGTTTTAGGGCTTCAAAATGGTGTTTTTTGATTACCGAAGTTCCGGACCCATTGATTTCAATGGGGTTCTGAAATCCGGGCCGAACTTTCGGGAAGTTCGGATGTTCTGGCCGAACCGAACTTTTGAAAAGTTCAATCATCCCTACTCTTCCCATCACTCTGGTACAAGTTGATCTTGGTCTCATCTGTCCATAGGATGTTGTTCCAGAAATGTGAAGGCTTTTTTAGATGTTGTTTGGCAAACTCTAATGTTATTGCTATCTCTCTGATGGGTTTGTTTTGTTTTTTCAGCCTAATGATGGCTTGCTTCACTGATAGTGACAGCTCTTTGGATCTCATATTGAGAGTTGACAGCAACCGATTCCAAATGCAAATAACACTCTTGAAATTAACTTTGGACCTTTTATCTGCTCCTTGTAAATGGGATAATGAGGGAATAACACACACCTGGCCATGGAACAGCTGAGCAGCCAATTGTCCCATTACTTTTGGTCCCTTAAAAAGTGGGAGGCACATATACAAACTAGTGATCGACCAATATCGTTTTTTTTTTTTAATGCAGATACCAATACCGATATCGAACATGTACATTTTTTTTTTTTCTGAAGGTACTCCTTGTGGAGGGATCTTGGGGTCTAAAAGACCCCAAACCCCTCCTCGGCACTGAAAAGCATTCAAAACACCAAGTTTGGCTGTTTTGAATGCTGTCATTTTTTTAAATTCTGCGCCGAGTACCCAGAAGTGATGTCATGACATCACTTCCGGGTTTTTTACATGAGACCGGCGCATGCGCACTTGTGGCAGGGATATCGGCTTTCACGGGACACATCTTCATACTACACCGGTCTTCTCTTCGGTGGTGGAGGTAGGATGCCCAGGTCTCCTGGTGGGACAGGAGACCCGGGTGAGCCATGGAAGTCGGCGGGAGGGGGACGTCGTCCCCTCCCGCTCCTTGTAATGACAGCCGAGCGGCTTCCCAGCCGCATCGGTTGTCATTACAAGTCAGCCGACCGTCGGCTAAGGACACCGGTCACGGGGTGATGCCTGCAGCTAGAGGCATCACCCCGTTACATGCACTTTCCCTAAATATCGGCAATATTGATAACCTCAGGGGCCGATTCTGATATATCGGGGAAAGTGCATATCGGCCACCGATATATCGGTGTTGCCGATAATCGGCGGATCTCTAACACAAACTGTTCTAATTCCTACACCTTTCACCTGATTTGGATGTAGATACCCTCAAATTAAAGCTGAAAGTCTGCAGTTAAAGCACATCTTGTTTGTTTCATTTCAAATCCATTGTGATGGTGTATAGAGCCAAAAAGATTAGAATTGTGTCGATGTTCCAATATTTATGGACTTGACTGTATGTAGCACTGTCCCCCGCAGGGCCTGCTGAATAGTAACTTAAAGGGCTCCCCTGATTACCAGCACACGGTTACCTTGAGATATAGTCTATGAATCCCTCCATGCCCCTGATGGCTTGTCACACAAATAAACAGTCTAGAGGTATTGTTTTTTTGGTGTTTATTTGGAATTGGGATAGGAGAAGGGAATAGTGGGATAATCCAGCTGAACTATTCACATTGGTTGAGGACTTCTATGTCAATTGGAAACAGCTAGGCTGCTTAATCCACACTGCCACAAGTGTAGAAAGGGTTAAGTCTCTTGCTCTCTTTACTCTATGACAAGACGACTTGGTGGACACTGACACCCGTACACTGTCTATTCTAGGAGCAGGGGTGGCCCCCCCTCAGGTCAGGCCCCTTCACAGGAGATTCTGTACTCACGGTACTGCAGAGACAGATCCTCCAGTGTCTTCCCTCTCAGTTAGCTTCTCTGGACCTCTGGGTTCAGTTCCTCACTTCTACTCTCCAGGCCCTCAGGACGACCCCCTGAGGCCGCATGGCACGTCTACAGAGGAGGAGGAGGCAGCTGCCCTCATTCCTCCAGGACTTCGCTATCCGGAAGAAAGACCTCAAGCACATGTGCTCCTGGCTTTTATACAGTATCCCAACATGCACCAAGGCATTTTCCCTCTGCAAATCATCAGGACTGTATCAAAAGCCCATGCACCCATTTGTCAGGTTTCCTTCCACTGTACAACATGCCTCCCTATTGGACCAGTGTGAAACACTCTCTAGACAGAATGAGTTTCATCGTGAGTACAATGAGCAGACCTCACTAACAGATCCTGCTCTCTGGTAGGCCGAGAACAACATAGATTTACCTTACATAGTCACTTACATAGTTCTCCATCACTAAATAGTCACTTACATAGTACCTGCAGCTCTTCTGGTAAGCAAACAGAGCTCAAACTATACTTTCTCACTAGCACCTACCTAGGAGGATGATACATATATTTACTGTGTATATATATATATATATATATATATTGTGAGGGATTACTCATTGGTAGGCGTATGGGTGACCCCTTTGGGGGTGCGTTTTCACAGAGATAGCCGATTAGAGGTTGAAAAACAAGACTGATTTATTCATGCAATTTACTTAACACAATTGCAAGCATCAAAACAGCCAAAATAAAATAAAAGACAAAATAAATCCTTGCCTCTGTGGGCGGCTACCTTCTCACAGCTGGAACCTACCTAAGAAGTCTTTCCAACCTACTGTTGGGCCGACACTGCTGATCCTACAGCAGACACTCAAATGTCCATTTGTTTGCTTTTCACACAGCACAAACATTGTCCATTGAACATGTCCCTTTGTTTTCTTTCACACAGCACATGTTCATTTATAACAGGATCCTTTACTCTTCAGATTCTTCACATGGAACACAGTTCATTTAACAGGTCCCTTTACTCTTCACACTCTTCACATGAAACACTTCTCTTCACACTCTTCACATGGAACACTTTGTCTTCTCACCTTTGAGACGTCTTCACTCGTGGTTACCCTCCTTAGCTTCACATCGCTTTAGGGGGTCTTCTCCCATGCTCACCAGCTTGTCGGGAGGCACACATCCGACTGTCCCCCTCTCCCAGCCCACACGGCGACAGGCGGCAGCAGTCCTTCTCCCATGCCCACACGGCGTCGGGAGGTACACGTATGTCTGTCCTCCTCTCCCAGCCTACACGGCGACAGGAGGCAGCACTCAATAGATTTTCTCTGGACAAATTATAGAGTCCTTGATCTCCTCATTCTGAACAGCTGAATGGTTTTCAACTTCCTGCTGGCTCTCTCTGCAGCCAACACCCTATAGTATCAGTGAACTTTCAAAGCAGGTGGGAATGTGTCTCCTCTCAGTGACTACATTCCCAGATTTACCTGACTTCCTGTCACATACCCCCCCCTCTTGTTTCAACCCTAGGGTTGGGACACATATTTCCAGGCACGCATGTGTCAGGCACTGCTGACTCACTGATAAGCCTCCTATTATCCTCAAGCTTCCGGATGAAACTGTTTTGTCATCTTCATTGACAGATTTCTCATAAAGGCCACACAGTTTGTCTCTCATCTCATATACACATTCTTCAACTGCATTTTTGGCATCATTTTGCTCCTTCTCGTTTCTGTCATCTTCATTGACAGCTTTCTCATAAATGTCAGACAGCTTGTCCCTCATAACCGTCTGTCCAATCCACCATGGAGGACCGTGATCCATAGGAAACTCAATTGGGCTAGTCTTAATGTCTTCAACATTCTTAAGACGCCTCTCTCTGCAATCCATAAATGTTTTCCACAAAACTTTGAGAACCTTTGCTTCACTAAGCTTTGTTCCAAGTAGGGACTCTTGACATCCCTCTGTGACTTGAGTTGCCTCTCCATACATCTGTACACAATCATTGACTTTTTGTTGTAAAAGGGAATGATCTTCCTTCTTGAGCTTTGCTTGCTCTAAGATGCTGTGCAGAGGATTTTCCAATTGAGACAACAGGCTGTCACACATTTCTTCAAAGTGACCCCTGTTCCTTTTCCCAGAGATATCAATATCATTCAAACATTTCATATTCATAGGCAGATCTGAAGCATTTGCACTCATCAACTTCTTAAACTTTTCGCCCTCCTGAGCGAGTCGCAGTAAAGGCCTACTATTTGATTTGATATTCAGTTTATATTTCTTGCCAAACTCTTCACAGAAGTAGCCAACCAGAACATCATCAACTTTCCTTCCACCAACATCGGGGTTAAAGGCAACAACACAGTTGAACCCAGCGATCTGGGTGGTATCCATTATAGACCTCCTCTCTGCATCAGTGAAGAAGCATGGAACTGCAACACATTCTTTTACAGGTTTCTTCAATGCACTTTCTGCTGAACTATTTGACCGCTCAAGGTCACCTAGTTCTTTTTCTCTATCTGAATTCCACATGGAATGCATCTCAAGATCACGATCAAACTTCTGCCACCCGTCTTTCACCAGTTCCATTTTGGAAACACTCCCTGAAAGGCACTTATTCATTTGCTTCACGTTTTCACCAACAGCCTTAGTTTTCCCCACTAGGTTTTCAGCCTGAACTGAGAAATCACCACATTTCTTACTCAGCTCCTTTGTTTGCTGAAGTTCTAATGATACATTTTCCAATGCTTGAAGTTTTTGAAGGAACGGTTTATTCCAAAGGGGTGATTCAAGCCACATGTCGTCACATTTCTGAGGCTCACTCAGGACAGACCCCAAAACACTGATCCTTTTAAAAACTGCATCAGGCACACTATCCCCTCTTTGGGACAGATCCTCTGTTGCCTGGAATTCCTCTTCCAGTTCCTGCAACGGAATCTTCATCTCTTCTACTTGCTGTTCTAAGGCTCGCTTAGACTTTTCTAGCTCCTGAACGCTTTTCACAACATCATCCTTGGAGCTGACCAATTCTTCCATTTCTGTACGCAGCTGTTTAACACTTTCTAGTTCAGCCTTACACTCTAGAGCTTCCTCCAAAGAGCGAGCCAAGAACAGGGCTTTGCTCTCGTTATCACGCACCTCCGTTTCTGCACGTGCGCGTTCTTCTGCATATTTTGCAGACACAGTCTTCTCTTCACCAAGCATCTGATCAAACTTCTTTTTCACATCTTCAACACACTGTAATGAACCAACGCTTTCTTCCATGCGTTTTTTCATATCCGCTATCTGAGCTTGCAATGTTGCGACTTGCTCTGATAGGTTTTTCTTTGCTTCCGCCTCCTCTTTTAATTGTTCCAGGAAGCCATTTTTCTCATCTTCCATTTGTTTGAGCTTTGTGCTAAAACTCAGCCTTTGACACCTCTCTTCCTGTAAGAGTTCCTGCGTGTCTTGCAGCTGCGATTCCAAGATAGAAAAATCTTCCGCAATTTCTCTAGATTTGCTGTCTGCTTGAGAAAGCTGATTTGTAACATTGTCCAACTCAACCTGCAGTCGGTTTGCCTTCTCTGACAGCTTAGCACACAATCGGTCACCTTCTGACACCTTGACTTGCGATTCCAGAAGCTGTGCCTCTACTTTTTCCCTCTTATGTTCACAATCTCCTTTTCCCTGCATAAGAGCCTTCACCTCATTGGCTAGCATCTGGGAATAAGAATGTAATTCTGCCACACAGGCTTCTTTCTCCTTTAACTGCTGCTGGAAACGTTGGGCTTCACCTTTCCAACTTTCACAGTCTGCACGTAATTCATCTACCACATTGCTCAAAGTGGTGAGCTCATACACAGTACTCAGTAATTTAGCCTCTCTTTCACTTTTCTCTTTGTCGCTGAGAGACAATGTCGCTTTCAGAGCAACATTCTGTTCCTGCGACTCCTGCAGGTCTATTTTTGTAGCTCCCAAAGACTGAAGACTTTTTTCCAGCTGATTACGCAACTCCAACATATCAGCCATACTTTGCTTCTGCAAAGTCTGAATTTCACTTTCCTTTTCCATGAGGATGGTATCTTTCTCCATTATAGTCTCTCTGCGTTTTTGCAACTCGACCAAAAGAAGAGCAGTGGATTCTTCCCACTGTAACACATGAGACTTGAGTAGTTCATTCATTTCCTGCAAGTTTCTATGCTCCATTTTAAGCAATTCCAAGGCTTGTTCCTTTTCTTCCATTTTCCGTTGCAAGGCATCCAACTCAGCCCTGCACACATACTCGGTTTCCTCCAAACCGATGGCCTCCATTGGCTGCTGGCGTCTCTGTTTCCAGCCTGCCATGCTCTCTTGATGAGCCTTTTGTTGAGCTGCAAAGCTCTGCTGAAAATCCGCATTTGCCTGCTGTTGAGCTGCATTTGCTTGCTGTTGAGCTGCATTTGATATAATCAGATGTTTCAACATCTCCTCCATTTTGAGTTTACTTTTCATCTGAGCACACTGTGTCTCCATAACAGTTTCATCAGTGTTGCTAGGGACAACAACCTTCCTCTTTAGTAGACTCTCTTTAGGCATGGATGGGGCTGGTTCAGACGGCAACATCCCCTCCATCCATAGAATCCGGTCTCTCATTTCATCTATCTTTGCATTCTTCAGGCGTTTTGAACGCCCCATCTTCAATAACTCCACAAACAAATTTTTCACAGTCCAGCAAAAATTTTTCAGACCACTGTCTCTTTAACACATGTAGTTTTTCTCTCTCTCTTGCAAGATCTCTTTTCCTGCACACACAGTTTGTGCAGTCACTTGCACCAGACACAACAAAGTTCATCAAATAATTTTGAGACCGCTGTCTCTTTAAAACACTTTTTTTTTCTGTCAGGATCTTCTCTCCTGCACACATAGATTGTGCAATCTCATGCACCAGATAAAGTTCATCAAACATATGCACTTCCTTGCAGGGATCTCTGCTTATGCCCACTGCATACCTCCACCATATGTGAGGGATTACTCATTGGTAGGCGTATGGGTGACCCCTTTGGGGGTGCGTTTTCACAGAGATAGCCGATTAGAGGTTGAAAAACAAGACTGATTTATTCATGCAATTTACTTAACACAATTGCAAGCATCAAAACAGCCAAAATAAAATAAAAGACAAAATAAATCCTTGCCTCTGTGGGCGGCTACCTTCTCACAGCTGGAACCTACCTAAGAAGTCTTTCCAACCTACTGTTGGGCCGACACTGCTGATCCTACAGCAGACACTCAAATGTCCATTTGTTTGCTTTTCACACAGCACAAACATTGTCCATTGAACATGTCCCTTTGTTTTCTTTCACACAGCACATGTTCATTTATAACAGGATCCTTTACTCTTCAGATTCTTCACATGGAACACAGTTCATTTAACAGGTCCCTTTACTCTTCACACTCTTCACATGGAACACTTCTCTTCACACTCTTCACATGGAACACTTTGTCTTCTCACCTTTGAGACGTCTTCACTCGTGGTTACCCTCCTTAGCTTCACATCGCTTTAGGGGGTCTTCTCCCATGCTCACCAGCTTGTCGGGAGGCACACATCCGACTGTCCCCCTCTCCCAGCCCACACGGCGACAGGCGGCAGCAGTCCTTCTCCCATGCCCACACGGCGTCGGGAGGTACACGTATGTCTGTCCTCCTCTCCCAGCCTACACGGCGACAGGAGGCAGCACTCAATAGATTTTCTCTGGACAAATTATAGAGTCCTTGATCTCCTCATTCTGAACAGCTGAATGGTTTTCAACTTCCTGCTGGCTCTCTCTGCAGCCAACACCCTATAGTATCAGTGAACTTTCAAAGCAGGTGGGAATGTGTCTCCTCTCAGTGACTACATTCCCAGATTTACCTGACTTCCTGTCACAATATATATATATATATATATATATATATATATATATATATATATATATATACTGTGTGTATAAATATATAGATATACAGTGTATATATATATATATATATATATATACCATATTTATCGGCGTATAACACGCACTTTTTCCTCCTAATACGCCGATATTAAAAAAAAAAAAAAGGCCAGGAAGCATCGCCGAGAGCAGAAGGGGCAGGCCAGGCCGATGAAAAGGAAGGACTAGCTGTCATTAGAGCAGAAGGGGGCGGGCCGGGCTGGGGAGAACGAGCGAGCGCAGTCATCGAAATGACTGCGCTCGCTCAATCTCCCTTGGCCTCGGCCCAGCCCGCCCCCTTCTGCTCTTATGACAGCTCGTCCTTCCTTCTCCTCGGCCCGGCCCGCCCCTTCTGCTCTCGGCGCTGCTTCCCGCCCTTTTTTAAAACAGATTCGGACAGTTCCAATGGCGCTTGCGAGGCTGCATATTTGGACACTGCACTTGCGAGGCTGCATATTTGGACACTGCGCTTGCGAGGCTGCATATATTGACACTGCTGATGGGCTGCATATATTGAGGCTGCATATATGGACACTGCTGGTGAGGCTGCATATATGGACACTGCTGGTGAGGCTGCATATATGGACACTGCTGATGAGGCTGCATATATTGACACTGCTGATGGGCTGCATATATGGACACTGCTGATGAGGCTGCATATATGGACACTGCTGATGAGGCTGCATGTATGGACACTGCCGATGGGCTGCATATATTGAGGCTGCATATATTGACACTGCTGATGAGGCTGCATATATTGACACTGCTGATGAGGCTGCATATATTGACACTGCTGATGAGGCTGCATATATGGACACTGCTGATGAGGATACATTGCTGGACACTGCTGATGAGGCTGCATTCATGGGCACTGGTGAGATGTCATTTGATTTAAAAAAAAAATGTTCTGAGTTCAAAGCTGTTTATTTAAAATTTAAGCTTTTTTCCTGAAATTTCTCTCCAAATATTGAGGTGCGTGTTATACGCCGGCGCGTGTTATACGCCGGCGCGTGTTATACGCCGGCGCGTGTTATACGCCGATAAATACGGTAGTCACTTCTTTAATGATTGTACTTAATTTTTTTACTCCATATAGTACCTCCGAACTTCTGAAAGCGCGTTGAGAATTTAACAAGTTTCGTCCTGCTACGGGAAACAATTTTTTGAATAACAAACATACAGTCCCAGTCCCCTTGTGTGGAAACGCATCGGAAGGAGCTGGTCGCGCTGTCATTTTGTCATGTCACCGCTCTGCAAGCGGCCATGACGTTTTTCAGCTTGTTGCATCTTTTAACTTGGATTGCTGTAAGTGTATTTGCCTTTATTAAATTTGGTTTTAAAGGATAATGCACTATTAGTCCTTTTCTTTCTTTTGGGAATGCATCTTTGGGCCATTTCATCTTGAACCGCACCAAGTTTGTTTTGGATGCTGTGGGTGGATGTGATCTGGAGGATCCTCAAGGAGAGTGCTCCACCTCTTCAGTCCTGCGAACACGGGATCATCTACCTACTTTGCTTGAAGTTTTTACCTCCATCATCTCTGGTAAGAGTCCATCTTTATCACTGGGCGTTATTTTATTATCACATTGTCAAGTTTATTTGGAGACTCTGTTTTGTTTAACACATGGTAAGAGGCCATTCACTATGTTGGAATTTGAATACAGTCACCATTTAAGTGTGGACTCACCACTGAACATATTACTTGCACATTTTTGATTATGGACTTTATTGATGAACTGTATTTTGTTTACACATTATTCTGAAGTCCTCCAATTTTGTGCACTATTTTTGCACCTACAAGATTTAATTGTTTTACACATCAATATTGTTGGTTTACTATTGAAGCGCATTATTATCCACTTTCACTTCTTCTACATATTTCTCTAGTGCTGCTTCTACTTACTGATTTGCGCACCTTTTTTTTACTTTTCACAACAAACATACAGTAAATGGTAAAAAAAAATGTAATAGGGGAATGAGATAAAAAGCTGTTGCATACCAAGACCAATCTGTTATGCCCCATACACACCTGCAGATTATCTGCAGACTTTTGTCTGCAGACTTACCAAAACCATATAATATGAGGTCAAACCTAAACACTTTCAATTTGTATGCAATCCGGCAGGCCCTTGCACTACATAGAAAAGGTAAGTCTGCAGACAAAAGTCTGCAGATAATCTGCACGTGTGTATGGGGCATTAGTCTTTTTATGTGATACTTTGTTATATACAGACAGTATACATGGATGGATATCAAATCATGTGACATTCTTTTAATCATGTTTATGTATGAAATTGAATAAATATGGTAAATGTTTACCAAAAACTGGTGTCTAATATTGTTAGTTATTAGTCGTTAGCCTTAAAAGTCCTGATAAGCTGCTTTGTTTCAATTTTTGAATAGTCTATGTAGAGATGTGGTGTTGCTGAATGTCCTACAATCCATCCACCGTTATCTATATTGTTGTCAATAGAACAAGAGGTGAGGTTTCAGTTAGACACAAATGTCAAAAAATAACCTAAGGGTTCCTGCAGATTTAGCAGTTAGAGAGTTGAGACAAACCATCTAACACTGACTGCGGTGCTTACAGCTTTTATTCATTGTAAAGCCCTAATCTCAAAAGGAAAAAAAATATGCACAGCACAGATACCTCAGTAATTCCCAGCCTACCATAAGCAGGGGTATCGAACCTCCATTGTCCTGATGTTATATGGAGCACAAATGGTGGCTCCTTTCCAAGACTTAAGAACCAAGTTCCTAAATACCTTTGCTACCCCCACCCACCGACAGACCCTACAGCTCCTTTACATCCCAGGACTTTTACGTTTATGTTTTTAAACATTTACAATCCCGTGTCTCCATATAAAGACGATGTGTAATGCTCTTTTTTTTCAAGTCTCTATTCTCCATGCTACATGCTACTCTAAGTTTTGCTATGGCCTCACCCCATTGCTGCACACTACTAAGGTTGCAGAGGCAGGACCCCTAAACTGTAACCCAAATGTGGATTACCCATTGCCCTACGTTTAGGGAGACAAGACTAGAGACCCTTTGTACAACTTCCCCAGGATCACTCCCTTGAGTTCCCTGTATCTTGCGGATCCTGGGGGCAATGGAGAATGACCTGCAGAACATACTCATTCTGCCTTTAATTCCTTCATAATGACTATGCTTTACTGTTACTTTTCTATGCTTTTGAATACTGCTTTCTTTCTCTGTGATGGTCTATCACTACCTAAACTCAGCTATTGGAGGTTTCAACGTTTCGCCTTATTTGATAACATACAGCTTCGGGAAGGGGGGGGGGACTCAATTTTGGAAGTGGCTCCTGGGGTTTGGCATTTGTTCTTTGTTTTCTGCTATTATATTATTAATGTTCTATTCAAAAAGTTTGGAAGGTTTCAATTAGATTGCTCGAGTACTTGACCTCCCCTCTCAGAATTGAAGTGTTTCAGAGCTAGGAAATCCTACTAGGTTCCTGGTTCACTTGGGACACCTGAGGCGTCATAGCTTATGATAGCACCACACTGTACTATTTACATAAGTGCTAGAGCCTCTTAGGTAGACCACTGATGCCCCTGGATTGGAACTCCTGCATTCCTCCCACATTGAGTGCTGCCCTTACAATGCCCGCAAACAACTACCTTTGAAGGTGCAGACTGATGCTCTGCTTGGCACACATTATACACCCCTTCTTGCATTACTTCTATCTGCCCTGTTTGTTGTATTTTGTATTCTACAAGACCAATTTATACCAGAGTTAGGGAAAGCTAAAATTTCAAGGGAGCACCATGAGGAACTTTCTTCTCTGACTCTGTATCCCAGAGTCTTTCCAGGTTGGATTCTTGACCGCTATCATAGACAGGGCCGGCCCTACCATGGGTCCCGCTGGGTCCATTGGACCCAGGCGGAACTTGGAGAGGGGCAGCAAATTGACTCCCAAGATTTTTATTTTAGCAGTTTTATTTGTCATAAGTTTGCAGCATGTCATGGGCACCATTTCCCCTTCTCATACTGCCGCCTGTATGGGGAGGCGGAGAGACTCCTACAGGGAACATCCCTCATGTGATCATGGTGTGTTCAATGACATCAGACATCATTGCACTCCATCTCAATCAGGGCAGGCTCGATCTTCTAGAGCAGTGGGGCAGACACAGGGGTGACAGGAGGACTGAGGACAGACAGTGGGTGTTTGTGGACCAGTCCGGTCGTGAATTATTGAAGAAGATAACAGTATATTTTCTAAATTGTATATTTATATAAAATAAGGAAAGAACTGAAAACTGCTGTTCACAAATGCTCTCCATCCAACCTCACTGAGCTCGAGTTGTTTTGCAAGGAGGAATGGGCAAAAATTTCAGTCTCTCGATGTGCAAAACTGATAGAGACATACCCCAAGCAACTTACAGCTGTAATTGCAGCAAAAGGTGGCGCTACAAAGTATTAACTTAAGGGGGCTGAATAATTTTGCACGCCCAATTTTTCAGTTTTTTATTTGTTAAAAAAGTTTGTAATATCCAATAAATTTCCACTTCATGATTGTGTCCCACTTGTTGTTGATTCTTCACAAAAAATTACAGTTTTATATCTTTATGTTTGAAGCCTGAAATGTGGCAAAAGGTCGCAAAGTTCAAGGGGGCCGAATACTTTTGCAAGGCACTGTATATATTTATATATATATATCTTGGTTTCAATTTGTGTAGTGTAAATCTGCTAGTGCATCTAACACTCCCCTCTTCCAAGCCTGACACTACTGCTGTCCAAAGATGTCTGTGTTGCTTCTTTATCCAGAGTGTAGGCACTCTCATACAGGAGGTGTGTTACTGGCCATATCACCAGGTGAAAACAGAGGGAAAAAAGCCTCAAAGGATAAGTTCACCCTTCGTAACAGGTTACACCCATATTCAGGGTGTAACATAAAAAATGTTACGAACAGACTGTTATTTTTTGTTAAAAGCTGAACTTATTCTTTAAAAAATAAAACCAATGCAGCCACCACATCTAACCATGGGTAAGCTGCAATATATTACCTATTTGGTTTGGGGTTTATTAGGCTTTAAGGTACTGTAATTCATAAAACAATGTATTTGCTTGTTAGTAACTTGAACTAGACTTGAACTGAACACTTTCCAAGATAAAGTGTTACCAGAATTTAAGTGGACACAAGGAAACAAAAAAAAAATTCATACACAAAAGACTATTTTTTATATATACTTAGGACCATCCAAAGAAAATAGTTTTAAAAATGATCATATATCACAATAATGCAGTTAAATAAACATGCACAAATCACTATCCCACACAATTATTTACAAGGGTCTTTTTTGTTTAATCAGAGACTACATTTTATGGTGTCAAACAAAAAAAAAATATGTATTTAAAAAGATATATTGATGATTTTCAATCTGAAAACGGAGTTAAAACAGGATGAATCTTCTCACAAAAAAGGTCAGGTAGCAGGCATATATGCAGTGGATACCGGTGTTAGGGTAATTATGCAAAAATGCAAAAAGAAGTAGCTGCAGAAGAACTTAGCTTTAAGGGTAAAGAAAGAAATAGTACCATTTAGGGGCTAAACATTAACAAAGCAACAAAACATGTATTTTCCCCAAAGCATGATGTTTTGAAAGAAAATAAAATTTTAGGGTATGATTGTAATTCTTAGGTAAAAAGCATTTATAATTTATTAGAGAATGAATAAATGTATTCTTCAAAGTAACCTTCGATGTTTAGAGCTCTAAGTTTCTGTTCAAGCAAACAACTCCCCCTAGTGTGTAAAATTGAAATAAAAAAAAAAACTGCTGCATTTGCGCCACTAAATCATGAATGGCCATTTCAAACTCTCTGACAATAAATAGAAAAACTGCAGCTGGAAAGAGAAAATAGTTTTTGGATAGGTGAGAACTCAAAACACACAATACTGTGTGTAAATAGATATAACCATCAAAACATATATATAGAGGCATTATCGGCTTAATATAATAATTCCTGGAGGAAAAAAAAAAAAAACACCCTGTATTATAATAATCAATTAAGTGCTGTACCATTCTGTTTGTGGAAAATATCTCAAGTCAAAGCTGAACTCCAGACAAATATTTTAGGAACACCAATGGATGCAATTGCTTAAGCATTAAAAACTTTTTTTTTAATACAGCTAATATAAATACATAATGTTAACCTATTTTGAGCTTCCTCACTGCCTTTTTTAACCCATAAAATATCAACACACCACACCCACTGAAATTTGCACCATTGCAGGGGGTTGTAGCATGGCTCCTTTTCTTAACCACTTTACCACCGGAGGATTTTGCTGTCTTACGTCCAGGCCACTTTTTGCGATTCGGTACTGTGCGAATTTAACTGACAATTGCGCGGTCATGCAACGCCGTACCCAAACGAAATTTATGTCTTTTTTTTCCCACAAACAGAGCTTTCTTTTGGTGGTATTTGATCACCTCTGCGATTTTCATTTTTTGCAATATTAATTAAAAAATGCAACAATTTTGAAAAAATAACAATATTTTTCTACTTTGACAGTTAAAAAATATCCAATATATTCTATTTTTGTCATATATTTAGGCCAAAATGTATTTAGCTACATGTCTTTGACAAAAAAATTCTCAATGAGCGTATTTTTAACAGCTTTATGACCGGAAGGTTTTACCCCATTCCTGACCAGGCCATATTTTGCGATTCGGCACTGCGTTACTTTAATGGACAATTGCAGTCGTGCAATGCTGTACCCAAATTAAATTGATGTCCTTTTTTCCCCCACAAATAGAGCTTTCTTTTGCTGGTATTTGATCACCTGTGCGATTTTTACTTTTTGCGCTATAAACAAAAAAAGAGCGACAATTTTGAAAAAATAACAATATTTCTTTCTGCTACATATTTTTGGTAAAAAAAATTGCACTACGCGTATTTTGATTGGTTTGCGCAAAAGTTATTGCGTTTACTAATTAAGAGAAAGATTTCTGTCATTTTTGGTGTTTTTTTTTTTTTTTAACGAGTAATGGCGATCTGCGATTTTTTTTGCGGGACTTCGACATTGCGGCGGACAGATCGGACCCTTGACTGACATTTTTGACACTTTTGGGGGTACCAGTGACATTACTACAGTAATCAGTGCTATACATATGCACTGTTACTGTAAAAATGACACTGGCAGGGAAAGGGTTAATTTTTATTGGAGAGGGAGGGTTTAATATATGCCTGGTGCTTACTGACATGTGTGGGGGGAGGTGACTGAGTGACACAGGGACAGATCGCAGGTTCAGCTATGCTGAACCCTGCAATCTGACCCTGCCTGTCACTTGGGAGATCCGCCCGCTTTGTTTACACAAGCGGGCAGATTTCCACACTAGATGCCCGACGATCAGGGAAGAGCAGCGGTGATCACGGCCGCTCCTCCCCTGGCCCGACTCCCGCAGTGACTGAATACAGTGGGAGCGAGCCTCCGGCGGCGCGCGCGCGCTGCCGAGAGGGGGGATTGTCTGGTGACGTAGGTCTACGTCGCCAGACGATAACGAACCACTTTGCCGCAGTACAGTCAACGTGACTGGTCGGCAAGTGGTTAAATGGGTTATGTTTGGCAGTGTACAGCCCACCAAATGTGACATGCTATTTCATTTTTCCTGTGACCATGGCATGTGTACAGCCTTGAGCAGCTGCATCTCTGTGTTCAGATGTGTCGGGGGCTGTAAAAACTTAAGGCCCCTTTTACATCGGCCCGCTGAGCAGGCGGATGACAGCTCCGTCTCCGCTCTGTGTGTCGGATCCCTGCTGTCCCCTATGGGGGAACCTGTCTGTTCTCATCCGATCCACCAGACGGATATGTCATCGCTGACATCCGCTGCCCCATAGAGATCCATGGGGCATCCGTTCAGAACCGCCTGAAAAACTGACAGGCGGATCTGAACGGTCCGCATGTGTCAAAGGGGCCTTACTCATTTGACTGTTTTTAAAATCCTTCATATAAATGAGCTCTTAGAGAGGAAAAGTCAATATTATTTGGTGTGCTGTATTTACATGTGCTTGCAGTACAAAGAACATGCTGAAGAGAGAGCAGATCTTATCAATCTGTTGATGCTCCTCCTCTATCTAGTCATAAGCAGGGCAAGGAAGTCACCCCGGTGTACACTAGAGCTGTGTTAATTTTAGATCTGGATAGACAGAAATACAAATATTTTGGCAGCTAAGACAGCTTCTAAACATGTATTTTTAGGTGTAAGTAAAGGCAAAACTTTTTTTTTTTGTTTTTTATAGAGTGGAGAGGGATTTGAACACCTGTCAGTTTTGCTGACTTCAATCATTAAAAGTGAAAGCAAAAGAGAATCCCAAATTTAGGGCTGACATGAAAACACTAATAGAAGGGAAATCTTGCAATGGGAGCACCATATTTGGTGATACACAGGAATCCCCACAGTTAGGAGGAATTTCCTCTCTTCTTCTATTTGGGCTTTGGGACAGGAAATTAAAGGAAATCTCCCTAATGGGACACAGATGGCAAAAATTAAAAAAAAAAAAAAAAAGATTATTTATATATATATACAGTACAGACCAGAAGTTTGGACACACCTTCTCATTAAAAGAGTTTTCTTTATTTTCATGACTATGAATATTGTAGAGTCACACTTCAAGAGGTAGTCACCTGAAATGGTTTTCACTTCACAGGTGTGCCCTGTCAGGTTTAATAAGTGTGATTTCTTGCCTTATAAATGGGGTTGGGACCATCAGTTGTGTTGTGCAGAAGTCAGGTGGATACACAGCTGATAGTCCTACTGAATAGACTGTTAGAATTTGTATTATGGCAAGAAAAAAGCAGCTAAGTACAGGAAAACGAGTGGCCATCGTTACTTTAAGAAATGAAGGTCAGTCAGACCGAAAAATTGGGAAAACTTTGAAAGTGTCCCCAAGTGCAGTCACAAAAACCATCAAGAGCTACAAAGAAACTGGCTCACATGAGAACCGCCCCAGGAAAGGAAGACCAAGAGTCACCTCTGCTGCGGAGGATAAGTTCATCCGAGTCACCAGCCTCAGAAATCGCAGGCTAACAGCAGCTCAGATTAGAGACCAGGTCAATGGCACACGGAGTTCTAGCAGAAGAGAGAAGACACATCTCTAGAACAACTGTTAAGAGGAGACTGTGTGAATCAGGCCTTCATGGTAGAATATCTGCTAGGAAACCACTGCTAAAGAAAGGCAACAAGCAGAAGAGACTTGTTTGGGCTAAAGAACACAAGGAATGGACATTAGACCAGTGGAAATCTGTGCTTTGGTCTGAGGAGTCCAAATTTGAGATCTTTGGTTCCAACCACCGTGTCTTTGTGCGACGTAGAAAAGGTGAACGGATGGACTCTACATGCCTGATTCCCACCATGAAGCATGGAGGAGGAGGTATGATGGTGTGGGGATGCTTTGCTGGTGACACGGTTGGGGATTTATTCAAAATTGAAGGCACACTGGACCAGCATGGCTACCACAGCATCTTGCAGCGGCATGCTATTCCATCCGATTTACGGTTAGTTGGACCATCATTTATTTTTCAACAGGACAATGACCCCAAACACGCCTCCAGGCTGTGTAAGGGCTATTTGACCAAGAAGGAGAGTGATGGGGTGCTGCGCCAGATGACCTGGCCTCCACAGTCACCGGACCTGAACCCAATCGAGATGGTTTGGGGTGAGCTGGGCCGCAGAGTGAAGGCAAAAGGGCCAACAAGTGCTAAGCATCTCTGGGAACTCCTTCAAGACTGTTGGAAGACCATTTCAGGTGACTACCTCTTGAAGTGTGACTCTACAATTTTCATAGTCATGAAAATAAAGAAAACTCTTTGAATGAGAAGGTGTGTCCAAACTTTTGGTCTGTACTAATATATATATATATATATATATATATATATATATATACAGTATATATGTGTGTGTGTGTATATATATATATATATATATATATATATATATATATATATATATATATGTATGTGTAAACGGGGTTATAACCCTCCTTTAATTGAAATTGAATAAAAAAGTTTTGCTTTAGTTACACTTTAACTATGTATTTAACAGTATGTCAGGAGTTCAACTTTAAGTATTTCCATCTTCATTTGATGTAGACAAAAAACACATCCACATAAACACTTATTTGAGCATGTACTGTGGAAGGTTCAGATAAACAAGTCATTTAATGTTCTGTAGGCCTTAGCCCAATGGGGCTACTGAAACAAATTGTGTGTAAGAGCCCCCGTGCATTAATGCAGTAAAAAAGGTTTCAAGTTTATTGGACTTCTTTTGAAGTCCAATAAACTTGTAACCTTTTTTACTGCATAAACGTCTGGGGTCAATTGATACCTGCTTCTCTGTGAAACCTTCGTTTTTTTTTTTTTTTTTTACACAGTATGTATTTTGCTATGTAGACCATTTATGAGGAATTGACAGATGCTTGTATTATCATAGACTAGTTCCCCTGTGTGGGGTGAGCCTAACCTTTTTATTAGTTGCTACTGAAACAAATGTACAGGTCTTCATAGTAGCATAACAAATATAGGCATAGATATATACTTAGTAAGAACTTTTACAGCTTAGGGTCAAATACATCGGTTCTGCTCCAGGAAGAGAAAGTAAGCTCTGTGCCCTTTTCAATGCAAGCAGCCTTTGACATGGGCAGTTCATTATACATTTTTTTCTGTGTCATTCTGTTCTTGCACCTGAGGGCTTCTTTCTTGCCCATCCTCATGCGAGGCTGTTGTTGAACCGCCAGTGCCATTAACTGGTGAAGAAATGAGTTGTGCAGATTGGAGTACAGCCTCAGAATGCTCTCTTGCCTTCATTCGAAGAGCTGCAACACTTGCCGTGCGGTGACTCTGGCAGTTATAAGGAGGTAGAAAAGAGAGAGCCAGGGGATCGGACACACAGCAGGAGCAAAGAGGGCCACCTAAAGAAGTAAATGAAATATAAGCATCTTCACACTTTACTTTTATCAAAATTATACATTATTATTATACCTATTAATTTAGGTAACTCTATGCTTTAATATTGATTGTGCTAATAATTACCTAATCTTGATATAATATTGTTTTATTAAAAATTCACACATACAAAATACTGTAGCCCTTACATTTGGCCTAAGTGATCTTTTAAATATACATTTCTAATAGAAGATGCTGTGGCAAATATGTAGAGTGTACATACTTTTGCCATATGATAAATCTTAAACAAGCAAAAAATTTGGGGGAGCATACCCATGTATTTCTGAAGCTGGTGCAGCTATGAACCAAAAGACATGTATATTAAAAAAGATAAAAAAGAATAGTGCACACATGCAAAAGAAATTACCAAATTTGAAGACAATCCATAAATAAAAATGGGGAATGTGTGTGCTATTCTTTTTTAATATACATGTCTTTTGGTTCATAGCTGCACCAGCTTCAGAAATACATGGGTATGCTCCCCCAAATTTCTTGCTTGTTTATTATGTATTCGGTCTGACCAGACTACCGAGGTTGAGCAACCCATCCCACCCCCCACACACCTGTACTCCATCAGTGTCCACTATCAAGTGGATATAGGAGGAGTCCCCTGTAGTGCATTTGCACATTCTTCCCAGCAAGGAGTGTTGTTTCCAAGGGTTAGAAAGGCTGGATTCATCTCTTTTTCATGGATAGTGTAGGACCCACTGATAATGGGGTACTTTGACATAGTGGTGGGCTTGAGCACTATATGATAAATCTACTGTACATTTTTGTTATTTTAGATCATAAAAATAAATAAATACACCATTTCAATTTTGTTATATTACTTGTATAAAGTATTACGTATATTACTTGCATTATATATCCTGTATTCTATACCTGTATTTTATTATCTGTAGGCACCATATGACTCAAGATCTAATGTTTACCTGTTCAAATATGTTGAAAAAGTTAACAATTTCTATAGAGCGTAAGTATTTGTTGTTCGTGTTGCTGTACATTTTACATGATGTTTGTTGACCCTGTTTGCAGGTCCTCCAGTCTCCTCACTAGGTATCAGCTGAGCTGCCTTAGTATTTGTTCAAACAGAGCTAAAAGAAGTTCAGATGATGAACCTGATTACCCATTTAAACCAATGGGAGTTGAATTTGTCATATTAAAGATGCCCCCTAGGCAAGGGAGTGTCAAAACAGTACGTGGGCCTAGGCACTGCCCTGGGGCTCAACATCCAATTCTTTTGGCTGGTCATAAACTTTGAGGGTATCTCCATGGACCCCAAAAAGGTTTCCACAGTCCCTAAATGGCCACCTCATTGATAAAAAGGATTTCAGCATTTTTTTGAGTTCACTCTATTGTTACCCCTTTCAACCAATTTACCAGTTCACATGTTTCCTTCAAATGTTAACAAAAGTCCAGCCTGCCCTTGATAAGTTAAAGACATTGTTTACCCATGGCATCTGTCCTGCAGCACCTCAACCCATCCTTGGCCTTTTGTTTTGAAGGTAGACATTTTGGAGACAACGGTAGGTGCAATTCTCCTACCAGTCCGGGGCCCCAAGGCACATTTTAACCCTGTTGCTTTTTACTCATGGGAGCTAAAGGTGCTGGAGAAAAATGACAACATCAGTGACAGTAAATTGCTGGCGATAAAGGCTGCCTTGGAGGAGAATTACATTATTAGAAGCAGCACATCCTAGCTTTATTTACCCTGACCATAAGAAGAAAGCCAATGTTCTGTCAGAAATGTTTCTGTATGACAATGCACCTGTTTCTTCTTACATTATTCTGGCTGAAAAAACTTTCCTGATGTTTTAACCCAAACTAATGGCTCAAATAAAGTTGGTGTCTTAAATGTACCCAGTTGTTACCAAACATTTCCCCTTCAGGAAATCTGTATGAAACTAGTTATACATTCCTTGTTATTGCCAGGGTAAAATCCTAAGGCAAATAAACAAAGAGAACAAATCAGACATTGGACCAATACCGCAGGTGTTTTTTGTCAGTGAGGCAGGACAATCAGGCCTCATTCCTTCCAGAATATGTATATACCAATGTTCCACACTAGGATGTGGTGTACCTGGATTTCGCCAAGGCATTTGATACAGTTCCCCACAAGCGCCTAATTTATAAAATAAGGTCTGCAGGTATCGACCGCAGGGTTTGCTCTTGGATACGGAATTGGCTAAAAGGGCGTGTCCGAAGGGTGGTAATAAACAGCGCATACTCAGACTGGTCTGAGGTGGTAAGCGGGGTCCCCCAAGGCTCAGTCCTGGGACCAACCTTGTTCAACTTATTAAGAAACCATTGAGGACGGGATCAGTAGTTCTATATCAGTTTTTGCAGATGACACTAAATTGGGCAGGGAAATAACTGCACAGCATTAAGCAGATATCCTACAAAATGACCTGGACAAAATAACGGAGTGGGCTACGACATGGCAAATGAGGTTTAATGTGGAGAAGTGTAAGGTTTTGCACTTGGGGACTAAAAACATAAACGCACAATACACGTTAGGAGGGGAACCCTTGGGGGAATTAAAAATGGAGAAAGATCTGGGAGTCTTGGTAGATGATAAGACTAGGCAATAACATGCAATGTCAAGCAGCAGCTGCCAAAGCCAGCAGAATATTAGCATGCATAAAGAAAGGGATGTATTCCAGAGATAAGACTATAATCCTTCCACTTTATAAAACTCTGGTCCGACCACATCTGGAGTATTCTATCCAGTTCTGGTCGCCAGTCCTTAGGAGGGATGTGTTGGAGCTGGAGAGGATCCAGAGAAGGGCAACTAAACTAATTAGGGGATTGGAGGACCTTAATTATGAAGAGTGTCTGCAATCGCTTGATTTATTCTCCCTGGAGAAGAGACGCCTGAGAGGGGACATGATAGCAATTTATAAATAGGGAGTGCATGAGGACTCGAGGGCATACATTGCGATTAGAGGAGAAGCGTTTTAACCTCGGGCAATGTGGGGGGTTCTTTACTGTTAGGGCTACAAGATTGTGGAATTCTCTACCACAAGAGGTGGTTTCTGCGGGAAGTATGGTGGCTTTCAAAAGACTCTTAGACGTACATCTCAAGGATCAGAACATTCAGGGGTATGAGAGATGATTACGGCCACACACACCTACACAGGTTGAACTGGATGGACTATTGTTTTTATTCAACCTCACCTACTATGTAACTATGTAAGGCTAGCTCATAGTCCCTCTTTTTTTGTCAATTCCACCCTGCTTCTTTCCTTTCATTTGTTCTATGGAATCTCTAGTTCCTCCTGGTGCAAGACAGGATTACCTCTCTGACTGCAAATCTAGAGAGATCTAGATTCTACAAATCTAGAGAAACTTCAGCTTTACAAAGCTCAGACAAAAACCACACAATGAACATATAGTGAAGGGATTTCCGGGGTGCGTGGCTTGGTGATGGCGCTGGGAGGAAGCAGTTTCGGGAGTTCTGTGATTGCCACCGCTGTTTCCGCCGTATATAAGCTTCATAACTCTTCCTTCTCACATGCCCATGAGTGGCAAACCTCCAAGGACTCCAGTGGCGGTGAAGGGACTGGACATTTCCACTTACTTTCTCCGTAATTCCGCAACACCGTCTGCCGCCGCAGCCGACCTCGGCTGTCACCACTCCTCTGAAAAATACAGGGAAACCACCTCAGATTGGCCCCTGCTCAGCCTATAAATGATAAACGGGCCGCCTTCTCCAATTGTGTTACCGGAGATAACCCGCGCAGACTCCCCGGTCCCTTCCACTGCTTCCAGCCAGCAGCAGCAGCTGTGGGCCTCAGAATGGAGGGAAATCCTTTTCTTGATCCTTACCAAGCAGGACTTTATGGAGATGGTGGCCTCAATCGTGAGTACCCTCTCAAATGAAATCACTAACCTGAAGCAGCAGATTGATCAGGTGGATGGCATAGTGGAAATAGTGGAAGAAGCACAGACCTCAATCTCATCCAGGGTCTCTGCTTTAGAAAACTCCCAGGCTCTCTTCCAGAGGAACAACATTCGTTTGAGGGGCTTTCCGGAGGCCACACTGGGGACAGACCTCAAAGCCAGTCACCGCTATATTTATTAAGCTGCTTGATAGACCACCTACGGAAGCCATAGAACTGGATAGGGTTCACCGGGTCCAGGGCCCCCACAGTGCCGAGGCTTCTCTACCAAGGGACGTACTGGCCAGGATTCATTTTTACACCATCAATGGGGAGATCATGAGGAAGGCCTGGGCTAAAGGCCCTGTGGACTTTGACGGTGCATCTGTCTGCCTGTTCCCTGACCTGTCACACCTTACCCTCAGAATGAGGGCTGCCATGAAACCTTTGCTGGAGGCAATCCAGAATGCGGAGGCTACATACCACTGGGGACACCCATTTTACTTGGTGGTCCTGAAAGGCGGCAACTACTTTGCCCTGAGATGGCCCGAACAACTGCCGGATCTTTTCTCTTTTCTGGACGCTCCTCTAAAACAGGTACCAGACTGGCTAAGTAACCCCTGGGGACAGGGGACCTCGAGACCCCGCTCACCAAGAACGCAACGTCACTGGCGGAGATGCTCCAGATCAGTCATGCAGCGGGAGTCGGAGGATACCCCTTCTTCTCACGAACTTTGAGTTTCACCACGGAGCAACATTGTAGGCTTGGTAAGACTGGAGGTTGTTTGCATTTTTTCAATTCCCTCCCATTGTACTCTGACCATTTTTAAGACTCCTAGGGCTGTCTACTGGACATGCTGTTGGGCACGGGTCTTCAGCTTCTGTAGCTCTTACCATGTCATAGGGGGCTCGTTTGCACCTTGGACTGCCGGTGGACACCAGGAGATCAGCCTGTCGGACAGGGATAGAAACTCGCTAATGGTTTGACAGCAGGGTGCACACTATAGTTGGGGGCTTGCTGCTGGGGGGGGATGCTTAAGTTGCCATGTTTTTTCTGTTTTGGTATGAGTATGAGAAGGTTATACTGTACACGTCTATTGCTGGTCATAGTTTTTAAATTCTGCGGTTACAGCTTACTATATATTGTTTTATATCGGCTGACGCTAAAGGGTCACGTCTCCCAATATCTCATTGAGTCTAACCTACACCTCCCCACACTAGGTAGCGCCTGGTTGCTCTGGGTTTCAGTGAACCAAGTTTCTTTTCCCTACTGATGTAGTATTGCAGATAAACATTCCCTCTCTATACCCCAGAGTCTGCCCGACACTTTATTTGTGAGTCTGGGGGATAGCCTGGGATAGTCTCCACTTGACCTTCCCCCTCTTTTCTCCTCCCCTTCCTTGTCTTCCTTTTTTTTTATTGTACACCCCTTTGAGCCCGCAGGACTGGGTGACTTTGCGGAAATTAACTATGTCAGTTCCTCCCAGACACCTAGATTTCGGTTACAAACTGACCTTGTTGAATGTGAGGAGGCTGTCCACCCCTGAAAAGCACTCTAGCCTGTTGTCAGATCTCAAGAGGGGTAGGTCCCATATTGCGTTTTTGCAGGAAACTTACTTTAGGCAGGATTCTATCCCCAAATTATACAATAGAGACTTTCCTTGGGTGTATCATGCCGTCTCTCCTACTCCAAAGTCAAAAGGGGTGAGCATTGTGATTTCTAAGAAAATCCTTTGGACTTTTGTGGAAGATCGGGCTGACCCCCTGGGGCGTTTCTTGTTGGTGAAGGGCAGAATTGGAAATACTGTGGTCACTTTGATAAATGTCTATTTGCCTAATTTGGACCACCTGTCCTTTTTGCAGCAATTGACCCCTGTAATCCTGGGTTTCTGTGAGGGTTTCCTACTGATGGGTGGGGACTTTAATTTTGCCCCTGAACCCTTGCTAGACATGGCGTGGGGCACTTCGCACATCTCTTATGCTCATTTAAGAAAACTGAAAAAGAATCTCTCTCTCTCTCCTCGACCTTGTTGACCCATGGCGTGTGATGCACCCTGGTGAGAGGGATTATTCTTATTACTTGGCTACACACAACACATACACTAGGATAGACTTCTTTCTGGTCCCTCATAAAGGTCACCTCCTACCAGATAGGGCCCATTTCATTCTCGGATCACGCCCCTATCCATATCACAATGAACTGGGATTCCAGACAAGCTAGACCCCCGACCTGGAGGCTCAATGAGTCCCTTCTACAGTTTCCCGGGGTACGGGCGGAACTGGACAGGGCCTTTTCCGCATATTTTGTGGAAAATGCAGACCCTTCACTTGAATCTTCCACTGTCCGGGAAGCTCATAAGTTTGTCATAAGGGGTTTCCTTATATAGTTACATAGTTACATAGTAGGTGAGGTTGAATAAAGACAATAGTCCATCCAGTTCAATCTGTGTAGGTGTGTGTGGCTGTAATCATCTCACATAGCCCTTAATGTCCTGATCCTTGAGATGTAAGTCTAAGAGTCTTTTGAAAGCCACCATACTACCCGCAGAAACCACCTCTTGTGGTAGAGAATTCCACAATCTTGTAGCCCTAACAGTAAAGAACCCTCCTCGTTGCCTGAGGTTAAAACGCTTCTCCTCTAATCGCATTGTATGTCCTCGAGTCCTCATGCAATTCCTTCGAATGAACAGTTTTTTTTCTAAGCTGAGATCCCCATTAAGATATTTATAAATTGCTATCATGTCCCCCCTCAGACGTCTCTTCTCCAGGGAGAATAAATCGAGCAATTGCAGCCGCTCTTCATAGTTAAGGTCCTCCAACCCCCTAATCAGTTTAGTTGCCCTTCTCTGGACTCTCTCCAGCTCCAACACATCCCTCCTGAGGACTGGTGACCAGAACTGGACAGAATACTCCAGATGCGGTCGGACCAGAGTTTTATAAAGTGGAAGGATTATAGTCTTATCTCTGGAATACATCCCTTTCGTTATGCCTGCTAATATTCTGCTGGCTTTGGCAGCTACCGCTTGACATTGCATGCTGTTGCCTAATCTATCATCAACCAAGACTCCCAGATCTTTCTCCATTTTTGATTCCCCCAAGGGTTCCCCTCCTAACGTGTATTGTGTTTTTATGTATAGGGTCCTAACGGAAGAGGGAAAAAAAAAACCAAAGTTGCGGATTTATTAGTCCACATTGAGAAATTGAGTTCCAAACATAAGAAATCATTAGCTGAGGAGCATCTGCTGCCCCTTCTGAAGGCCAGGGAAGAACAAAACAACCTGTTATTCCAAAAATCAATTCAGGGTCTTGCTTGGATAAGGCGGCACTATTATGAATTTTCTAACAAGCCTGGGGCAATGTTGGCAAGGGCTTTGAGAGGGCCAAGGAAGCGTACATTCATTACTCACATTCAATCAGCTAAAGGGAGGAAGGTTCACACCTCGGGGGAAATATAGATGGAATGTTGCTCCTTTTTTCAATCCCTATATAATCTCAATATGGATAGTTAACCAGTATCCGATCCCAACGGGTGTGTGGGATGCGGAGGAATATATTCGGAACTCTGGAATGCCCACTCTCTCGGTGGAACAAGGTCTTGCCTTAAAAGCTGATTCTACAGAGGATGAACTGTGTACTGCTATGGCCCAGACCAAGCATCACAAAACTCCTGGGATGGGATTACTCTGGTCTATTATTAAACTTTTTCGTCTTGTCTTAATCAGCCTCTTTTATCCTTTTTAAATGCACTTAAAGGGGATTGCACTATGCCTGTTGATTTTCTCAGGACGTACATCACCCTGATTCATAAAGAAGGGAAGGACCCGGAGAGTTGTGGGAGCTATCGCCCCATCACCCTCTTAAATGTCACCCTCAAACTGTTCTCCAAGATTCTTGCCAATAGACTCCTGCCCCACATCACACACCTAATTCCCTATGACCAGGTAGGATTTGTCCTGACCTGTGAGGCCAGGGACAACACGACCCGTGTAGTTAACCTAATCCATTCGGCCCAAGCGTCGAGCCTGCTGATGATACTCTTATCTACGGAGGCGGAAAAAGCCTTTGACAGGGTGGCTTGGGATATTATTCAAGCCACTCTGTCCCATATTGGCATGGGGCCCCAGCTGTTGAGGTGGATTTTGGCTCTTTATTCCTCCCCTACAGTGGCGGTGAGGGTCAATCACTGGAGATCCAACTTTTTCCTGATTTCGAACGGCACCCAGGAGGGCTGTCCTTTGTCCCCCCTGATTTTCATTCTCACTCTGGAACCATTCCTATGTGCTATCAGACAAAACCCGGACATCACGGGAGTTCAGAAAGTCTCAGGCCATCAAAAAGTACAAAAAAGACTCAACTACCAAAAGAGCCGCCAGCACAAAACAACTGACAAACTGTGTTGTTAATAAACGTAAATGATATCTAAGTGCAGCGCTGAATAGATGAGTGAACTGTCACAATTCATTTTACACAAACTAATAGATGAACCAAAATATTAAATTGTGACAAAACATAATGTTCACAAGTGATTAAAAAGTCCCATAAAACATGAAGTGGTGTATCCAATAATACAATAGAAGTCCCACATGTGAAGGTGAGGTAATCTATCCAGCAATGGTAGAGGTGATCACAGTGATAGCCAGATCCCGGCCGTCACCAGGGGAGAAAAATACAAATATGCACTCACCAGATGTCATGGACCCACAATACCATAAAGCATATGGGTCATATAAGGCTTCACACAAGGAATCCTGGATTCTTCTCTAACAGACTGTACCCATGGATGTTCCAGAGGTAAATGGCAGATGGAATAGAGGATTGCTGAAATCCTCATTCACCATGTATCATGTAAATATAAACCAAAGGAAGAAAACATAGTGTAAAACTGCTAAAACTGGTTTATTGATAAAGCAGAAATGCACTTACAAGCATCCACTGGTACAGACAGCAAAAATGCAATCAAGACAGGATTTCTATGAGGAGATACTGACACGTTTCGTCATATCATAAAGTAGCTGCTTAAGCAGATGATCTGATATTTTTTGTTTCTAACCTGAGCATCTCTCTATCTAATATTCTCGAAGCCCTGACCAATTACGGTAAGCTGTCTAATTACAAGATCAACATATCCAAGTCGGCGGCCCTTAATGTTTACTCCCCTACCAGGGTTGAGAGGGTTCTCCGGGCATCATTACCATTCCTATGGGAGGACAGGTCGCTTAAGTACCTGGGTGTACATATCACTGCGGATCCACTAGATCTATTCCAGGCCAATCTGTCCCCTCTTTTAGGAATCATTAAGTTGGATCTCCGGACTTGGCAATCACTGACATCGACATGGTTTGGTCATTGCAATTCCCTTAAGATGAATGTATTCTCAAGACTACTCTATGTTTTACAGGCGTTTCTGATTAATTTACCCTTATCGTTTTTAAAACAAGTGCGGCTGTGTTCAGGACTTTCGTTGGGCCACTAGGTCTCCTAGAATTGAGCTGCACACATTGTCTTTGCGTAAGGTGAAGGGGGTATTGGTCTTCTGCATCTCCTCAGTTACTACAAAGCTTCCCACCTTATGCGGGTGGTGGACTGGCACTGTAATGCAGAGGCCAAGCAATGGGTGCCAATGGAGTGTGAGGATGCAAACCTACCTTTACCCCTGGCCCCTTGGTTACCATCAAGACCCACAGAATTGGTTACACAACCACCCAGTGATCAGGGCTACCCTTAGGGAAGTCAGATTGATCCTAGGCCGCTCACAATATACCCTCTCCTTTGATGCCTATACTAGGCAATCTGGAGTTTTCCCCGGGTTGCATGAATGCCAGGGTACGGAGGTTAGCCCTATTGGGGAAATCCCATCTGATGGATATGTGGCCTAGTGGGGGCATTCCTTCTCCATCAGAAATTGCCAGTTGGTCAGATCCCCCGCTCGATCCCCTTAGCATTAATCAAGTTACATACTTCCTTCAATATTTTCAGAAGACTGTATATATTCCTCGATCCCTGACTCCATTTGAAGCTATTTGTAGGAAGGGAGAACAAATCAGACATACCCTATCCTTGCTATATAATCTCCTGTCAGACTCGGACGCTGAGCAGCGACTGTCCTTTATCTCACTTTGGAAACGTGACCTTGACTCCACTTTTACGCCCAAGCAAATGGAAAAAATTTTGACCTTGTCGCACAAAGCATCCTTAGCAAACAAATATCAAGTAGTGGGATACAAAATTCTCAGAAGATGGTACAGAGTCCCCTCCGTGCTTCATTGGATGGATGCAAAAAACCCTGATAGGTGTTGGAGGTGCAACTCAGAGGGGGGGACAATGCTTCATATTTTCTGGGATTGCCTGCTGCTTAGGGACTTTTGTGAAGGGGTTGCATCCATCATCAAGCAGTTAACTTCTGTCGAGGTGAGAGATAATCCTGCGATGTGCCTACTCCATCTTTCGGGGGGCCAATACGGAAAAACAGGAAGTCCCTGACAATTCACTTTCTTAGTGCTGCTAAGGCTTGTATTCCAGCCATGTGGCGTCAAACACAGCCCCACTCGCATTCATTATGGTTTTTTAAAATAAATGAAATACACCGAATGGAGGAACTGACGGCCACATTGAATAACACCAAAGAATAAATATGGGAAATATGGCGGCCTTGGGTATACTTCACGGGTACTGAGGCCTATCTCCAGGGGACCTGCTGAGGAACGCAACGTTCCTACTGATGTCTGGTTATCATTCTGTTTTTCGGTGCTTGTTTCTACTGCATTGATCCGACTTATATCTTGTAGTCCTTCTGGCCTACCCCTCCCCCTCCCTTTTTTTTTTCCTCTTCTTCCTTCTTTGTTTCGCTCCTCATTCTTCTTCCCCTCCCATCCATGATTATCTGATGTTATGCTGATTATTCATGTTATTGCTCACATATCAGTTTACGTCTCATGGAGACATTCTTCAGTTTTCGCTTGGTCATAGCTCGGTTGGTTATTATGTTGTTGCTTCACTTACTGCAACTGTGATCCGAGGCTAACCCACTACTGCAACTGTGATCCAAAGCTAACCCACTTTATGCTAAAAAATTTTGCAAAGTACTCTTGCTTATGTTGACTCATTTCAGAAACATAGAAACATAGAATGTGTCGGCAGATAAGAACCATCTGGCCCATCTAGTCTGCCCAATATATCTGAATCCTATGAATAGTCCCTGGCCCTATCTTATATGAAGGATAGCCTTATGCCTATCCCATGCATGCTTAAACTCCTTCACTGTATTTGCAGCTACCACTTCTGCAGGAAGGTTATTCCATGCATCCACTACTCTCTCAGTAAAGTAATACTTCCTCATATTACTTTTAAACCTTTGCCCCTCTAATTTAAAACTGTGTCCTCTTGTGGTAGTTTTTCTTCTTTTAAATATGCTCTCCTCCTTTACCGAGTTGATTCCCTTTATGTATTTAAAAGTTTCTATCATATCCCCTCTGTCTCTTCTTTCTTCCAAGCTATACATGTTAAGGTCCTTTAACCTTTCCTGGTAAGTTTTTTCCTGCAATCCATGTACTAGTTTAGTAGCTCTTCTCTGAACTCTCTCTAGAGTATCTATATCCTTCTGGAGATATGGCCTCCAGTACTGCGCACAATACTCCAAGTGAGGTCTCACCAGTGTTCTGTACAGCGGCATAAGCACTTCTCTCTTTCTACTGCTTATACCTCTCCCTATACATCCAAGCATTCTGCTGGCATTTCGTGCTGCTCTATTACATTGTCCTCCCACCTTTAAGTCTTCTGAAATAATTACTCCTAAATCCCTTTCCTCAGATACTGAGGTCAGGACTGTGTCAAATATTCTATATTCTGCCCTTGGGTTTTTACGTCCCAGGTGCATTATCTTGCACTTATCCACATTAAATTTCAGTTGCCAGAGTTCTGACCATTCTTCTAGTTTTCCTAAATCATTTTCCATTTGGCGTTTCCCTCCAGGAACATCAACCCTGTTACATATCTTTGTGTCATCAGCAAAAAGACAAACCTTACCATCGAGGCCTTTTGCAATTTCACTTATGAAGATATTAAACAAAATTGGTCCCAGTACAGATCCCTGAGGTACCCCACTGGTAACATGACCTTGTTCTGAATGTTCTCCATTGACTACAACCCTCTGTTGTCTGTCACTCAGCCACTGCCTAATCCACTCTACAATATGGGAGTCCATGCTCAATGACTGCAGTTTATTGATAAGTCTTCTATGTGGGACAGTGTCAAAAGCCTTACTAAAACCTAGATATGCAATGTCTACTGCACCTCCACCGTCTATTATTTTAGTCACCCAGTCAAAAAAATCTATAAGATTTGTTTGACATGATCTCCCTGAAATAAACCCATGTTGTTTTTCATCTTGCAATCCATGGGATTTAAGATGTTCCACAATCCTATCCTTTAATAGGGTTTCCATTAATTTGCCTACTTGCCTATTGATGTCAGACTCACTGGTCTATAGTTGCTCGATTCCTCCCTACTACCTTTCTTGTGAATGGGCACGACATTTGCCAATTTCCAATCTTCCGGGACGACTCCAGTTACTAATGATTGGTTAAATAAATCTGTTAATGGTTGTGTTATGTGATATGCATTTATTTACGGACATAATTGTATTTTTTTATTGATGGCTACATTCACACAATGTTGTTTGTCGCTGTACTGTACTTTTTCTGCAATAAAGAAATAAAAAAAAAAAAAAAGTAAAGGGATTGCCCTTCCCCCAAACCAGATGATTTAGTGTGCCTTTCCACTGCAAACTTGAGGTTAGGATGTCCCTTGAAGAAATTGAGCCTAGGTTCATTGGCCCATTTCCTGTCCAATCAGTCATTAACCCAGTGGTGGCCAGACTCACGCCCCCAGATTCACTAAAGATACACCTGATATTATATGTGTCCTATCTATGGCCAGTGTCACCAGATCATGTTACCAGCAGGTCCTCTCTTCTGCCTGTTTTGGTAGATGGCACTGAGGAGTGCGAGACTGAAGCAATTGTCCATTCCAAATGCGTCACTGGGTGTCTTCAGTGTGTAAATAAATGGAACAGAGTTTGGCATAAAAGAAAATTCTTGGAAGTCAGCAAACCAAGTCCATGTGTCTGGATTAATCAGTCCTTTTATCATGCGGATCCAAAGAAGCTTAGTGCTGGGGTCATCTGGAGGCTGTCCCAGGAAGGCTCCATGTCAAGCTAATAATACTTCCAATGGCACTCATGGAATCCTAGCCAGGATTTCCAGGATCCTTGCTAGTGCTTCCAATAATACTCAAAGAATCCCTGCTAAGACTTTAAATGGCACTCACTTAACTCCTGCAAGGACTTCCAGATCTCTCTGAAATGATGCTGGGTGTGTCCATTTACCAAAATGGTATTTAAGCTCCAGGCTTTGAAGTGGGGGTCCCTAACTTTATCCAGACAATGCTCTTTCTCCTATATCCACACTGTAGCCACCCTGCTTCTGAATCAGGGTGACCCTGAGGGCCATGACCTGATGTCAGCTTGCAGCAAAGTAGCCTATGGCCACTAGGGCTCCCAGCTCTAAAGCTGACCAGCTGGAACAGGACACCATGGAACAGCAAAAAAGCAGTCCATCTGATGGTTGGGCAATACGGCAAGCAATGTTAACAGGTCCACGGAACAAACAAAGAAGGATCTCAGAGAACAGCCTAAAAAACCCTACATCCTAAAACTGACATCAGTTGAGACCTGAACATTGACCTAGTAAAAATTACCAAATGTATGAACAGAAGACCAAGTAGCAGCCTTGAAAATCTTAGAATTGGATGCCTGATGCTGAAAAGCCCATTAAGCACTTAGACCTTAGGCTTGAACAGACTTTTGACCATAGGCTTGAATGGTAACTTTTCTAATCTAAATATAAATGGTGGAGGAGGAAGCAGGAAGACCCCTGCAGGAACCTTCAAGAAGGCCAAAGAAGAAATCTGACTGCTGAAAGGAGGCTGTAACCAAGGGGTAAACTTTCACAGTGCATAACACATCTACAGTGAAGAGGAATGTCCTTGGTATAGTTCAAAGCAGGACATAAGGATAAAAGGGCAATATCCTAGTTGAGGTGGATGGAAGAAACCACCTTAGGAAGATAGGAAGTATTAGGCCTCTGGACAACCTTGTTCTTGTGTAACACCAGAAAAAGCTCATTACTGGATAAGGTTCCTAACTCCAAGACCCTCCCCTCTGATGTGATAGCATTGAGAAAGGCTACCTTGCAAGTAAGGTTAGACAAGGGAATATCCCTAATGGGCTTGAAGGGCAACCTCTGAAGGACAGCAAAAAACAGGTAAGGTCCCACAGAGCAACAGAAAATGTACAAGGTGAGAAATGTGTGCAACATTTTTCACAAAGAACAGGATGGTCCATGAAATACTTCTTTGGATGACATTTATTAGCCTTGTGCTACTCAAAATTGGACTTCCAGGTGTGATGCTAGACTTTGTGAGAAGGCAACATCTTCCTAGCCATCAAGGGGGTATGACCAACGTTGACAGTCCCCTGTCTCTGAGGACATTGTCTTCAACAGGCATGCTGAAAAAGCCAGCACCAAGAAGCAGGTTGGGAGACTGGCCTTTGGAACACAAGATCCAGATGATTTGAAACAAACCACAGAGAGTCCAACCCGATTTGGAGTATGTCAATACCGCATTCTCCCCAGTCTGCAATGCACTTTAACTTCCATCATGCGCAGAAGACAAGTGAGGTGCTGTAGAAGAGAAAAGGCATAGATCCGGTTGAACTGACCCCATGGAGTAACAAGAGCATCCATTGCAATGGCCTGAGGATCTCTGGACCTGATGCTAAACCTCTCCAATTTGTTCTTGAGTCAAGATGCCAGGAGATTAATTTCTGGTGTCACTCACTTGTGAGAAAGAGTTTGGAACACCTCCATGTGGAGAGCTCATTCCCTTTAATTCCAGAGATACTTTCTGCTAAAAAAAAGTTTGCCTTCTGATTTTTTTATCACCTAGGATGTGAATGACAGACAGGGCCAGAATATGCAGATCTGTCTAGGTGAGAATAAAGTCCACTTTTATATTATCTTGGCATTTCAGGGCCTCCGAAAAAGTATTCGGTAGTGAGGAGTGAAATTAACAATTTGCGCCCTTAGAAAGTCTGAAGGTGGCGATTGGTTTCCAGTGTCCTGTACGCCACCAGACTGCCAAAAAGTCTCACACATGTGGCATCCCCATACTCAGGAGCAGGGCCGCTGACAAACTAGTAAAACTGGCCCTGTTGTACTGGGCCTGGTGTTCTTGTCTCAGCAGGGGTGCCTGGGCAGCCTTAATCAGCGACAGTCAGTCTGAAAAAAAAGTATTTCTAAATGACACCCCCACTCAGCCGCCCATACTAGCTTTACTATGAATTACTATATTAATTACTATATTTTGGGCCCATCTCTGAATGTGCTGGTTAGAGTGGAGGGACTTTTTTTTTTTAATTTCGGCACATGTGAAGCCTGCAGCGCACCCACTCTGCATTTCAAGTCCCCGCTGCCTGCCGCTGCGGCTCCTTCCCTGGTGGAGTGATCTTCCTCTTCTCAGCCTTGAGTGGGGCCTGAGAGAGGCTGTGAGACAGGCAGAGGCAGGCAGAGGCAGTCTGAATCCAGGAGCAGAGAGGGGGAGTGAATCGTGGCTGCTGCAGGCCTGATTGGTGGTGAATATTTACTGCAAGCATTGCACTGCACGCTGAGTGTTTGCACATATGTACTATGGATGGTATTTGGCAATATGGATGTGGTGATTGTACTGCATTGCTCTGCGCCCTGCAAATATTTACTATGGATGGCATAGTATGGCATTTGTACTGCTTTGCACTGCACTCTGCACATATTTTTCATGGATTGCATATAGTAAATGGTTTGTCTCATCTGTGTAGCACTGCCCCCTTAGGAGCTGCTGGTGTTAAAAAAACTTTTGGATTCCCCTGGGTTACCTGTAGCAACTGCAAGCAGAAATCTTAACACTTTACGTTCTTGGCTCAGTCAATGATCAGTCTAGGGGTTGATGTTTTTGTTGTTTTTATTTTATATTGGGATAGGAGAAGGGATGAGTGGGATACTCCAATGTTTGAACTATTCACAATTCTGAGGACTCTAACTTGAGAATGCGGCAAGGCTGCTGTTTCATCTTGCCAATAGATGAATCTGAGGTAAAATGTTCCTGTTTGTATTTCTCTTCAGGGCACTCACCTAGCACCCTCTTTCTCTGTACCTGCCGACACCCATCCACTGACTATACTCCCCGAAATGGTGCCCTTCCTGGGCAGACCCCTGGGATCCTCTGTACTCACGATACTGCTTTCCAGATTCTCGCAGTCAGCTCTCCTGGACCTCTGGGTTCAGCTCCACACTGCTGGTTCACCAGGCTGACTGCCTGTGACCATCACCATCCACTTCAGAAGAGGAGGCAGCTGCCCTCCTTTTTCTGGCACTCTGATTCCCGCCAAAGATCTCTACCACATGTGCCCCTGGCTTTATATACTGCACCGCACAATGCACAGAGACAACTGTCTGTGCCAATCCCTGGGGCTGTAACAAAGCCTGTGTGTCATTGGCCAGGTTTCCTCCACTGTCCAGTGTGTTTCCCCATTGGGTACAGTGGGGACACTCCCTCAGACCATATGAATCACACACTGGGCACACTGAGCAGACATAACTTACAGATCCTGCTCCCTGTTAAGCAGAGTGCAATATAGAATTTACCTGCTGCTTCTCTGATAGGCAGACAGAGCTAAAAACTATACTCACTCTCTAGCACCTATCTAGGAGGATGCTACATCTGTAAACTGATACATCTGCAGGAGAGCTTGTTCTTTTAAAAGACAAAAGACTTACTAGCTAGATCATTTGCTTAATCTCCCTATTTTTTTCAAAACATTGCTTCACTCAAATATTAATGGTTTTAATTACATATAGATATTAAATACATCAGTTCTCATCTGAAAACAGTATTCCTTTTAGATAATCAAATTCATAACAGGCTGGAGAAAGATAAATATCACTTGAAGACAAACCTTCACTTTGTTTCAAGGTGGGGTCTGGGGAGGGGCCAGGGCGGGGGGGGGGGGGCAGGGGTGGAGATGAGGGTGGCCCCCCCCAAATCATGAGGCTCCTGTACAGGGCCCCATGATTTCTATCAGGGGCCCTGCTCAAGAGAAGCAGCAGAATGTATTTTGGGGTAATTCCACATTTTCCAATGACATGTTTGAGCAATATATAATTTAAGTGACAACTTTGTGCAAAAAAAAAGGCCTCTCAGCAAACATCTTGGGTTGTCTACTTTCCAAAAAGGGGTCATTTGTGTGTGTGGGAGGGGGGGTGTGGTGCTATCTTTGCATTTCATGGCCTCCGAAATTGTGATAGGTAGTGAGTAAGTGAAATGAGCAATTTACGCCCTAAAAAGCCTTAAGGCGGTGATTGGTTTTTGGGGTCCTGTACGTGGCTAGGCTGCCAAAATGTCTCACACATATGGTATCCCCATACTCAGGAGAAGCAGCAGAATGTATTATGGGGTGTAATTCCACATATATCAATGGCATGTGTAAGCAATATATCATTTCATTGACAACTTTGTGTAAAAAACATTTTTTTAATTTTTCAAACACTTGTGACAAAAAAATGAATTATTCAATGATCTCAACATGGCTCTCAGAAAATTCCTTGGGGTGTCTTCTTTCCCAAAAGGGGTAATTTGGGGAAGGGGGGTTGTACTGCCCTGCATTTTAGCACTAGGGATGATCGAACTTTTGAAAAGTTCGGTTCGACCAGAACACCCGAATTTCCCAAAAGTTCGGTTCAGATTCCAGAACCCCATTGAAATCAATGGGACCTGAACTTCTGGAATCAAAAAACACATTTTTGAAGCCCTAAAACCCAATAAATGCCCCTAACAAGTGCCTAGGGTTCTGGGTCATGCCCCAGGGACTATGAATCAGGCAAAAAAAAAGTTCTTAAAAATTGTCGTTTTTGATATATATATATATGTATATACGTATACCCCTAACCCAGAATCTGCATAGTGGGGTCACCCTGACATGGCAGAGTTCGGTCACCCTGACATGGCAGCATCAGTTCACCCTTAACTACACTACGGTCACCCTGACATGGCAGCGTCAGTTCACCCTTAACTACACTACGGTCACCCTGACATGGCAGAGTTCGGTCATCCTGCCATGGCAGAGTCCGTTCACCCTAAACTACACTACGGTCACCCTGACATGGCAGAGTCAGTTCACCCTAAACTACACTACGGTCACCCTGACATGGCAGAGTCAGGTCACACTAAACTAAACTACGCTTAAAGCTATCCCTACAAAAACTAGATTTTTGAATCTAACTATAGTGGTATATACTATATATAATACCCTAACTACACTGCATATCCCTTTCCTCACACTAATAATTGCAAAATGACACTGGAGCAACACAAATGCTTCCACTCTCTTCCACAGCCCCTGTATTACAGTGCTAGAGTTTTGGCGGGGCTATGTTATATACTGGGGGAGCGTATGGGGGGCATATTCACTCCTCATTGGGCTCTGGACCCCGTAGTCACTCCAATCACATTTTACTGATGCTTCTGGGCAATCATGGGCTTTTAAAGCCCAGTTCCTGTCCCATTGCATTTTGGGCGGTTCTGGTGGCCAAATTCCGAACTTTTACTGCAAAAAGTTCGGAATTCGGCCGAATTTCGAACACCCAATGTTCGGGTCGAACCGATGGTCGACCTGAACTGTTCGATCATCCCTATTTAGCACCTGAAGAAATGAGATTGGCAGTGTGTAGAGGCTATAATGTTTGCGCAAACCAATTAATACACACTTATAGAGATTATTTTAAAATTTTTCAGTATATCGGTATGTCATTTATATGGCAAATTACCAAAACACCAAAAGAAAGCTCTGTCTCAAAAGATTATATCTTCATTTGGGTACAGCACTTCATGACTGAGTAATTGTCATTCAAAGTATTGCAGTGCTTAAATCTGAAAAGGAAGTGTGTGAAAATGTCTGGTATTGACGTGGTTAAGCTAATCTTCAACTGGCCCTTAGCTGTGATGGATTCTTATGCACATATGGAGTTTAAGTAATATAATTGCTGGTTTCAAACACAAATATGCCAGAAGAGCAGCTTGGTCAAGTCATCGCATCACCCGGAAGTGGAAGCAGATGCCATTTTCCATGCCTGCGAATGTTTTTTCTTTGGACATGAGCATGACTCTTACATCCTATCTGGGTGTTAGTGTGTGCTCTTTATGGTGGAGGAAAGGAATTTTACCCATCTTTTCTTGGGTTTTTGGATCACTCATTTCCAACCTCAAGGTTCTTGGATCACTCATTTCTCAACCTCAATTACAATGGACTGTTTCTTTCTTTGAACATTTTGTACTAAGAATTACATTTTTCGTTTCAATATTTTATTAAAGGTTTTCTCAATATAAAAGAACTAAGAGATTCCAACATTAGTTTTGAACAGTACATAATATCCACAAAATGGATTACATATGAAGTAAAGACAAGAGGTTATGTAATGTATCTACTCAAGTAAAGAAAAAAAAGACATAGAACAGCAATCTTCATATCGGTAAAGGGTTAAAAAGGTACAGGGTAAAGGATTTCCCTCTGAAACAACTTTCCTTAGCACACACCTAAGACATAAAACCGCAAATTGCAACTTGTTTTCAATCAACTGCAGTATAATTTTTTAAATTGCAAAGAAACTGTAGAACATAAAAGTCGCTGTGCATTTTTCTATTTTTTAGTAACAAAGTGATTTGGTGGAGTTTGGAGTACTGCCTCCACATTGGGAGGTGCAAATCCCCTCAACCACATTGCCATGAACTTGCAATAGCGTTTGGCAGCTTACCTGTTCCTTCATGTCTGCATTAGAGGCCAGATTCCCTTCCTGGTTCCTTTTTATCATCTCTCCTTCCTGTTCAGCCCCACCCCAGGCCATCACAGGAAGACTATATTAACCAGTGCACTGCAGGTCTGCTTGGCTGTTCAACAGTGCTTGCTAGTTGTCTTCCTGTCTCCCGTGTGCTTGATCTACTGTTCTGTGTACCGACTTTGGCTTGTCTCTTGACTATTCCTGTTTGCCTGTTACTCTGACCTTCGGCCTGTCCCTTGGTTACCCTCGTCTGCCTGTTGCCCCGACCTCGGCTTACCCATCAACATTCCGTGTGTCCTGAGTGGCTGCTTCCCCTCTCTCCCTACGGAGCGTGACCCGGGGGACCCCAGGAGCCACGACCTGGGCCCAGCTGTAGCCAAGTCCATCCTCACCACTAGAGGCTCTGGTGAACACCTGATGGGTCTTAGACTCCGCGCCCTGGGGAATCTTGGGCTCATGTTCCGGTCCATCCGCAGCAGTCAGCTATCGGGTTCACTACCTTGCGCTGCACCCCTGCCTCAAACAGGGTGCAGTTGTCACCTGGCCACAGGTGACCAGACACACGTAGAGGGATGTTCTATCCTTCATACACATAAAGTTATGCAGTCCAAATTCCTCAATTACAGAGGCAAGAAAAAGAACAGAAAAAAAAGAAGAGGGGGGGGGGGAGGTACTCTGCGCTCTGGTAAGAATTTAATTTTTATTATCATTAACCTCCCTGGCAGTTATACCGAGTGTGGCTCGGTATAATTTTTAGTACCAAAAGCAGCACACTCGGGATTACCCTGTAGTGATTACTTACCTTGTCCCTGCAATCCCCTGATGTCCTCCCACTCTATCCTCGGGCCGATGTCGGAATTCGTCTTCCGAGTTCCCTTCCCTGCGAGCGCCGCATCACAGGAGGCAGAACCCGGCGGGAATTTCAAAAAAATAAAAACAAAAACACACATAGACACTGTAATACATTGTAATCTGTCATGATTACATTACTGCGTGAAAACATTTCACCTCAGTTTTGTCCCTAGTGATTTGTCCAGTGCCCTGCCTGCACTTTTTGTGTTCTTTCTGCCTGGAAACTTCAGAGCGTCCATGGCGTCAAAGCATTCCTTTAGGTCAAAAGTGGTTTTAGACCAGCGTGAAAACAGCGATAGTGAATTAGAATTACTTAAAAAATTGAGCGATAGTGATTTGTGGGGAAATTCGTCATCGGACACTGAAAGTGACGACAGCAACGATTCTGCAAATGAGCTCAGTAATGTGCGAACCTGGTGCTCTATTGACTGTGGTACGGATCAGGCAGTGCCCCCCAAGATTCCCATTTACTGGAGCACCTGGTATGAAAGTTGATGTTGAACACGACAACCCCTTGGCATACTTACAACTATTTTTGGCCGATGAGGTTATTGAAAAAATAGTTACTGAGACAAACCGGTACAAAGAGCAACAATTATCTACACAGCATAGGAAGTTTTCAAGAAGCGGAAAGTGGGAACCAGTGACCAAAGAAGAAATTTGGAAATTTCTGGGCCTAATAATACTTCAGGGAATGGTGGAGAAACCCCTGCAGAAGTGGTATTGGACAACTAATACATTACTTGCCACTCCATTTTTCGGAACGGTCATGTCAAAGTACAGATTTTCCCTAAACATGAAATATTTACACTTCGAAAACAACAAAAAATTTGATGAAACTACTCATCTTGCACCAAAACTAAAGAAAATTTAGGAAGTATCTCAAGTGATTCTAAAGAATTTCCAATGGAGCTATGTGCCAGAAAGAGATTATCAGCATAGATGAAAGTCTAATGGCCTACAAGGGAAGGCTCAGCTGGGTACAATACATTGCATCATAGAGGGCACAATTTGGTGTAAAATGCTACATGCTATGCGAATCATCAACTGGCTACATTTGGAATTCAGTCATATACACTGGAAAAGGAGCAAAATTCAATCCAAAATACAGCAACTATGGAATGGCAACATCTTCCGTTCTTTCACTCATTGAGCCATTGCTAAATCATGGTTATTGTGTAACATTCGACAACTTTTATACGTCTCCTAAACTTTATAAGTTTCTTCTGCAAAACAATACAGATGCCTATGGAACTGTTAGGGCTAACCGGCGCGTCATGCCGCCAACATTTGGCAATAAGAAGCTGAAGACTGGAGAAATGGTTGCCTGGCAGAAAGGCAAAATGATGGCACTGCAATGGCATGACAAAGATGTGTGCCTAATGAGTACAGGTCATAATACCTCCACTGTTATGGTACGCACAAAAGGTGGGAAAGAAATTGTGAAGCCACAAGTAGTGATAGACTACAATAACACCATGGGAGGTGTCGACAGAGCCGACCAAGCAATGACATTCTACCCAGCAATGAGGAAACAGCAAAAGAAGTACTACAAGAAGATCTTCAGACATCTTCTTGAGCAATGCTTGAGGAATGCCTACATTCTGCTCAAAAGAAAGTGACAAGCCTGTCATTAATTCTGACTTAATTTGGAAAGTTGCCGATTATATCTTTGTGAACCACCAAACACCATCAATGGCTGTGAATAGAGCTGGACAACGTGCTGTTGGTGTTGTCAACCCGGAATGCCTGATTGGTTGTCACTTCATTGACTACATCCCACCAACCAAGAAAAAGTCAGTACCTACAAGGATGTGTGTGGTTTGTTGCTCGAAGCGAGATGACAGTGGAAGGGAAATCTGAAATGAAACAGGGTTCTATTGTCCCGATTGTGACGTTGGACTTTGTGCAGTCCCATGTTTCAAAACTTTTCATACCCAGGATGTTTACTAAACCAATATGCAGTTTCTAGTATTACAGTGACTATTAATATTGCACCCTTGTTTGGACAAATTTCAGTGTTTTTGGTTTTATTACATTATTGAATAAAATGTATTATTATATTACAATTTATGATTTCTTTTTTTCAAACTTTATCATACCCGGGATGTCTAATAGACTCTTGTGTGGACAGATTTAAGTGAGTTATTCCTAAGAATTACAGGCCTACAATATAAAACAGATTTCCATGCAAAACAATGTACTGCTTTGACATTCAAAAATACTGACATAATCAGACCGCCAGGGAGGTTAATATTATTTTGTATTTTCACTGAATATGGTTAAAAACGTTGCATTTAAATGTCTTCTTTTTTTTTTTTTTTGTTCAATAACTTTTAATTAAAGAAAATGGAAGAAGGTACAACATGTACAAAGGTAAATAACATTAAAGAAAATCATGGTAAGCAGATAAAACTGGAACCAGAAGACGACATTACGGTATTGGTTATTGCTCTACACCAGGCATGTCCAACCTGCGGCCCGGGGGCCGCATGTGGCCCGGAACCACAGGCAATGTGGCCCACTGCCCCCTGACAATTTTCTTTTTTCTTTTGCTGGGGAGGAAGGAAGTCAAGTCGGGGGCACAGTCACAGCAGCTTCCAACTAACTGTAGGCAGAGGCTGCCTCAGAGGGGATCATCCACTAGTTGTGTTAAATTACTGCTGGTGGGGGGCCGCAGCAGCGCGGGAAGGGCGCGGCGGCGTTTTATTACTTATATACCTTAACTATGGTATATATTTTATATGCGGCCCGAGAAAATTTCTCTACACTCAATGTGGCCCAAAGAAGCCAAAAGGTTGGACACCCATGCTCTACACCAAAGTGGCTAACTCGAGCAAGAGTTAATGTCTCACATAGAACATAAGACCAGTAAAGTGACAGAGCTTGTCGCTATAACAGGAACAGTTTCATCAGTACTTTAACCTAGAAAAAATATATAATAGGAAAGAAATAGAGGAAAGAAAAGGAAAAGTAAAGAAACGATAGAGGATGGTAGATCGAGAAGAGGGAGGAGGGATGAGGCAAGGCATAGCAGCCATCCCAAGGACGTGCACAGGGCCGTAATGAAAACATACATGTGAGCATAGGCAGTATTCAATCAGTATGGTGCATAATCTCTGCATATGCATATGAGGATGTAAAGTTGAACCAACAGGCCTATATCTTTTGGAATGTAGGTGTTTGCTCCCTAAGAGCATATGTAAGATCTTCCATATGACAAATATGTTCTATTGTCTGCAACCATTGTTTCAAAGTAGGAATGGAGGACTGCTTCCAGTGTATAGGTATGAGGGATTTGGCGGCATTTAGGAGATGGGGGTGATAGATCTTTTATACCGGCCTATTGGTTCACCCGAACAATGAAACAACATGACTCATGGGTCATTAGGTGCCTCTCCAACAGAGTCCTGAGCAGCCTGGGAAAACCTTGTGGAGAAATTTAGGTGTGTAATGCCACCTAGTCAGGATTTTGTAGTTTGTTTCACAGATTTTTGAAGATATGGATGAGATATGAGTTAATCGTAGGATAGTTGAGTGTTTGTGATCCGTTAGGGGAGATGCAAGTCTGTTTCCTATTTTGTAAGGAAGGGAGGCCAGGGGGTAGAATCCAATGAAAGTACGGCTTTATAGAATTTTGACACTACCTGCAAGGGGGGCAAAGTATGAGCCAAGATGCTTTCCACTGGAGAAAGTTCCTTAAGTGATCTCAGGGGTTTCGGCAGTGTTTTGATAAAAGCTGCCAACTGGTTATAGTGCCAGTTGTCCAAGGCTGTAGCAGTGGTGCTCTTCAAGAGCATTGGTAAAGGAAGAAGTCCCGTGGAAGAGGTGAGCTGGTGTAAAAGTGATACCTCAGGAGCGAGCCAGTTAGTGAACTGTTGATCCAGTGTACCCGAAAAGAACATGTGAACAGTAATATGCATCAATGGAGAGTTGTAGGACCAATTGTTAGACTTGTGAAGGGAGTCCCAGATTGTGAAGGTAGATTTAGTTAGGGGGGAAGTAGAAGTCGCTAAGGAGAGAAAGCGATTAGGAATCCAAATCTGTTTTAATAGATCAGTGTTGCTGAGGTCGTGCTCCAGTTGTACCCACATGTGACGGTATTAACCGTCACTGGGAGTGAAACACTGATAGTTTTGATTGCTTCAAATGGGGTCTGTATTTACAAGTGATGCTAATGTGTATTGTACTTCAATGTCAGACAGGGTCTCCCTATTGTTTGTGTATTGAGGTGGGATGTGTAATATGTCCAGACAGCTACAGTACATAATTAGTTCAGATTAATTCTGTTTCTGTATACAATTTCATCTGCATATGATAATGTAATCAGCCAGAGGGGAGGGATTATGTCCACTGTATGGGAATGACTGAGTGTAAAACCCTGTTTCTGTTGGATTGTGAATGTAATGTCCTCTTCCCCACAAGGTGGCGGTAACCTTGTGGGGGAAAACTGTATAAAAGTTTGTTTCTTGTTCAATAAAGAGTTCTATTTCACCCTCAAACTAGAGTCCTGTCTCTCATTGCGGGAATCTGCTACAAGGGATTGCTATGCTCTTCATACTACCTTGGATTATCACTAAGCTCTTGTAAGAGCTTGTTCCTGCTTCATTCTCTGGGGAAAGAGAGGTTCACCCACTGGAGCCTGGAGCCTTGTTGTAGGTCCAGGGTGGGCAGGGGACGGCGAGACCCCAACCAAGCTGCAGCGGTTTGTGGGGTCTGGGGTGATTATGGTGTCTGGTGGAGTGCTTGGAGCCCTCGGGAAGGACTAGGAGCATCCATCAATGGAGGTATGCAGTCAGGGTGCCGGTTGATCCATTACACCACATCTTGGTGGATTTGTGATACTTCCAATCCGAAATCCTAGTTAGAACAATTGCAGTAAAATATTTCTTAGAGTCTGGGAGTGCCAGACCACCATCCACCTTAGATCTAACTAGCTGAGACCAAGAAATTCGGGGGGTGCCTACCATGCCAGATGTATCTGCCCAGCAGTTTGGAGAGTATGGAAAAGAAACCTGGGGGAACCTTATACGGGATCATTTGAAATAGGAACAATTCTGGGTAAGATATTCATTTTCACAATACATATTCTTCCCAACCATGAATGGGCAAGCTGATTCCAATTTTGTAGGTCCTGACGGATAGAATTCAATAAGGGGATATAGTTTACCCAAAATAAACTGGATGGGTTACAGTTGAGAAAGATTCCCAATAATTTAATTTTACAAAATTGCCAAGAGAAAGGGAAAGATTGTTTGAGAAGAGCAGAAGTCCTGGGAGGGGTGGAAATATTCAGAATTTCGGATTTGGCGAGATTGATTTTGAAATTAGAAATGGAGCTAAAGGTCTTAAAGGCTGTCATGAGATTGGGTAGTGTGATGTTGGGTTGTTGAACATAGAATAAAATGTTGTCCGCAAGGCGGCATATATTTTTGTTCACAATTCCCTACTTTAAAGCCATGTATATTCATGTTATGATGAATCATCGCCAGGAAGGGTTCTAAGGAAAGGGCAAACAATATCTGTGAGATGGGGCATCCCTGTCTAGTGCAAGGTGAAAGAGTCGCTAAGAGTACCGTTTATTCAGAGTTGGGCCGTAGGATAAAGTGCTGAGATTTTACTAAGCATATTAGGGCCTTTGCCCAAAAAGGACAGAATAGCCATCAGATATTCCCAGTCCACCCTGTCAAAGGCCTTTTCCGCATCAGTGGGAAGTAGAAGGGTGGACTGAGAGGACCCGAGAACATGAGACAAGAGGGACAGAGTACGTAAGAAATTATCTCTAGCCAGTAAAAAACCTGTTTTGTCCTGAGAGACCCATTTTGGTATTAAAGGAAGCAATCGAGATGCCAGGACCATACAGTTTTGCATCTATGTTTAATAAAGTGATAGGCCTATAGCTCCTGCATTGGCTAGGATCTTTTATGGTTTGGGGAGAACCGTAATGTGCGCATGCAATGTTTCAGGCCTTAGACAGCAGTCTTTAGAGATGGAGTTTGCATAGGCAGTGATGAGGTAAATGAGGCAGCAGCGTCTCTTGGTGATATTTTACCGTTAGACTGTCGGACCCGGAGCCCTACCAGTAGCCATGGAGCTAAGTGCTGCGTTAAGTTCTGCTGCCATGATCTCATTCTCTAAAGTCTGAAGCGAGGCAGGGGAAAGTTTGGGCAGGTGGGATTGTGACAAATACTCCTGAATCATATTGTGTCGTGTCTGAGGGCCAGTAATAGCCTTGGGAACATGATAAAGCTGTTGATAAAATAAAGCTGTTGATAAAATGAATGAAATTCTCTGGCAATAGCTTTCGTTTCATGTACTAGAGAATCAGATGAAGTTTTAAATTTCACTATAAAAGTCGCTGTTTTTTTCTGTTGAAGAGACCGTGCCAAAACCCGTCTAGGTTTGTCACCCCATTCATACACATGTTGAGACACTAATCTAAGTTTAGCCTTTTGTTCAGAGTGAAAGAGAGCCTTCAGCTCCTCTCGTTTGTGGGTCAAGGATTGTAATATAGAAAGAGAGTGATAGGTTTTGTGACTTTTTTCCAGAACAGCAATTTCACGATTAAGCTCAGAACGCTCTCTCTTTTTCCTTGTTCCTAGCTCTATGAGCTTACCACGGATAGCAACCTTATGGGTCTCCTAAATTACTACCGGGGAAGTCTCCGAATTCTTCTTTTCCAAAAAATAGGTGGCAATGCCCTTCTCAATCTGTGCCCTATCCGTGAGATCCAGCAGCAGCGAATCATTTAGTTTCCAATTACAGGATTTTAGTGGGAGTGATGGGATGGGTAAGCGAAGACATGCGGGAGCATGGTCGGAGAGAGTTGTAGGTCCGATTTTAGACTGTTGAATAAGTTATAGGTGGTGATGGTCAATAAAAATGTAGTCTATTCTAGAGTAAGACCAATGAAGGTGGGAGTAGTGTAAGTAGTCTCTTTCACTAAGATGCATAACCCACCAAGAGTCCATAAGCTGCAATTAAGGAGACGTTTACGGATAAATGTTAAGCGTTTAAGGGGTAGAGAGGATTTACCCTGGGACGTATCCAATTTAGGTTCCAAAGGGACATTAAAGTCACCCGCCAGGATAATGCAGCCATGCGCAAAGTCCTGCAGTTTAGGAAGAACAGTGGAAAAGAAGCTTGCCTGGTCATGGTTAGGACAAAGGAAGAAAGCTGCGCTTGTGTGAAATAATACCTGAAATATTAATATGTATCAAAAAAATAGTGTTGAACTAATATCAAGTGACTTGTGAATCACAAAATAACATAAATACAATCTCAAAAATCGAAGAAGTCATCTCTGATGAGCGCGTAGGGAATGGTTTGCTGATGTCGCCGCACCCTGAAGGATGGGCTACATGAGAGCCGGCCGGCTTCTCTGAATGGATTTTAGCGTTTTTTATTCCATTACATGTGAGTGTAACTTTTTATCTTTTGCTTAATAAATACATTTGCGGCATTACACTATGGAGCATATTGTTTCTTTGTATGGCGGTACCGGTGACCATATTTGAGATTGGTGTCTGGATCAGTTTAATCCTATCCTGGTTACTCACGTTTGGGCTTACTGAAGGAAGCTGATCTTTCAGGAGAAGTGGTGTTGCGAGGAGATTGCTACTTACAAGCCCCTTTCTTACCTGACTCTGGTATGCGCATATGCATGTCATACTAGTTGTAGCACCGTGGTGACAGCAGGCATTGGCCTCCTTACTTTTCATTAGTTCCACTTACCCTTGTCACTTTGGGACTGATACCATTGGGACTTTTCGCTTATAAGTTCATATCACTGTATGGGCACAATTTTTGAGATTGTATTTATGTTATTTTGTGATTCACAACAAGTCACTTGATATTAGTTCAGCTGCAGCTTTACAAGTTATTAAGTGCGGTCACACTTTAATACATGGTTAGGAGCATATATGTTAGCCAGCGTGCAGGGAAAGTTACCCAGAGATCCTTTCAAAAACAGATATCTACTGCATGCATCAATTGGCTAGGAATCGCTTAATTGACCCTGAGGAAGAATTCTTAGCAGGCAGGGACCTTCCCGTTCACTTACCCATCATGGGGATCGATGGCTGCATTAAAAGGGTGCTAATGGAGCAGAATATGGTATCATCACAGGAGCTCTCTCTGGAAGACTCCTTACACTAACACACTGGAAACCACGCCCCTAATTTCTTCTGTTTGCACCGATCCATTTTAAAAATGACAAAGGATAGAATGTTTATTGTGTGCTCATATGTCACCAATATGAATCTATTCCAGATGGATTGGACAGTTTCAAGATATGAGAGAGATACATATTTGGAGTAGATAAAGGAGTCTAGGGAGTAGATTCTGTTTAATTATGTTGCACCTACCCATCCATGAGAACATTTGCCTGGCCCAGCCATGTAAGTCCTCCTGAAGGAGGAGAAAAGAGGTGGAAAATTGAGTGCAAAAATTCTATCGGATCATGAGTCAGTTGTATCCCAAAGTAACGAATGTGTGAAGACGCCCAATTAAAGGCAAAATTGGTCTTGAGCCTCTGCAACACCTCTCGCTACAAGGTCAAGCTGAGAACCTCTGATCTTTGATCATTTATCTGACCATTTTACAATGCACTGTAGCGTTGAAATTAAGAGAGTAAATTGGTAACAGTAACATCTGGTTGACTGGTGAAAAACAATAAATCATCAGCATAAGCTGAAACCGTATGGCAATAATTACCATTCGGGATACTTTGGTTATTTTGGTTTGCACAAGTGTGCCAGAGAAATGGCTTGAGTGTCAAAATAAAAATAAAGGGCGATAGGGGGCATCCCTTCCCATAGGGGGCCAAGGGAACCCCATTAATCCTCACCTGCGCTGCAGGCGATTGAGTACAGGGACTTGTTGCAACCCTTCATGCCCGGACCTAGACCTATCACCTCCAACATCAATTCATTGAATGACCAGTCCACCATGTCAAAGGCCTTTTCTGCATCTACAGAGAGATTAAAAGTGTGTTTGGCTCTCGACAGAGTGGAAAAAATTATGTTCTCATTCACATGTGGGGGGCTTGTTAAAGGGGGCTCCAGATTCCAATAAATTACCCCCTGCACCCCCACAACTACCGCCCAGGGTTGTGGGGAAGAGGCCCTTGTTCTTATCAACCTGGGAATAAGGTACTTTGGGAAGGATCCCCCCTACTCCAAAGAGCCTCCCCTTGTTAAGGGCATGTGGCCTAGCTCGGGGGGGGGGGGGGGGGGTGCTCCCCTTCCCTTTTCCTTAGCCTGCCAGGCTTGATGCTCGGATAAGGGTCTCGTCTAGATTTTGGGGGAGGGGGGGTACCCATTTTTTTAAGCATGGGGTTCCCCTTGGAATAGAATCTATACCAGTTCTGAAGGGCCTGGTATGGATGGGGAGGGACCACCCCCCCCCCCCAACCCCCACTAAGTTTTTTTTCATAAGTTAGAATTGCCGGCAATTGTTTTGTTTACATTCAGCTGTCAGCGGGGAATCCAGCTGATAGCTGATTAATCAATGATAGTTAAGGATGCCGTGAACCTACTTGCTGGCCCGCTACTTCTACGACCAGCTATTCTTCAAACAGAATTTGGATTGGTCAATCAATTTTCGACCAATTCAAATTCTAGTCTTGGATTAAGTGTCTCCACAGAGTGGCACTATGTAATCTAATTAATAGATCTGTGCCTCATCCTATATCAAGTAATACAAAAAGTGCGTAGGAATATGGACTTTGATGGCACAACAAAACCTCACAGAGGACTTCAATTTATTTAAAAACATATACATTTTTTATTTCGGTACCTTTAAAAACAATTAATTCTGAAAAAACAAATACACTCAAAATATTGGTTCACAAGTTAACCGATGTTCTAGATATTGGATACAATTGCCCCAGATAGTTTATTATAAACCTTAGTCCCTTAGCCAGGGAATTCCTGTATATTAATATTAGTGGGCAACCAACATCATGGCAACTAATCCGATATTGGGGTACAGTCAGCCCGACATGTTTCCCGCCCAATCTGCACTTCTTCAGGAGCTCAGTACCATTCACACAATTTCTAAAAACAATGAGGACCAGTGATCGCTTTTTCAGCTGTTGGTATACTTTTTATAGGCGTGTTACATCAATCGTTGAGTAATAGTGATCTATCAGGGATTCCGGTAGTATATGTATTATAAAGGCCTGGACCAGCCATTATTTAAATGGTGTTACCACAGACAAGCAGTTCCCAGCCTGGCACAATGCCTGTGTAGATGTAGTAAACTACCAGAATCCGTCCCACCCGACAGGTAGCTCTCCTGTCAGTGTCAATATGGCTGGTCACGCCGCGTTCCTGTCAGTATCAATTTAGTCAGCTGGGAGCACCAATCTCTGTGATCCAAAATAAAACAAAAAAGTGCTGCGCAAAACAAATGAGGAAATTAAACAAAACCAGAAAATATGTGCAACAAATACAAAGTGCAATAGTGCTAAATATTACAAATGTGAACAAACAAAATAATATAGATTAAGAGCCCATTCACACTAGCGCGACTTGTGAGGCGACTTGTGTGCCCTCAAGTCGCCCCAAGTCACTTGACATAACAAAAGCAATGTTAATCAATCAGTGCCGTCTTAATTGGCACTACTGAAGTCGCTCCGACTTCAGAAAAGGGTCCTGTACTACTTTGAGGCGACTTGTGATCCGACTTGTCCCATATACTTCAATGGGAGTCGCCTCCTTATCTTAATTGAAGTGACTTGTTATCAGACTTTCCAGGAAGAAGAAAGAGATTAGCCAGGCATTTCCCACATTGCAGCCATGCCTATATGGTATATATTATATATATATATATATATATATATATATATATATATATATATATATATATATATATATATATATTATTATTATTATCTCTGCTTGGTCTGTGTGAGTGCCACTGGTGGACACAGATAAGTGGAACTGGTGGACACTGATTCGTGGCACTGATACGTAGCACTGGTGGACACTGATTCGTGGCACTGATACGTGGCACTGGTGGACACTGATTTGTGGCATTGATACGTGGCACTGATACGTGGCACTGGTGGACACTGATTCGTGGCACTGATACGTGGCACTGGTGGACACTGATTAATGGCACTGATATGTGGCACTGATACGTGGCACTGGTGGACACTGATTCGTGGCACTGATATGTGGCACTGGTGGACACTGATTCGTGGCACTGATACATGGCACTGATACGTGGCACTGGTGGACACTGATACGTGGCACTGATATGTGGCACTGGTGGACACTGATACGTGGCACTGATACGTGGCACTGATACGTGGCACTGGTGGACACTGATTCATGGCACTGATATGTGGCACTGGTGGACACTGATTCGTGACACTGGTGGGCATTGGCACTGGTGGACACATACGTGGCACTGGTGGGCAGTGGCACTGGTGGACACTGATACGTGGCACTGGTGGGCAGTGGCACTGGTGGACACATACGTGGCACTGGTGGGCAATGAGGAAATGAGTAAAAAAAAACAGAAAAGGGGAATTAGGTCACAACACATCATATTCTGATTGGCCAAATGCAAAGTCGTCTGTCATATAAGTCGCGCAAAATAATTCACAAGTCGCGCTGAAGTCGCGGTAAAAAGTCGCTCCGACATGGGGCGACTTATGGTCGTGGCAGTGTGAACCGGCTCTAAAAGTAATATTCACAATAATGAAAATAAGGTGCAAATCGTGCACATATAATAATGATAATAATTTGTGCACACCAAAATGAGTGAATATAAATGCAACTGAAAATATGTATACAGTAGCCACCCTGTATGCAATGATATAAAGTGCTGAATGTGCAGAAGTTAACACAATATGATATAACTTTATAGAACCAAGTGAAACTAAGTGTGACTAAGCAGATATAAACAATAATCGCTTAATAAAGTGCTGATGGCGTTTTCCCATTAAAAGAGAAATATTGCACTCTCCAGAGATGCACTCTAACAAGTCCACTATGAGTGATCCAATGGTATCCTTTGTGGTGACAAGTGCCTTCACCTCTCCACCCTATGTGATTGGGTCCTCACCTCCGCTCCTGCGACCTAGCGGCTAAGCATAGGTCTAAAAGCGTACTATATTGCCCCTCAAGGGCCAGCTTTCCTGGAGCCAGGGAATATGCATCAGTCCCTCAGTAAAACGTCATTCTCCGGACAACACCCCTCATGGAAATCGATGGTTGTAACATGAAAAGAAGGGGGACTCGAATAGTGCTTATACCTCTTTAAATGTATTCAATAATAAAAACATAAGGACAGGTACTCACATTTAAAAGGTGCTTGCAGTGCACCAAACTAAAAACATCCTTTCTTTACCACTTGCTACCCGCCCGCCGTCAAATGACGGCGGATTGGTGTAGCTGTTGTTCTGGGACGCCGTCATATGACGGCGCACCAGAACAGCCTCTGGTGCGCGGATCGGCGATCGTGGCGCACGTGTTGCTAGGACATGGCGCGACCCCGATCTCGGTAAAGAGTCAATGTCATGACTTTTTACCCATGTGATCGGCTGTGTCCAATCACAGTCGGTCACATGTAAATGAGGAAGTGCCGTTATTCAGCTCTCCTCGCCTCACACTGTCAGACACATATTTTCTGGATTTGTTTAATTTCCTCATTTTTTTTGCGTGGCACTTTTTTGTTTTATTCTGCTTTACACTTATGAGAGAGTGCTTTTTCAAAATTAATTGTTTTTAAAGGTACCGAAATAAAAATTTTTTTTTTTTTTTAAATAAATTGAAGTCCTCTGTGAGGTTTTGTTGTGCAATCAAAGTCCATATTCCTATGCGCTTTTTGTATTACAATTCAATTTATAATTGTTCCAAAAATTAAAAATTTTTTAGAAAATAAAGAAACATAAAAATATGAGATTTCTAAGGAGATTTTTAGGATGGTTAGGGAGGTATATGTTTACGCATGTCATTTTACACTTGCCCAACAGTGCCTTTATGAATAACTCATGTGCATACTCATCTTTATGCTCTGACATGGTAGTCCAAGGCATTTTGCAGGAAAAGAAAATGCTCATCCCCATGGCTTTTTGTCTGGGAAGACTGCATGGCTTGGGGACAAGGTGCTTTGTGGAGGGGGCAGAGCCCCCCCCCCCCCAAATTACCCTCTCTATGGTAAATACATGTGGCCTGGTATGGTTCAGGAGGGGGGGGTGCACCCGTTTCCTGACTTGAGGCTGCATACTCAGATAAGGGTCTGGTATGGACCCTACCCAGTTTTTTTTCTTAATTTTAATGTGGGGTTCCCCATTAAAATCTATACTAGACCCAAAGGGCCTGATATGCATGGGGGGGAGACCCTTCATTAATGAAGGCTAACCGCTAAATGGCTAATCTGCCGCTTGACAGTTTCTAATTAGGTAAAGGGCAGAGCCACTTGGCAACGTCATCTGGTGGCACCTCTCCCGTGTGATGTCAACAACCCAGCATGCAACGATCAGTGATGCCACAAGGGGCGGTGTCACCAGGTGAGGTCACCAGTTGACTCTGCCCCTTACTTATTTAAGAACTGTCAGATGGTGGAACAGGCATTCAGTAGTTAACCTTTGTTGCGGGCAGAGATTTTTTTTCCCTCTCTTTCTTTTTTACCCCATACTCATTAACATGATCATTAGTTAAAGGAGGCTTCCAAGTTCTGATAAGCACCCTGCCCGCAGACCCCACAACCACTGCCTAGGGTTGTCGGGATAAGGCCATTGTCCCCATCAACATAGGGACATATCACCTGGTATGGTTCAGGAGGGGGGGGCTTGCTCTCCCCCGCCCTTTTCCAACCGGCCAGGCTGCATGCTAAGGTAAGAGTCTGGTATGGATTTTGGAGGGTCCACGTCATTTGTTGATTATTTTGGCATGGGGTTCCCCTTAACCACTTCAGCTCCGGAAGGTTTTACCCCCTTAATGATCAGGCCATTTTTTGCAATTCGGCACTGCGTTACTTTAACCAAAAATTGTGCAGTAGTGCGGAGCTGTACCCAAATACAATTGATGTCCTTTTTCCCCACAAATAGAGATTTTTTTGGTGGTATTTGATCACCTCTGCGGTTTTTAGATTTTGCGCTATAAACAAAAAAAGGGCGACAATTTTGAAAAAAAAACACAATATTTTTTACTTTCTGCTATAAAACATTCCCAATAAAAAAATGAGAAAAAAACATTTTTTTTTTTATCAGTTTAGGCCAATTTTTATTCTGCTACATACTTTTGGTTAAAAAAAATCCCAAAAAGCGTATTTTAATTGGCTTGCGCAAAAGTTATAGCGTTATGTGGTATAGATTTTTGGACTTTTTATTTATTTTTTGTTTTTATTAGTAATGGCGGCGATCAGCGATTTTTAGCGGGACTGCGACATTGCAGCTGACAGATCGGATACCTAACTGACATTTTGTGACACTTTTTGGGGACCAGTGACATTAATACAGTAATCAGTGCTACATAATATACACTGTTACTGTATAAATGACACTGGCACGGAAGGGGCTAACACTGGGGGTGATCAAAGGGGTTAACGTATGCCTAACTGTGCTTACTGACTGTGGGGGGGGGGCTCTCTGACAGGCACAGAGAAAGATTGGGGTTTCAGCTTAGCTGAAACACCTGATCTTTCTCTGCCTGTGTGACAGGAGGCCCGCCTGCTTTGTTTACATAGGCAGGCGGGTCTTCTGTCAGTTTCTCTGATGATAGTGGTAGGCTGTGTCTAATCACAGCGGGAGTGTGGCTCTGGCGGCGCGCACCGCCAAGACCGCGTGCACGAAATCACATAGATCTACGTGATTTTGAGCAGCCGAACCGCCCTGCCACAGTATATCTGGGTGTGTGTGTGTGTGGGGGGGGGGGGGGTCAGCAAGTGGTTAAATACATACCAGACCCAAAAAGCCTGGTATGGATTGGGGACATTGACCTCCATTCTGTTTTTTTCAACATGTTTTTGTTTTGCTGGCAGTGGTATCGTATTGCAGGCAGTTTAAATATTTTTTTTTTCCTTTTTTTAATAAATGTTAGTTTTGCTGCAGCAGGTTCTATACACGGTACAGATGTGCTACTTTACGGGCAGACTAAGGGGATCCCATTTTTATTGTTTCACTTTAAGCATCATTAAAATCACTGCTCTCATAAAAAACAATCTTTTAAAACAAACAAAAAAAATTTACATTGATACATGTCCCCCAGGGCAGTACCCGGGCACCCATACAATTATGCAAACTGGAGAACTTTTTTGAATAAATTGTATTTAATTTTATTTATAGTACAACATATTTTATTGTTTATTTTTAGGCCCCCACACCCTTTTAATGGCCAATAACCTGCATATATGCCTTCAAAATGGGGACGTTCAGGTCCCATAGACTTTAATAGAGTTCTTGGCTCGGGTCTGAACTTTTTATATATTCGGTTGTTCTGGTGTGAACTGAACTTAGAGGTGTTCGGCCAATCACTATATACCATCACAGTACTCACTGGTGCTGCAATGAGTCAGATAGCCAGAGGAGACACAAATTATATGACCGAGTGGTCCAAAACGACCTACTTGTTCCTTTAGTACAGGGCAATGTGTATGAGGTTGTGTGCCCACTCCACCTATGCCCCAACTCTCTCATCAAGAGAAATGGACCACTGATTCAGCATCTCGCCCAATGTCTCTGAAACAACATATCCAGCGTCAGAAAACAAAAGAACACACGAGAAAGGACATGACCGGCTCCCCGATGAAGACCTCCCTGCACCCGAACATACAGAACACCCTAGGTCTAAAGGCTAGGGCACAAACCTAGATCAGTATTTCTATGAAGCAGTATGTGAGCACAACAGAACCAATGCATAAAAACAGGGAAGAAGGTGTGCGAAGAGATACCCACAGGGGGCATTAAAAGCCATACAGTAAGACCAGTGGTTGAAAAGCACCCATGTACCCAGGAGCAGACTACCATTATCTGACACTGCAGGCTTATTCTCTGCTCTCTTAGACTGTCTCTATGCTCCCCTAGTGTTGGTCTCAGGTTTCATGCATCATACTCCTGAGACTGGAAGAAAAGCATTGTGGGAACTGTAGTCTTATAAAAGAATATTACTACACTGCTGAACTGTTTAAGAACTACACCACCCAGCAGGCCATTCGCTCCAGGAGAGAATTGTAGGAGAGACTATAAGGGATCTGCTAAACAGGCCCACGCTCTCTTTTTTCCTGGGATCCATTGTTTGTGCATCGGTCTACCACAAAGAGAGAGAACTGCGGCCTACTACTGCACACCATCCAGCTGTCTGCAGACTCAGCCCAGGAGGGAGGGATAACAATCGCTACATCACCTGTATGCCTGTAGCATCACTGATTGAGTGGAGTCGGCGGGACTCACTAAAACAGCAGCCATCTTAGTGTCTCACAGTGTGTAGAGTTGCTGTTGCCTGTTGTTCCAGAACTCATAAGAGGGACATCAGGATTTGGTGAGAGTGTACCTGCTCAGAGTCCAGTTACCAGTTTCTACAGTTTCTCTTAAACACTGAACACAGGCACTCTACATTTGGATCAGTTAGTGGATCATCATTTATCAGAACCAGCTATCCTGCATTGCCTGTTTCACGCTATGCTACACTGGGGAATAATTTGTTCTTTGAGCTTCAACTGGCAGTGAAGATACTAGCAAGGCTTTGCATACTGAACATTGCTATATCATTGCTCTTAAAGAGGACACATCACTGGTATCTAGATTACCTCATGTCTCATTGGGATACAGGTACTATAGGCCGGCCCAGGATTTCCCTTTAGTAAAAGTGTTTCTCATAGCAATTTATAGCTTTCTGAGAGATTCATTCACGTACTGTAAGATACTGTGTTTATTTGGTGTATTTACTTGTTACTATAACTGGTTATTAACTGTTCTTTAGTGTTATTTCAACTGAGCCCTGGCTGTTTACCCAGAGTCTAGTTGATTAATACTCTTTTCAAGCCATATTCTTGAGTAAAGCCAAGCTAAAGAGGTAAAGCCTATCTGCATTGTGTCAGTGTGTCATTTAAAGGTATATACAACATGTCTAAAGCTAGAGTGTCAGGAGGGCTGCACGGTTCACAGGGTCAGAGTGTCACAGAGGAACATACAATTACAAGCAACCCCCAAGGGGGCAGTGCTACACAGTTGCCACAGCTTGATCCCTGACAAGATGCTCTGTAGATGAGTAGACTCAAAGTCCAGTAAGAGCCAGTCATCCATTGAGTACTGTGCAATCCCCAGCATCCCAGCATTGCAGGAACATCTGCCAGGGAGCAGATCAAGAATACCTCTGTGTCCTTCTTCAAAATCAGGTGCAGAGGGTAGTCTGGTGATATGTAGCTTCAGCCTCATGAAAATTTTCAGGATCACTCTCCACTGAAAAGTATTTCTGGACAGGTCTGGCAGAATTTGAAGGAAGCTCTGTTAAATTTCATGCCTTGTAGTGCCCATGCTTTTCAGAGCACCTCTTCTTTGTGTGTGTAGAAATGGATGACTGTGACAAAGAATGTCCTGCGGTCGGTTAGGATCTCTGGGTCCGGGCCTAGCGTGCGACACACACTGTCCACCTTATCAGTGTCATCTGCTGAAACATCCCCCAGCAGTCTGCTGAGTATTCCCAGAATGTTGGGTCTTAAATCCATCTGCATTGTCTCCCTAGGGAGCCCATTGATCCCTAAATTGTCCCTCTGACTCAAGTGCTCCAGGTCTGTGGTGCAAGTGGAGTGGCAGCCTGGTTGAGTGTGAGAGCAAAGGTAAGTTGAGATTTGGACTGAACCTGCTTAGTTGTGTCATTCACAGTAGCTTCCAGAGTTTCCCCTAATCCATCAGCACAGAGGTCGTCTGTTGCTGAGTGGAAATGTCTGTGTGGAAGGAGTTCTCCACCCGCTCTGCCAGAGTGTCAAAGTCCTCCTAGGAAGGGATGTATTTTAAGAACAGCAGATCAGCCAGGAGGGAAGGTGGTATATCTAAGGTGCCTGGGTGGCAGAGGATGGTAGCAGATGGGAACCAGGGAAGTGCTGAGAGCTCTCTCCATCAATAGACAGAGCACAGTCTAATGAACATGGTGAAAAAAGGAATACCCTCACTTCCTGTTTTGGGACAGGAAGTGAAGTGAAATCTACCCACTGGGACACAGGTGGCAAAACAAAACTGAAGGGGTTTATAACTCTCCCTTACGCAATCCAAAATTAAACTTTAAAAGCAGAACTAAACTATCCCAATCAACATTAACAATTTTTAATCTTTATGCACTGAAAGCACTGATTGTACAAGGCAAAAAAGTGCTCAGTGAAGTTAAATCGAAGAAACACAAATCAAAGCAAAAACATATTTATTAAAGAATGAATGGTAAGTGTTGGTTCAACTGAACTGTGGCGCTCGGGAACCAGACTCCTGACTTACAATACAAAAATTGAGATCCAGTGAGACCTACTGTACCAACACACACACACATGTAGGCCAACGATAGACAGTGTAGGGAGACAGGAGACAGGAGAGAAGGGAAAATTAGGGACGAATAGGGCAAGAAGAGAAGAGAGAAAAGAGAAGAGAGAAAAGAGAGAAGGGGGGAAAAAAGGGGGGGAGAGAAAGGAGAGGGAGGGTAACAAGAAGACCCCATTCCTTCATCCCCTTTCAATATCAGAAGCCCAGGGTTTAAGCTGAACTTGACTCAACGAAATGGCGCCAGCAAACCCAGGTTCACAACCACCAAAAGTGTAATAGGATGCCCGGTTTGTTATTGCATCGCCAACATTTGGGTAAGACCGCAGGGGAGAATTTATGAAGTTGTAAGGGGGTTCTGTATCATCTTAAAAGTACTTTGAATGCATTCTTCTGTGTGGAAACATTTACGTAAAACCACAATCATATACTTCAGAAAATAGGTCCATATTTACAGTGCTTTGCAAAAGTATTCACCCCCTTGAACTTTGCGACCTTTTGCCACATTTCAGGCTTTAAACATAAAGATATAAAACTGTAATTTTTTGTGAAGAATCAACAACAAGTGGGACACAATTAATGAAGTGGAACGAAATTTATTGGATATTTCAAACTTTGTTAACAAATAAAAAACTGAAAAATTGGGCGTGCAAAATTATTCAGCCCCTTTACTTTCAGTGCAGCAAACTCTCTCCAGAAGTTCAGTGAGGATCTCTGAATGATCCAATGTTGACCTGAATGACTAATGATGATAAATAGAATCCACCTGTGAGTAATCAAGTCTCCGTATAAATGCACCTGCACTGTGATAGTCTCAGAGGTCCGATTAAAGCACAAAGAGCATCATGAAGAACAAAGAACACACCAGGCAGGTCCGAGATACTGTTGTGGAGAAGTTTAAAGCTAGATTTGGATACAAAAAGATTTCCCAAGCTTTTAACATCCCAAGGAGCACTGTGCAAGCAATGATATTGAAATGGAAGGAGTATCAGACCACTGCAAATCTACGAAGACCTGGCCGTCCCTCTAAAATTTCAGCTCATACAAGGAGAAGACTGATCAGAGATGCAGCCAAGAGGCCCATGATCACTCTGGATGAACTGCAGAGATCTACAGCTGAGGTGGGAGACTCTGTCCATAGGACAACAATCAGTCGTATACTGCACAAATCTGGCCTTTATGGAAGAGTGGCAAAAAGAAAGCCATTTCTTAAAGATATCCATAAAAAGTGTTGTTTAAAGTTTGCCACAAGCCACCTGGGAGACACACCAAACATGTGGAAGAAGGTGCTCTGGTCAGATGAAACCAAAATCGAACTTTTTGGCAACAATGCAAAACGTCACTGAGCTTGAGCTGTTTTGCAAGGAGGAATGGGCAAAAATTTCAGTCTCTCGATGTGCAAAACTGATAGAGACATACCCCAAGTGACTTACAGCTGTAATCGCAGCAAAAGGAGGCACTTCAAAGTATTAACTTAAGGGGGCTGAATAATTTTGCACGCCCAATTTTTTTGTTTTTTATTTGTTAAAAATGCTTGAAATATCCAATAAATTTCGTTCCACTTCATGATTGTGTCCCACTTGTTGTTGATTCTTCACAAAAAATTACAATTTTATATCTTTATGTTTGAAGCCTGAAATGTGGCAAAAGGTTGAAAAGTTCAAGGGGGCCAAATACTTACGCAAGGCACTGTGAATCCTGCTCCCAGACATGACATGCACGACAACCTAAGGGTTGATAATCTGAGAACAGGACTGAGTAAATATCTGAAATCAGAAAGCAGGTTGGAACGACCAAGGAAATGTCGTAAATGGACATATGACCAGAAGAGAAATGACTGTCCCATCATATGAGATGCTGGCAAGGCATAACACAGAAAGGATCCATTGTTGAAAAATGATCCACGTAAATCCGTTTGTATGGCCAGATTTATGCCAAAAATGTATCTGACATGCCTCAGGGTAAGTCAGGTTATGTTGAAGTGGGGTTAAGGGTTCAGGCAAGGAAGAGTGTTCATTTTTTACAAGCTGCATGAAGATCTGGATAGTCGGCCAAAATGTGGGTGGTCCTTGTATTTTTGAGGCCAACCAGGGGATTCGATGCAAGGATGGAAGTACACAGGCGTGTTCCAGCTTGACCCATGCTTTCACTTGGGAATGCACGTCCCAATCCACCAGTCTGGTTGTATACAAGTTGGACTGGATTGACTAGTTTCTATTCATTCTTACCAACTATGAAACTATGGTCAGGTGACATGTCCAGTGGTGGCGTAGAATATTAGGGAGACCCATACCCCTTCAAACTTAGGAATGGTCTGTATGTCATAGCTGAGCCGAGGGCATGTAGGACCCCAGAGGAATGTAGTGCACACCACCCTGTACGAGGTAAAGAAAGCTGATGGCAGATTTATTGGAATTGTTTGCATGATATAATACAGCTGGGGAAGAATATTGATCTTGATGATAGCTGCCCTACCAAACAATGAGAATATGCCTGAGGTCCACGTTCACTGTATATCTTGGCAATAGGGACGTCGTTTCTAGTGTACAATCTCTGATAAATGTGCGGGAAGTTGAATGCCAAGATAGCGGTTAGCATCCTGCTTCCAAATGAAGGGGAAAATTGGCAGTACAAAATTGTGTCCTGTGGTAGAGACATATAGGGCATAAGGTTTTGAAAAATTAATCTGTAGATTCAATAGAGATTTTAACAGGAAAGGATGATAATATGTGGTTCCGACAAGAAGAAGGGTATGTCATCCGCGAAAGGGCGACAATTTATATGTAGTTCCAGAAATCGCGTTACCCTTGATGTCCATATTTTCCCGCAATTGATGGTGGAGGGGTTCTAAGGTTAATACAAAGATTAGTGGTGAGAGTGAGCAGCCCTGTCAAGTACCATTTGATATGGAGAAGGCTTTTGATAGGTGGCTGTTTACATGGACTCTGGCTGTGGGAGAAGAGTGTAAAGACAAAACTAATCAGTGAATGTGATAGCGTTACTTCCTCCAATGTGAGCAGGCGTTCTAATTTCTGTACTTCCCAGGATGTTATGGGTTTAGGACTGTACAGTAGTGCTGAATAAAGTTGGCAATTAACTGGGATCTATTGTCTTTATTGAAGGGTTCCACAGATTGAGGTAGTAAAATTATACAGTGTAGTGTAATATTGCACTAATTGGCTTTCTATGTAATCATTGAACACTAGGGAATGACCCACAGCATCACAGATGTTATGTACTGTCATAGCCTCTTGCTTGGACTGGAGAGATCTCGCTAGAAGTTTCCCACTTTTATTTCTGCATTCATAGAACAACTTTCATGCTTCTCCTTTCGTCTCCTGGCAGCTCTTCCTAATTTCACACCTGTGTGCTTTCCTTTGCATTAGTGAGCAGACATCAGGTGAGTGATTTTCAAGAAAATATGTGTAAAGATGCTGGTGGAGTTCAGCTACAATGACTGGATCTGTTAAAAGAGAGGGATCCAAACGCCATATCAGAGAACAGGGGGCGTTATCCTGAAAATACCAGTGTCAGTGAGATTGGATGATGGTTTGATAGATACATAGGATCAATAGAGGTCTTATGCAATAGTGGAAGATCCCTCTGGGATAGGAAGTCTAGTCTGGTGTATCAATTGTGAGGGGCAGAAAAAAAGGCATAATCCCAGACATTCAGGTGAACAGCCCACCAGGTATCATGAAATAGAAGCTCACAAAGTTGTATTTTGATATAGCGCAAAGCTTTATAAGAGAGGGAGACGGTGCCAGTGTCCTGTAAGGGGATGAGCGACAAATTGAAGTCGCCCCCCCAAAATGAGAATTCCCTCTTTGAGGGAGGTAAAAGATGCATTACAGAGTGGAAAAATGAGACTTGGTTTACATTTGGTGAATAAATATTTGCCAGTGTGATGGGTTTGCTTCTAATCTCTCCTTTTAGGAAAAGATATCGCCCATCCTTATCTGCTAAAGAATAAGTTACTTTCAAACGACAGCAGTTGGAGATGAGTACAGACACCCCCTTATACTTCAAAGAGGCATTGGTGGCATGATACACAGTAGGGTAGGTTGTATTGATGAGTTTAGGGATAGAATCTGAACAGAACTGGGTCTCCTGGAGGAAAATAATATTGACTTTGTTTTTACCCATGGAAAGTTGAAACTGTTGAGACTATGTGCATTCAGTAAGGGCCAAACACCACACCAAAGATAGTAGTCTTTTTCAAAACTGGGTGAGGATACGTCTGAAGGAGTAAAAAAGGGAGATGGAGGAAAGAAAAAAGGGGAGGAGGGAGTAAGAGCATGAGCTAATAAAGGGTGGGGATAATGAGATAGATTATTCAGGCAGGGAAGAACCAGCTAACATACAAACCCAAAAGGTTATATCCAAAACAAATCTGTGGTATCTCACTACTAGTGCTGCCTATACATCAAGCAGGCTCTGCCACCACTGTGCGTGAAAGTGTTTTGAGAATAGGAGTACCATTTTAAGTTACTGCCTAACGGAGGTAAAATATGCAGAGGGGGAGGTCTTAGGAATGTTTATGGGTATTGAGCATTTGGGTATGCACTAGTGTTAAGTGTGTGGTTCAGACTGAGCTTAAGTTTGGCCCAAACATCGCTCGTTCGCCCATTCGGCGAACACCCAAATTTGCGGGGCCTTTGGTGGGATGTTCGCCAGCCGAGGGGTGCACAGTGCATTCTAAGTCTGACTGGGCAAAGCTTTGCCCAATGAGGGCACAGTAAATAGCTGGATGTTAAGGAGGGGACCAGGAAACCTTAACAACAGATAAGTCATCAGCTTGCTTCCCCCTGACAGCTGAATGAAAGAAAAAAAAAACATTGCTGGCAATAGAAAAAAAACAGTGTAGGGGCCCCCCAAAATTCATACCAGACCCTTATCTGAGCATGCAGCCTGGCAGGCCATAAAAAGGAGGGGGGGAGCCCCCCCACCACCCATACTAGGCCACATGCCTTCAACATATGGGGTGCTTTAGGGTGTGCCCATGTGGATGGGAACAAGGGCCTCTTCCCCACAACCCTGGGCTGTAGGGGCCTGTGGGCAGGGGGCTTATTGGAATCTGGGAGCCCCCTTTAACAAGGGGGTACCCCAGATACTGCCCACCCTCATGTGAATGAGTAAGGTACCCCTACTCATAAACCAAAAAAAGTGTCAAAAAGAAACAAATACACACAGACGCCTGCTACCCCCCGAACAAAGAAAGAAAAAAGCTCCGCCCGTGACGAAGGCTAACCACCGTCTGCCTTTTCATCCATTTGACAGGTCTTAAATAAGTAAGGGGTGGATAAACAGGGCAATAACTAAGCGATAACCAGCGCAATAACTAGGCGAAGAATTTGACCTTCAGTAGTTTAAATAGGTTTGCCGTCATTCACTGTCAGAATTTTGACAATGAGTGTAGGCCTTATGCAGGATTAAAAGCAGATCCAAACCGCATCTCACCAGCTATTATGAGTGTGTGACAGCAAGAAGACAGCTAAAGGGGGAGTAAGGATTAGGGTTGTAGCTTGAGAAACATTTGTAATGAGATCTGTGAAGTCATCAATCAAAAGCAATCAGGGAAAAGAGAAACCAGGTCACCCATCTAATCCTGTGGGAAGTGCAGGGAAAGGACTCAGTTATCACAGCCGGCTCTCCAGTGAACAGGAGATTTTGTTGGGCTTGCCCCATGCCACATTCTCTGAAGATCAAGTTGTGGAGAACCCCTAGCAGGTGATCTGCACTGGAAGTGCTTCTGAGGATCCACGGGGCTTCCTGGATGGAGGCCTCTAAGTTTTTGATGGGGGGAAGTTGCTGTACCAGTTCGGTAGCTTCACTAGGGGGAGAACCAGAGTATAGCAGAAGTGCTGTAGGTCCTTTGGAACTGGAAAGGTATGTTATAGGCTTTCCGTAGAATTTCTTCCTTGAGCTAGTAACAGCACGCCACGTCTTGTGGAGAGTCAGATTCCCTGCCCTTAGGGCACAATATATGCAATTGTTAAAGATACTCACTATGGTGAGGAGAAGTTGGCCTTGTTCCACCAACTCTGGGAGGCCACAGATTCTGAGGTTATGCTGCTTACCTCTATTATCAAAATCGTCCAAGTGGCAGTGTAGGTCTCGTAGCTGAAGCATGTGGGTGTCCACCACTTGATTCACACAGCGAATGGTGGTGCCGTGTTGGGCTGTGTTTTTTTGTACATTGTGCAACTGTCCCAAAATCGCCTTGATGTCATGGCACAGGTCTGTGATAGCCACAGATAAGGTGTCTCTGATGTCTGTCTGTTGTGGAGATCACTCAGGCTTGGTTGCTGCTGAGAAGCTAGGCCTCCTGAAGAGAGGGTAGGGTGCATGAGAGCCAGGCTGTGACTGGGAGGGTGCCACCATAGTACTCATTTGCGTGTGGAAGATTTCTGGGATGTTTTGACTGAACCTCGTACCTGGGTTGCATGGGGAGCGAGAGCGTGATATTAGGGTGCTACAAGAGATTTTCCACATGGATAGTTGTAAAAGGACGTCTGATAGTGCTGGATTTGTTCCTCCAGTGGTGGGAGCTCTTGTTCTAAGTTGCCATCTTTGTCTGAGGTCAGACCACGTCCCCCCAACTATTTTTTTTCTTTTATGTGGAGGAGGGGAGTAGGGGCTTTCTCAGCAAAGCACATCCTCCTGCCTGCATGTTCGAGGTAAGGGCAGATGGATTCCAGAAAGTAAATGCTACATGAATAACTTATGACCATCAGTGGCCACATCTATAAATGCTAGGGGAAAATAGAAAGACAAGAGAGTGCCTCTAAGTGTAATATTTAATGCAAGTAAGACAATCAGCCAAAAAAAAACTCACATGGAGTACAGGTTCAAAAAACTCATATAAGGGTGATGGGCAGCAGCATAAGAGTCCACACCTCCAGTCCAGAAGGATGTGATGTCACGGTGTAGTGGGGAGCTCTCCAGTGAGGACTGGGCGTTTTTCCGGGTAGTGCCTGGATGGATGTCAGCATGAAGCATGTGACGTCATCAATGAAAATGAGACACAATGCCTTTCAGAGCATACGCAAGGCCAGTACAGAGCATGTGCGCTCCTTTCTCAAGTGATACAGCGACGGGGAAAGAGCTTAGTTTAAAAAGTCAAGTTGGCCGTTCATTCGCAGTCTAATAAATTATCATTTAAAGCAAAAACTCTAAAAACAAATTATAGATCATCATAATACATACTAATAATACTTAGTGATAAAGAATAAAAAATAAATCAAAAGGTGTATAGGTATGTATAACTCCATAACCAACTAAAGAAGATATGAAGAGGATCGATGGGGACAGTGGAGAATTATAATAATATATATGTATGGCAAAAGTATGGTGACTGAGCAAGAAATGTCATTATATTATTATATGTATATGAACATATATGAGATATGAGTATGCTGGTCACATATCAAGAAAAATATATTGGTTGGGTAAGCAAGTGAGTACTAGTTGTATTCTCCCTGGTTTCTTAGGAGATTCTCCACCATGTAAATTAGCATATATAAGGTCCCAAGGGGTTGTCTAACATGAAACCCACAGGTGACCTAAAGGGGAAATAGTAGAAAAAACTAGGCGGAGTGGAGCCCTAATGATATATCGCCAACTTGTACTTACAGTGAGAAGTCTTGAGATGGGTGAAGTTAAATTATCTATAATTGGGACAGCTTAAATATATATAAATCTGACTGATACCTAAAAAGATGAGATAGAAATATGTGTAATTATTATTAAAAAAATTATATATGTAATAAAATTGAACAGAACAGATCTATATAAAATAACTTTCCTATAAAATAATACTTATGTCTATTTTCTCATTTAGGCCATTGGGCGTAAGGGTATCCAAAGTGTAAATTCAGAACGTTTTGCTCTGACATAGTCTGGAGAAACGTTCTGCCTCAGAGAGGTTTTTTGGAATGGCTTCAATGATCCAGACCTGTAAACTGGCTGTGGATCTATTGTGAAATTCAAAAAAAATGTCTTGGGACGCTGTGCTTATCGTATCCCTCTTCAACAAAGCAACAGAGTTTGCCAAAGCGCTGTCTCAAGGGGCAGATAGTGCGTCCCATGTATAGCAACTTACATGGACATGTAAGACAATAGAACACATGGTCAGTGGATCAGTTAAAGAAATTATTTAGGTTATATGTCTTGTCTTTACGCTTATGTCCTCTAAACAAGCCTCTTTCATTTTAGATTAGACTCTCTTCTGTCTTACACATAATTATTTTTATTTTGAGGGGGATTTTTAATCTTAAAACCCATGACACAGCGATGGGAGCTAATTTTGCACCCTCATACACAAACGTGACTTTGGGGTATTAGGAAAACCAATTTATTTGGAAAAAATAGTTCCTTTGCGCACCCCATTTTTTTTTTTTTTTTTCAGTAGGTACATCAATGACATTTTGGTCGTTTGGGATTGTCCCTCTTCACAGATAGATGCCTTTGTCACACATTGTAATAACAATCATATGGGCTTCTCCTTTACTTCAGTCTTTATTAAAGATACCATAGGGTTCCTATACCTTGAACTTGGTCATGAAAACCACCATATCTTTGCCCGCAATTACACTAAAACTACAGCTGGCAATTCATATTTGAATTTTAAGAGTTGTCAAAATCCACAATGGGTTAAAAACAAACCCAAAGGCCAGTTCTGTCAACTTAGACAAAATTTCACCAGAGATAGTGATTATATTGAACAGAGTACCCATGTCAGACAAAAGTTTACAGAAAAAGGGTATCTAGATACACTGGTCGATCATGCTTATATCACTTATCTTACCCGGCAAGCCCTTTAAGACTGAGAAATCTATTGATAACCCACCTGCTAGATTCATTGCAAGATATCATGACCAGTATAAGAAAAAAGAAACGATCTTAAACAAACATTGGAACATCCTAAAGCAAGATCTCCATCCTAACTCTAGCCTTGGTGATAGGCCAAAAGTCACATATATAAAAGAGCCCCCACTCTAGGAAACAAAATAGCTGTGAATAGATTGAAGAAGTTAAAAGATCTTAATCCTCTCTGCCTTTTTCCCCTTAAAGGTATGTGCCGCTGTTGCAAAGCATTGAGGAAAACTTGTGACTTTGTCAACACATGGGCAAAAAAGTTTCACGCATAAAGACAAGATGTATAACCTAGACAATTTATTTAACTGTTCCACTGACAATGTAGTCTACTGTCTTACATGTCCATGTAAGTTGTTCTACGTGGGACACACTATCTGCCCTCCACGCTTCAGTAAACACTGTTGCTTTGTCGAAGAGGGATGCAATAAGCACAGAGTCCCGAGACATTTTTTGGAACTTCACAATAGATCCACAGCCAGCTTACAAGTCTGGATCATTGAAGCCATTCCAAAAAACCTTTATGAGGCAAAACTTTTCTCCAGACTATGTCAGCGTGAAACACTCTGGATTTACACTTTGGATACCCTTACGCCCAATGGCCTAAGTGAGAAATTTGACATAAGTACTATTTTATAGTAAAATTAATTTATATAGTTCTGTTCTGTTTTATTACATATATTTTTTTTTTAATAATATTTACACATATTTCTATCTCATCTTTTTAGGTATCAGTCAGTATAATATATACAGTACATAAGCTGTCCCAATTATAGATAATTTAACTTCACCCATCTCAAGATATATCTACCAGTTGGTGATATATCATTAGGTCTCCACTCAGTATCACTGATACTGATCATCAAACACTGTTAACCAAGTTCTCAAAACTGCAGGACCAGGGTCTGGCTAAAACAGCACATTGCTACGGTGATCAAAGCAGATCTGCAGGAGCTGGGGACTAGGATTGACACTATTGAGATCAAGCTGGAGACGACTGTCTCTTGTACCAACCAAAAACACCTCCTGTATAGAGAGTCTTCAACAACAACTAGATCAAGCCCTAGCAAAGATTGATGGCTTGAAAAACAGGTCCCGGAGATATCATTTTCGTACACAGGTTTAAAGATGTGGATGCTACTCTTCATACTTTTATGTCTGAATTTCTCCCTGATTTATCAGCTCAACGCTTGGACCTAGACAAGACTCATTGTGACTTACAGCCTTACCGTCCCAATGGCACACCACAGGATATAATAGTCAAGCCTCACTACTACAAAACCAGGAATTTGGTGGCGCAGAAATCTAGAGAAGCTTTCGCCCTATCCCTCCTTTGCCATGACATTCAAGTGTTTGGGGATATCTCCCCTTTTACAGCTTAGAAACGCATGCCCCTTAAACCTCTACTGTCAGTTCTGTCCTTTACAAAGGTTAAAAAGTAGTGTTGTCGCTTGAAATAAGTAAAGGGGAAAGCTTTACTGCTACGGCTCAGCCTCTCATCTCTCGAGACGGCTCATCTCTGGGATCTTCATCTCCTGCAGGCTCGGATCTGCATTTCTCTATTATGGCTTCAAGTATCCTCTGAGCGCTCTGGGACATCTGACCCCCATGAAGCCTGATGGTGGGAGGTTATAATGTCTCTTTAATCCCTTCGGTTGCTGGGAACTTTTTGAGCCCTTGTGGGTTACCCTTTTGAAGGGTACTTCAAAGATAACTACGATTATCTTTTTTTTTTTTTGGGGGGGGGGTAGTTTGCTCTTAATTTTTTATATTTTTTTTAAACTATGTCTTAGTTATACCCTAGTTTATAATACCCTGCTGAGACATGCTGTATTGTTTCATTAGAACTCCATACTCTTCCATGGTATATATTCCCTTATGGTAAATAGTAAGGTCCTCACTATGGTGGGCCTCTTTTTCAATGTTTATATGTCCAATACTCACCTATATGCATTGGGTTCCGGATAAACAGATAAGGAGACATGGTTTTTGACATGGTTTATATTTTCATACAGAATACGTTTTTTGAGGTTCCTTGATTTATTTGTTCTGTGAGCTTGTGCTTGGCCGGGTGGCCCTGCACTTTCACTTGAGCCAATGCCCTGAGGGTTCAGGCTTTTGGCCCGACTTCCACGCCACGCTGGTTTGGGGCACAAACCTAACTTACCCTGGCCTGGGGACATTTCCCTGTCCCCTTGTTGAGGTATCTGTATACATGTTCATTGGTGTACGTTTATGAAAGGGTGAATTTTTTACTTTATTCGCTTCTCTGCAGTTCTACGGGGAAAATGATCTCCCCTGGCACCCTTTTTATGAAGCGGAGAACTTCAGTTCTCCCAGGGTGATCAGAGGAGAACTGTTTTCTCTGAGATCTGTGTAGAAGTGAATGGGAGCGCCTGTAATCTCGTGAGACAAAGCGAGATTACCGTACTATGAAAATCAAAGGCGCTCTTTAACAAGCAGTGATAAATTTTCACTGCTGAGTACACGATGATCCCCACTAATGTTAATAAATAATAGTCCCCTTACATAAATATATATATATATATATACACTGAATACACACACGCATACATTTTATATATATATATATATACACATTAAATATATATCTACATGTATGTGTGTATATATATACATGTATATATATATACATAAATATGGCAGGAGGACATGATTACTGTGTTGGGAGGTCTGAACGAGAAAGAAGGAAGTCGATAATCTTCCTTTTTCCCCCTCAGTTCTCCCCCGATTCTGTCTTCACTCCCCGCTTCACAAGCTCCAGGCTGGTGAATCTGGGAGTGTGAATTCTGGCACAGATCGCCAGTGAAGTGCGGAGATCGCAGCTTCATAGTCTGGCTGTTTCTGTGTCAGGCAATGACAGATTCCCATGTGAAGAGATGATCAGCGAAGAACATGTTCTCCGCTGATCATTTCTGTTTCATAAACTGAGAATGATCGGAAATGAGCTGTGATCAGCAGGATCACTGCTCATCTCCATTTCATAAAAGGACACCATTGTCTTTTCTTTTGCTTTCCCTGTCTTTTCCTAATTTATTTTCTTCTTTTTCATTTTGGAGACCTAGGTTTCAGGCTGGATCTTTCCATATGAGGAGCCTCGGTGCACATGATATACAGGAGACCTTCCGTAAAGGGAGGTTTCTGTTAGTCAAAGGCCTATTTGGAGGAACAGCTTTGCCCCCATATTTCTTATTATGCTCCTAATGTTGGTCAGGCTACTTTCTTAACCAAACTACTTTGCGCCTTGTCTCCATACCTGGAGGAACAGGTTTTTTGTGGGGAAAATACTAATCCCACCTTGGACCTGTCCTTAGATAAATCGAACCCTACGCATGCTTGTCTTAAGCAGCCTCCTAGGGCAGGTACTCGCGTAGCTAAGATGTTAAATTTCAGAAGCGTAACCCCAACCTTCAGGGTCCTGGTGCAAGAAACCATGAAGAGCCCCCCCTAACCTCTTGTCCCGGGACCCCTACCATCGGGCCAGGGGCCCTTTATTCCCATAGTGGGGCACTTCATTATGAAACTACAGCGACCCCCTTCCTGCCATCTTGGGGCATCTCACATTGGTAGAATTCCAGGGTCCAGTCGCCAGTGCAACCTTTGTGACCCTGGTACTTCTGCCACTGTGTTCCACCTGTATTAAGTACTGCTATAAATGTTATAGATTTTCCCGACAAATAAGATCTGCAATTCCAGCTTCCAAAAGGCTTTTAAACAGGATGGTACTGGTTGGCTCACTGAGCAGACCCTGAGCATATCACCTATGACAGGAGAACCAGCATACCCATTGTCAACCTCAGGAATACGAGCTTCAGTGGTGCAGGAGGAGAGCTCTGACAGCAAGTTGCTCACGTTGGGGACACCGATGGATGAACAGACTGGCAGCACTAGGCTAGCAGTGATGGGGAGTGGTGGGGGGACCAAATCAGGTGGTGGTTATCAGTACCAGACAGCTTCTACATAGTGTTTCAGAGATTGTAAGTTAAATAGCCCCATTCCCCACATTTGGTGAGAATGCCCCTAAAGTTAGGAATGAGTGTTTTCCATGCTCCACAAGTTGACAGGGTCTCCTGTCACACAGCAACCCCATCTTGCACTGCCTAATGACCTGCTGACAGGATTGCCACGCCCAATAAAACATTTGGTCTACTTCATTCTAATGGCAGCTAAAATTACTATAGCAGTATGAAGGACACCTTCAGTATCCTTTATTTGACTGCAACATAAGATTTTAGGGATCATATTCCATGAAAAGGTTGCCAGCAATATTAATGATAAACAAAGCTTGTTTAAACAGGCGTGGGAGCCGTGGGCAACTTGCATACATGTGCCCCTATCCCTGACTCCTGTGCCCAACCAGAACCTTGGTACCGCTTACACACCCTAGGTCTCTTTCTAATAGCTGAATGTATTTATTTTCTTGGCTTCTTTCCTTGCTCTTTTCTCTCTTTTACTTTCCCCTTGATGTTTTTCTTTCTTTTATTTATTTTTTTTTTCATTCTCTCTTTCCCCCCCCCCCACCTCGCCCCCCTTTTCTTTTTCTCTTGGGTTTTTCTTTTTTTTTTTCTTGCTTTCCTATTTTGTCCCCTTTTTTTTAAAGTAATAATGTAATTAATTTCTACCCTCACTATGGCCGATCTTGCTTTAAATGCTATTACCAACTAATGTCTAGATATGGTTTGTGGAAGATCCCTCTCTTGCTAATGTAGACATAGCATTGAGAGGCTAGCTAGTACTTTTATTCTGGTTTTGGCGTTTCATATGTTTTTTTTCTTCTAAATTTACACTGTGTTTGGATCCTGAGACTTGTGCCATTGCTACATTTATTATATCCTCCTACTCTGTTTTGGATCTATGTATCCTCTGTTAAGATGGGTGACTATATGCTGTCAATTTGTTGCTACTATTAACATGAAAAAACATCTTTAGAATGTAAAAAGCCAAAAGTTTTTCATGACAACTAGGTTATATCTAAGGCCTAAGCTACATGCACACTTTTAACCTCACAATACACAGTAGTTTAAACACTATGGGGGTGATTTATTAAATCCAGAGAGTGAAAAATCTGGTGCAGCTCTGCATGGAAACCAATCAGCATCCAGGTTTTATCGTCAACGCTTAACTGAACAAGCTGAAGTTAGAAGCTGATTGGTTACCATGCACAGCTGCACCAGATTCTGAGTGCTCCAGTTTTAGTAAATCTCCCCCTATGTTGCTAAGGCCTAGGCATGCACAGTTTTAACCTCACAATACACATTAGTTTAAACGCTATATTGCTAAGACCTAAGCTACATGCACAGTTTTAACCTCACAATACACATTAGTTTAAACACTGTGTTGCACTTTACTGTTAGGGCTACAAGATTGTGGAATTCTCTACCACAAGAGGTGGTTTCTGCGGGAAGTATGGTGGCTTTCAAAAGACTCATTCAGGGGTATGAGAGATGACTACAGCCACACACAGGTTGAACTGGATGGACTATTGTCTTTATTCAACCTCACCTACTATGTAACTAGGTAACTATGTGAGGTGTTTGGCTACATCTGGATATTTTGTTCATAAGCCCATTATTTAAATTGCCTATTCTCTACACCAGTGATGGCAAACCTTTTTGAGCCTGAGTGCGCAAACTGCAACACTAAACAAACTTATTTATTTCAAAGTGCCAACATCCATTCCCATGCAGCACTTCGCCTTGCAGCAAATCACACATCTCCATCACAGTGTAAACTTCTAGCACATTTTATGTATCGCCCTTCAGCTCACAACTCTCTGTTTTCCGGCAATATCACATCAGAGAGCTACATATTACACATCGTCATGTAACTCATAGCACACCTCCTCACCATGCATCCCACCCCTCCATACAGCTCATGGCAAAAGACGGTGCCAGGACAGTACGTGGACACTGGGCGCTTTTTCCTCCTAGTGAAGTGCGTGGAGCTTTTGTGTGCCCACAGCAGCTCAGAAAACTATAGCTTATGTGCCCATGGAGAGGGCTCTGCGTGTCAGCAGTGGCACGCGTGCCATGGGTTCGCCATCACTGCTCTATACTGTAGCTTAATCCAGAACCAGCTGTAGTAAGTATGTCTTTTTTTCTACAGTAAGGGTGATTAATGTGAAGGCGCCTTGTTCTTAGGGGATTTTTTAGATTATAAAACCTGCTGCCCTTTTAATTGTAAAATACAATAAAAGCTAGGTAACAAATGGTAAAAAGGCGCTGGTATCCCTGAATATAAAATTATTAACGGTTGTACACCTGAAAAACATTATTCAGGTGCACAACCGTTAATAATGTCTTTTTTTCTGACTTTGCTGGGACATTGAATTATGAGCACATATGAAATTGCTCTGAAATGTTCTCCCATTGTGTGATATACTAGAGTAAAAAACAATAGCAGGTAAAAATGAACTGTGCATTACACCATATGTATGTTTAATAAAATCTTAAGAGCTAGCCATTTTCTGCAATTGAATATGGAAATTGAGCTGGTTCAGAAATAGAACTACAGTAGATTAGGATGCTATGCTTCAGGGAGTAATAAAAAATACCTTACGAATCCTCAAATAACTCTGCATACAATGTTATCCCAATACACATTAATACAGGTCTACAATTCCCTGTTCATGTATTGTGTTATAACTTGATGGATGGTTGCAGAAAGACAAACCAAGATACTGAACTGATTAAAATGTTACAAAATGAACTGCATTAAACGACATACTACTATATGCCTTTATAAATCCATCAATAAGTATCAAATAAAAAAAAAGTGGAATTAAATTCTTCAAATGTCCATTATCTAAAAAGTATTTGCTTGTCAGCAGTAAGCAGTGTTGCAAGTATTCACATCTACTATTCTTGTACGGTATAGTGAGCACTGCATACTTATGCAGGTCTTCTGGCAACGAAAGAGTTTTATCTCCATTAGCTGCCTATATAGTGCTGAATCAGAGCATCACACAATGAGATCATCTGAACAGATTAATACTTAATGTAATAATCCAGCCTCCCTGTGGTGGGGTGAAAGGGAATCAATTCTGTAAGTCTGACAGGAAGAACCCCCCCCCCCCCCCCCCACACTCTAAATCTCACATCCCAAGGTCTGATCAAAGCTCTGTACGCAAGGCAAACAAATCAACCTCTGGATATAAGCATTAACTATTACATCTCCAGACAAAGCACTGGTCAATCTTTGCAGATCTGTACTACTGTCTCTGCTCTCTCAGTATATACGACAGCTATTGGAAATTCCTTTGCCAATAAAGCAATAGAAGCTACTATTTAGAGCTATAATTAATTTAATGCTTTAGGATGGAAGGGCAAACAGCAACAATTAGAGTACTTTGAAATACTTTGCGGCAGAACTGCTCTTATATTTCTATATGACCAAATGAGAAATAATTAAAATGAAGTTGAACAAGGGGTCCCTATAATGAAGCAAAATATTAGTGTCTCTTATTAAAGCAGGAATTTAAATGTCACAAGCTTATTACAGGAAATGAAAAAATGTAACTTCCCTAGAGTTGTTATGTTATATAGAAGTCCGAGTTAGAGATGAACTTAGGCATCCTCTGTATTCATCTCTACTCTAGCTGAACTCTAAACTCACTCTCTTGTGTTACTCTAATAAACTGCATGTTGGATCCCCCTGTAGTCAGGTGCCTGCTTTTGGGGTCACACTATCTCTTGCTGTTGTACCGCACTATGTATGCATTAGTGAATATTTGCATAGTAGGCTGCCCAGGGGTTTTAGGAAGGAATTAAAGCTGATAACTCCCAAGCTCTGCCCCCTTGTGGTGAGGTAAAAATAGAAGTGGAGGCAGCCTATCTAGGCTCTTCCATATGGAAACAGACCGGAAGGAATGCTGCAGGATGTAGTCCTACTGTGAGAAGGTGGCTTCCCTTTTGGGGTACCCAGTCAGGGTACTGGAGGTCAGATAATGGATTTTGTCAAAGGTGTGCACAGCCTACTGCACTAGGGTGTGCACCCCAAAGCTCATGCATGTATGAATATATATATATTGTGGAGGTCATAGAGGTTGGGTCCTGGATGGGTGTTACATTTCCCCAATATTTGGGCTATGGTCCCTTTAAGGGAAGTATGGGATCACAGGATGGAAAGGGTTAAGCCCTCTTCCAGAGTTACCAGCTCTTAAAAAAGACAGGAAGTAGTGTCAGTGGGTAAGGAGAGTAGGAGCTGGACATACACCTGGGAGACTGAGCTGCTAAAACAAGTGTGTTTGTGTGCTGCATGGTGGCTGGAGACAGGCGGCTGCTTGGGACTGTTACACTGGGGTAAAAGCCCCTGCCAAAAGCCAGTATCGTATTATCATTTTCCATTTATGCTGGAGTTAAGTGGACTTTTAAGTTATACCTGTTTTCTGAACTGTTTGCTACAGGAAGCTTTATTTCTGTTGTGGAAGAAAATAAACCACGTCTTGTTTAAGTTTACCTGGCTTGTGCACGTGATCCCTTGGAGCTATCACCCCAAATATCACTATATATATATATATATATATATATATATATATATACACTGCTCAAAAAAATTAAAGGAACACTTTTTAATTAGAGTATAGCATCAAGTCAATTAAACTCCTGGGATATTGATCTGGTCAGTTAAGTAACAGGGGGGGTTTGTTAATCAGTTTCACTTGATTTGGTGTTAATGAAATTGACAATAGATGCACTAGATGGACAACAATGAGACAACCTCCAAAACAGGAATGGTTTTACAGGTGGAGGCCACTGACATTTGTTTTCCCTACTCATTTTTTCAGATTGCTTTCCACTAGTTTTGCATTTGGTTAGGGTGAGTGTGACTACTGGTAGCATGAGGCGATACCTGGACCCTATAGAGGTTGGACCGGCAGTCCAACTCCTCCAGGATGGTACATCAATATGTGCCATTGCCAGAAGGTTTGCTGTGTCCCCCAGCACATTCTACAGAGCATAGAATAGACTCCAGGAGATAGACAGTTACTCTAGGAGAGCAGGACAGGGCCAAATAAGATCCTTAACCCATCAGCAGGACCAAAATCTGCTCCTTTGTGCAAGGAGAAACAGAATGAGTGCTGCCAGAGCCCTACAAAATGACCTCCAGCAGGCCACTGGTGTGAATGTCTCTGACCAATCAAAAACAGACTTCTCGAGGGTGGCGTGAGGGCCCAACATCCTCTAGTGGGCCCTGTGCTCACTGCCCAGCACTGTGGAACTCGATTGGAATTTGCCATTGAACATCAGAATTGGCAGGTCCGCCCCTGGCACCCTGTGTTTTTCATGAGAGCAGGTTGACCCCACATGTGACAGACGTGAAAGGGTCTGGAGAAGCCGCGGAGAACGTTATCCTGTCTGTAACATTGTTCAGCATGACTGGTTTGGTGGTGGGTCAGTGATGGCCTGGGAAGGCATATCCATGGAGGGACGCACAGACCTCTACAGGCTAGGCAATGGCCCCCATGTTCGCCTGACCGAAATACAATTAAACACTTCTGGGAAATCCAATAAAACACCTTTGTTTTGGTCTATCTGATGCCCCCAGGTTGCACCTCTGTCTATTCAGGAGCTCAGTGATGCCCTGGTCAAGATCTGGGAGGAAACATCCCAGGACACCATCCATCCTTTAATTACCAAATTACCATTTGGAGTTGCAGCAATGAAGTTTCAGCAAAATGGACTAGCCTGCTGCATAATTTTTTCACTTTGATTTTCAGGATGTCTTTGAATTCAGCCATCTGTAGGTTGATTATTTTAATTTCCATCAAACAACGTGGCATATTTTCCTTCCTAACACATTACCCAGTCCATTTCATTATAGATATCTAGCATGATATTTTTCCCCATTGAGGTCTGATGTGTTTTCAAAGTGTTCCTTTCATTTTTTGAGGAGTCTATATATATATATATATATATATATATATATATATATATATATATATATACAGTAGGGATTAAAAGTTTGGGCACCCCAGGTAAAAATTTGTATTAATGTGCTAAAGAAGCCAAGGAAAGATGGAAAAATCCCCAAAAGGCATCAAATTACAGATTAGACATTCTTATAATATGTCAACAAAAGTTAGATTTTATTTCCATCATTTACACTTTCATAATAACAGAAAACCAAAAAATGGCATCTGCAAAAGTTTGGGCACCCTGCAGAATTTATAGCATGCACTGTCCCCTTTGCAAGGCTGAGACCTGCCAGTGTCATGGATTGTTCTCAATGATCGTCTGGGAAGACCAGGAGATGTCAATCTCAAAGGTTTTAAATGCCCAGACTCATCTGACCTTGCCCCAGCAATCAGCACCATGGGATTTTCTAAGCAGTTGTCTAGAAAACTGAAACTGAAATAGTTGACACTCACAAAGCTGGAGAAGCTGGTCACTGGAAGTTCAACATGGCACCTCATGGCAAAGAACTCTCATAGGATCTGGGAGAAAAAATTTGTTGCTCTACATAAAGATGGCCTAGGCTATAGGAAGATTGCCAAGACCCTGAAACTGAGCTGCAGCACAGTGGTCAAGACGATACAGTGGTTTAACAGGACAGGTTCCACTCAGAACAGGCCTCGCCATGGTCGACCAAAGGAGTCGAGTGCACATGCTCAGCGTCATATCCAGAGGTTGTCTTTGGGAAATAGACGTATGAATGCTGCAAGCATTGCTGCAGAGGTTGAAGGGGTGGGGGGGGGGGTCAGCCTGTCAGTGCTCAGACCATACACCACACACAGCACCAAATTGGTCTGCATGGCCATCATCCCTGAAGGAAGCCTCTTCTAAAGATGATGCACAAGAAAGCCTGCAAAGAGTTGGCTGAAGACAAGCAGAATAAGAACATGGATTACTAGAGCCATGTCCTGTGGTCTGATGAGACCAAGATAAACATATTTGGTTCAGATGGTGTCAAGCGTGTGTGGTGACAACCAGGTGAGGAGTAGAAAGACAAGCGTGTCTTGCCTACAGTCAAGTATGGTGGTGGGAGTGTTATGGTCTGGGGCTGCATGAGTGCTGCCGGCACTGGGGAGATACAGTTCATTGAGGGAACCATGAATGCCAACATGTACTGTTACATACTGAAGCAGAGCATGATCCCCTCCCTTCAGAGACTGGACCACAGGGCTTCCACTGCCTTGCTAAAGAAGATGAGGGTAAAGGTGATGGACTGGCCAAGCATGTCTCCAGACCTAAACCCTATTGAGCATCTGTGGGGCATCCTCAAATGGAGGGTGGAGGAGCGCAAGGTCTCTAACATCCACCAGCTCCGTGATGTCATTATGGAGGAGTGGAAGAGGATGTGTACACACATACACGTTTAGAAATTCTATTTAAAACCTAATGGGTGTTTTACAAGGTAGGGATTACATATACTTCATTATATTTAGCTGAGCACAACAAACTAAAAATGCGTATTCATTTTTATAATGTAAAGCTCACCCATTCATCCATGTCTCTATGCTTTATTTTGTTGAGAAATCACTTTGAAAAACACCCTCTAGCATTTCTAGCTGTGGCCATCTTGAGTAAGGACAGATGATTTATGTAGAATTTACTTCCTGGAATCCATCTGCCTTAAGTTCAGGCATGCAGGCAGGAGGGTGTGCTTAGCTGAGAAAGACCCTCTACAAGATGAAAGAAAAAAATAGCCATGAAAACTCCTGGGATGTCTGACATCATTATGACCTAGATCAGAAACCAGGAAACCACTCAAGAAATGTTGAAAACAAGTAAATATAGTATAACTTTCTATCTATTTACTGAGGCTAGTAGCATAATGATTAAAATAATCCATGTTGATAGAGAGAGTTAAACGAGAAGTACAGCCTAAGCCAGGGCCGGACTGGGAATACAATTCAGCCCTGGAAATAATTTCATACCAGCCCCATAGCATTATTATACCAGCCCAACAGCATAACGCCATTATTTTCTTGTTCATAATAGGGAAAACCATGCATTTTAAAGCACATTTGAAGAGTGTATTATGTATAGATAAGACAGGCATGAAAGCACATAGGGCTTTATAAATATAAGAGCAAACTTCTTTCCAGGCTCCCTCTCAGAGACTGCAGACACGATAAAAGACAAGAGATGGTCAGAGACTACAGACATGTTACAGGAGCTCGTTAGAGGCTGCGGACATGGTACAGGAGCTTGTCAGAGGTTGTGGACATGGTACAGGAGAGGTCATGGGCTGCAGACATGGTACAGGAGATGTCATGGGCTGCTGACATGTAACAGGAGATGATCAAAGGTTGCAGACATGGTACAGGAGATGTCATGGGCTGCGGACATGTAACAGGAGATGCAGGGGCTGTGGACATGTAACAGGAGATGCAGGGGCTGCGGACATGTAACAGGAGATGCAGGGGCTGCGGACATGGTACAGGAGATGCAGGGGCTGCGGACATGGTACAGGAGATGCAGGGGCTGCGGACATGTTACAGGAGATGCAGGAGCTGCGGACATGTTACAGGAGATGCAGGGGCTACGGACATGTTACAGGAGATGCAGGGGCTGCGGACATGTTACAGGAGATGCAGGGGCTGCGGACATGTTACAGGAGATGCAGGGGCTGCGGACATGGTACAGGAGATGCAGGGGCTGCGGACATGGTACAGGAGATGCAGGGGCTGCGGACATGGTACAGGAAATGCAGGGGCTGCGGACATGGTACAGGAAATGCAGGGGCTGCGGACATGGTACAGGAGATGCAGGGGCTGCGGACATGGTATAGGAGATGCAGGGGCTGCAGACATGGTATAGGAGATGCAGGGGCTGCGGACATGTTACAGGAGATGCAGAGGCTGCGGACATGTTACAGGAGATGCAGGGGCTGCGGACATGGGACAGGAGATGCAGGGGCTGCGGACATGGTACAGGAGATTCAGGGGCTGTGGACTTGTTACAGGAGATGATCAGAGGTTGCGGACATTGTACAGGTGCCTGAAGAGGAGAGGGGGGCAACTAGAACATGTTACACCCTGAATATTGGGGGAGCTACACTCAGATTGAAATTCATCTGTTCCCTGCTGAACTAAGGAAATCTCAATGTATGAGTAGCCAGCTTTACCTTATTCCTTGCTCTTGTAGGCTTCCTCCAGTGCTGTAACTTGTCACCTTCAGCTTCTATGTAGAGTACTGGCTGTGGTCACACTCCAGCCTCCCAATCATCCTATACAGGGTTAATGTCCCTGCATTGTATGTGATGATGTCAGGACTTTGTGTGGAGGAAGAGAGCACTGGAGCTGTCTGCAACATGGAATAAGGTAAAAGAGGCATTTCTCCCCCTCCCCCTACCTAAACTGCATGGGTGGACTTTTTTTTATACTTTCCTATAGTTGGCTCTGTTATGTAATTTCATTCAGTGCTGTTTATACTTCGATTTTTCTAATAGGTTAGGAATATGCTTAGACATCTGAGGTGATACATAGATGTATTCCATATACTTACTATAACTTATTATATAAGATGTGTGTGGAATACATCTATATATCACCTCAGACGTCCCAGTATATCTCTAATCTGTTCAAGAACGTCTCTCTCTCTCTCTGTCTGTCTCAGTAAACCTGCAATGTAAGGTGCAGGGCAGGTTTACACACAGCATAGTAGAGGGTGGAAGGGAGAGAAGGTCAGGACTCACGGGGAGAAGATGAAGGCAGCCATCTGTCCTCTCAGATCTTCATTCAGGGAGGGAGAGGTAGAATGTGCTGGGCAGGAAGCAATGATCGGGACTGCTGTCTGTGTAACTTCTTCTAGCTCCGCCCACCTGTACTGGAGCTCCGTGAAAGCCCCGACTCAGCCAGCTGAAAAAAAGAGGCGTGGCTGCACTGCAAAAGCATATCACTACACCAGACAGCAGTTCTAATGAAGTGGGCGGCACCCGGCCGGCGGCCGCTGCTCTTGTGAGAAAAAAAAAAAAAAAACTTCCCACAGCAGCTCAATAGCCAATAGCAGCCCCAGGGCAGCCGGCCTCCCGGGGAATTTCCCGCTATCCCGGCAAGCCAGTCCAGCCCTGGCCTAAGCTCTTTTGTGGATCACAGGTGTGCAGTTTGTTCTTCAACCCTGTGACCCATTTTCAGGAGACAGCCGGCTAAAGTCCGCTATCTGCTGATGTCACAGAGCTGGTGCAGGCTCCAGCAAGATCGTGACAAAGGAGTCAGGATCCATCCACATGCCTGGACTGGCATACGGCTCAGCCTCTCAACAAGCTGCTGAGAGCCTGAGAGGGCTGCTCCTGCCCTCTTCATAGCCCAGCGCAGGGGGGGGGGGGGGGAGCACATTCAACTATTCCAACAAGTTGTAATATATTTCAAAATCTGAAACTCAATCCATCGGAAGATCTTCATATAGTAAGGAAGTGGTCCATCAGGTGAATATTCCTTCTGATGTCAGTCCCATTACCAAGAAACTTTGCACACTCACCACATGTAGGACCTCAACATAATGAGGTATGTGCATTTATTAACCCCAGTGAAATCTGTCTCCACTTCCAGCAGCTACAACCATAGACTCCTCTGTCTCACCCTTTTACACTCTCATAAAAATAAAAACATGTCACATCAATCCGCCTAGAAATTTGAATTCAGTCAGTATTAAGACGCACTCACCATTAAGTAGATTAACGTGCAGTAACGTTATTAAAAAAAAAAAAGTATAAATAAAGTCGGCATGCTGCCGTATGCAAGAGGCATAAGCATGCGACATCAGTGTAGCAAGCTCCGCCCTATGCGTTTTGTCCAGTAGCATGTCATCAGGTGCCCCTACTTGGGGAGGAGTCTATGATTGCAACTGCTGGAATTGTTGAATATTTATATATATATAAAAAAACATACACACACTCACATCGATCAGCCATAGCATTATGACCACTGACAGGTAAAGGGAATATCTGGTTACAATGCCATCTGAAAATTGGTGGGACGTATTAAGCAGCAAGTGAATATGTTGTCCATGAAGTTTATGGTGGGTGGTGAAAGCAGAAAACAATGGGCATCGCAGTTTGTTGTGTATTGGGCTGTGAAGCCTATGGTGATCCATGTCCACAGCCAAAAGCTTCTACAATGGTCACATGAACATCAGAACTGGAGCAATGGAAGAGGGTGGCCTGGTCTGATGAAGCACGTTTTCTTTTACTTCTTCTTACCTGGGGAAGAGATGACACCACAATTTGGTATAAGAAGGCAAGTCAGTAGAGGCAGTGTGTTGCTTTGGGCAATGTTCTGCTGGGAATCCTCGGGTTCTGCCATTCATATGGATGTTATTTTGATGTCCATGCCTCAATGGGTCAGGGCTGTTTTAGCAAAAAGGGGCCATACTCAATATAAGGTGGGTGGTGATAATGGTATGGTTGATCTGTGTGTATTCCCATTGCTAGCACCTGGAACTATTTTCTTCAGCACTAGTGTAGACAAAATCCTATTAGGAACTTTGCAAGTGCAGTTGCACTCTGCAAGGGAGTTTGTTCCAGAGCTTAGTAAATGAAGAGAAGCTCTGCCCACTTCCATCATCCGACTATTTGCCAGCAAAAAGATTGTTTTTAATTTTTTTTTTTCCTGACACTTGATTGGGTATTCTTTGCAAAGTGAAGCTTCACCTCATTTACTTACTCTGGAGCAAATACCCTTGCAAAGTGCACAGTCAATTTTCCTTAATTAAATGAATGAGGTGCATTCAGTATAGTATTGCACACTTTTCAACTTTATCATGAAGTATGAGACATTTTATAAGCGTTTAAAAAAAAATGTACTGTTGCTGTTTGCCACAGGATTGCAGAAGGGGCAGACGACCTATTTACCAAAAACAGTTTTATAAATTAGAGTATTTTACTTTTTAAATCCATATTAACCTTCTTAGCGGTATTCCCGAGTGTGGCTCGGGGTTAAATTTCAGAGCCAAAAGCGGTAACCCCGAGCCACACTCAGGGTACCACCAAAAGCATCGCTGGATCCTGTAAAAGAGGTTTCTTACCTTGTCACCGGGATCCAGCGATGTATCTCAGCGGTGTGCGGCGGCGGATCTTCCTCCCAATCCTCTCCGTGCCCCGGCTTCAGTCTCCTGCGACGTGACGTTCACAGGGGGTGGAACCGGTGGCAAATTCAAATGTAAAACACACCAAACACACTGATACCATTCAAAATAAAATAAATTCACATTGCATTGCCCCCCAGTGCCCTTTCCTGCAGTTTTACTGTACTTTTTATGTGTTTATATATATATATATACATATATATATACACGTGTATATATATGTATACATACATACATACTTTAACTCTTTTATAGTTTTTTTATTATATTATAATTTATGATTTTGTGTCTCAAACTTTATCATACCCAAGATGTTATAAAGAAGAACTCACAGTAAAAAAAACAAAACATGTATACAGTTGGTTTGGGCTGCTCATTCTCAAGAATTAGATGCAAAATAATGGTACCGCTTTCAGCACCTAAAATCCAAAAGAATTGTATCGCCAGGGAGGTTAAAGTCTGATATTGAACAGCCAAGCTATAGATAACAATGTGCAGCTCAATTTAGTTAGAATGTAATGCACTGGCAAAAAAGTGAAATACAGTACTGAAAAATGTGACAAGTAATTCCTAATTGTTATAGCAACAATCAGACTTGTGCTCAGAAAGCCACCACACGAAGCAGTGTTATGAAGCCTGCCTTTGACAAACTGCTGAATTGTATGATGTTACACTAATATTATTATATACAGTATTTAACCACTTGCCGATCGGCCAGATATACGGCGGCAGGTCGGCAGGTTCCACCGAAACTCTGTATCTGCACGGCACTTCGCAGGAGCGATAGTGGGGGCGTGGGCGCGCCCATTCGCCAACGGGGAAGCTGATCCGCGGGGCCGGCGGCCGCGATTGCCACCGGGCACCTGTAATCGCTCCCCGTGGAGACAGAACGGCAATCTGTAAACACAGTAGACCGTCATTCTGTCAGCAATCAACACAGGGCTCCTGTGTTCCTCCTACTGAGGAACTCAGGTCCCTGTGTTGATTCCATAAACCCATCCCCCCACAGTTGTAAAACACACCCTAGGCATACACAGAGATGTATAGTAACTAAGTAGAACTACTTCACTACTGTACTTAAGTACCAAAAGGCGGTATCTGTACTTTCCTAGAGTAGAATTTATTTTCTCCTACTTCCACTTTTACTTCACTACATTTTTTCAATGATTTCAATACTTCTACTCCAATATTTTTTTTTTTGTGCTGCATAGTTACTCGTTACTATTATAAAAATTACCACTGCCAGAACAGTAGATGGCAGGTTTCATGAAGCTCAAAACATGTGTATTACCAGCGAATACGAAAATAAAAGCTACTGTATGTATAAATAAAAGCTGCATTTGAAATAATAAAAAACAATATGATGTTCAAACTTTTGACTTCTTTCTTTAATAACTACATAACACAGTACTTGTACTTTTACTTTCAGTACTTGAGTATCAATTTGTTTTTCAAAACTACTGGTACTTTTACTTTCAATACTTGAGTAGCAAAATTAAAAAAAAAACTACTTGAAATACTTAAGTACAAAAAATGTTGAATACTTTAGTACTTCTACTCAAGTCACTTTTTGATCGAGCACTTCCACTTCTACTCAAGTAACTTTTTGATCGAGCACTTCCACTTCTACTCAAGTCACTTTTTGATCGAGCACTTGTACTTTTACTCAAGTATGGGTTTCCAGTACTTTATACAACTCTGGGCATACATTTAACCCTTTGATCGTCCCTGGGTTAACCCCTTCCCACTCAGTGTCATTAGTACAGTAGCAGTTCATATTTTTAGCACTGATTACTGTAGTAATGTCACTGGTCCCCCCAAAAGTGTCAAAAATGTCAGGTGTCCGATCTGTCCGCCGCATTGTCGCAGTCCTGCTAAAAATCACTGATCACCGCCCTTACTAGTAACAAAAATAAATAAATAAAATAAAAGGCATAAATCTTTCCCCTAGTTTGTAGACGCAACAACTTTTGCGCAAACCAATCAAAATAAGCTTATTGGGATTTTTTTACCACAAATATGTAGCAGAATACAAATTGACCTAAAGTGATGAAAAAAAACCCTGATTTTTAATTATTTTTTATTGGGAATGTTATATAGCAGAAAGTGATTTTTTTTTTCAGAATTGTCGCTCTTTTTTTTTATTATAGCGCAACAAATAAAAAAATTGCAGAGATGATCAATTACCACCAAAATATAGCTCTATTTGTGAGAAAAAAAAGGACATCAATTCAATTATTTGGGTACGGTCTCGCACGACCGTGCAATTGTCAGTTAAACTAACCCAGTGCTGAATCGCAAAAAAATGGCCTGGTCGTTGAGGTGGAAAATTTTCCGGCCCAGAAGTGGTTAAGGAACTGAGATTTGACAGAAGACATACAATGTTTTACAAACTTCTCTCGGAAAATGTTCACTTTATATCACTTAACGGGAGAACTATCGATGAGCTTAGTGAATGAAGTCATTTTGCAAAGAATGCCTAATCATGTGCAAGGAAAAAAAAAAAACAGGGATGAAGTCAACACAGATTCCACCATTCACTAAGATACGTCAAAAATATCAGCCTTTACTCCATTAAATCAACCCACATATTTCTTGGCAATGGCAATGTTATGTCAATTCTGTTTTGAGAAGAGGAAATTAAGGGGGGATATCATCAACATGTATAAATACATAAGGGGTCCATATAGTGAACTTGGTGTTGAGTTGTTCACTTTAAGGTCAACACAGAGGACAAGGGGACACTCTTTACATCTAGAGGAAAACAGATTCAGTCTCCAAATACGGAAAGGTTTCTTCACCGTAAGAGCTGTGAAAATGTGGAATATACTCCCTTCAGAGGTGGTTCTGGCCAGCTCACTAGATTGCTTTAAAAAAGGCCTGGATTCTTTCCTGGGTGTACATAATGTAGCACCCTCCTAGGTAGATGCTAGGTCAAATATATGTGTGGCCCTGTTCTGCTCATCAGGAGGGCCGATCTGTTAGTTAGCCTGACAGATGCTTCCAGATGTGACATATTGAGTCTTGGGGGTCTCCCCACTGTATCCAATGAGGGATCTTGTTGGACAGTGGAGGAAACCTAGCCAATAACACACCAGGGTTTATGACTGTCCCAGTGGGTGGGCCTTGCTGCAATGCATCCTGGGATTGGGAATAAATCCTGAGGGGGCATGTGACAGGGTGTCTTTTGGTGGGAGCAAAGTCCCAGGAGGAGGTGGACGGCTGTCTCTCCTCCAGCTGAAGTGAGGAAGGTGGTCCAGACAGTCAATCTAGGGACCAGGGGTTGAGCTGTGCTGCAGAGGATCCAGTGTGCTGACCAGTGGAGCAGCTGGGCAGAAGACTTCAGGAAAAACAGTGTCGTGAGTACTTAAGGATCTGCCCAGGGGTCTGCCTAAGAGATGGGACCACTCCAGAGAGGTTAAGGGGATCAAGGAGCCAGCTAACCCAGAGTGTTACAGTAAAGGGGGTGCCAAGTTGTAAGCCCTGAAGATCAGGGGGTAAAAGGGGTGCCAGGAAGAGCCCTGAAGTTGTTCAGCACTGCAGTACAGTCTACCTTAAAGGAATAGCTGCCTCAGGAAAGGAATACCTCAGGAAGCTTAATGTCTCTTTTCACAGCCAAGGGCAAAGTGAAGCAGCGGCCTAGCCGTGACTAGCTCAACACAGCATTATACATCGGTAACCAGCATTACACAGCGTTAACCAGCATTTTTCAAGTCGTCCCTGCCGATTGTGCATAGTTCTAGTTAGTTGGAGTATCCCACTCATCCCTTCTCCTATCCAAGTTCCAAATAAATCATAAAAACCAAACAAACTGGACTGGTCCTTGTCTGAGGTACAAACACTTGGAAACATGCCAGATTGTTCTACTGTTGCTATTGGTAACCCAGGGGAACCGGTATTTAGCAGCTACCAAGGGAGTAGTGCTACAATAATATAAATGGGTACTAATATTTATAGGTAAAGTTGATCCAGGGAATATCAGGAAGGAATTTTTTTCCCCTGCTGTAGCAAATTGGATCATGCTTTGCTGGGGTTTTTTCCCCTTCCTCTGGATCAACTGTGGGTATAGGATTGTGTATATGGGATTGTATGGTTGGGTTTTCTTTAGAGTCGGTTCACACTGGGGCGGCACGACTCTGTACTACTTCAGGGGCGACTTGTGCATTCCCATGCACCACGTCTTCGGAGCGACTTGCATGGACCTCACATAATGGAAGTCTATGCAAGTCGCTCCAAGGTCGCCCCGAAGTAGTACAGGACCCTTTTTCTAAGTCGGAGCGACTATTAGAACGGGTCCTATAGCGGTCAATGGACTGCTAGGGAGCGCGACTTGTCAGGCTGACAAGTCGCGCTAGTGTGGATCGACTCTTACTGTTTGTTTTGCTATTTTTTGTTTTTTATTGGTTGAGCTAGATTGACTTGTGTCTTTTTTCAACCTGACTAGCTTTGTAACTACAGTATGTAATTCTGTATCCACCTTGCAGTGTGTTACCAAAAACTTAAATGTCAAAACCCAATGCCTGTGGCACAGCACTGAACATTTTAGTATAATATAAATAAATTCAATATACAGCTCCATTTTGTCTTCAATCTTTTAACTAGTTGTTTCTTTTTATTTAAAAGCAAAATACATGAAATACTATCCTTGTTAATTAGGCTAGGCTAGCAAGATGAAAATATAAATGACCACATAGCTGGAGAAAATATTTTGTGCTATGCTTGGTTTTAGTTACCTGTGGATAATCAGCTGGAATTTAGAAAGGAGCTGAGAGAAGATAGATCCTGTTGCTCCCAATTAATATGTGGCCTCTGTTAATTAATAGTCTAGGTATGATACCAGCTATTAAAGTATGTGACTGAATTGAATAAATCCACAGGCCCTTAATGCTTTTAGCAGTAAATAATTGCAATGACAGGAAATCTACTCCGTTAGACCGCACAATCAGAAGATCATCCTGTATTTGCCACAAAAATACAACCTAGACTTTGACTGGGACAGAAAACCACAGAGCACAGTCCTTCATTTGATAGATGTTTTCTGTAATGATGGCACCATAGAATGTTATTTGGCCTAACTGATCTGCCTTCAAATGCTACTTATTACATTTACATGTGCACGTAAAATATTAAAGCAGTATTTATGTCAGAAGCAAACATGTAATATATTGCAGTCCAATCATTAGATGTAGGGGCTGCATTATTTTTTTTAGTTTTTTAGTTTTTTCCCGTAATACTTTATAATTAGTTACAGCCAGCCCTGTCAGCGTTAAATGGTCTGTTTCATCCCTGTAAATGCAAGAGAGCTTTTCTGTTGAAAAACAACAAATTTACTGGCTTGATCACCAGGTGAAAATAAAAGCAAGGAAGCCTAAAAAAAGAAAAATATTTCAACCACTACATCCAAGTATTGATAAGCTGCAATTTAATAAATGCTTGCTCTTGGGTTTGAAACAAAATTGTTTCAAGTATAACTAAAGGCAAAACTTTTAATTTTAGACACAGTAGAGATGGATTAAAAAACCATTAGGGGGATTCACCATCTCTATTTGTCCTGTTTCATATTTGCCAAATATCCCTTTTAAACAAAAGTTTGATTTGCAATAAGATGGAGGCATAGTAGTAGTCTTTAATGTTTATGTACCCTGCGCCCCCCCCTGATCTGTATTTAGTTAGATTGGATTCTGAGCTTCTGGCTTTGGACTTTTGCCATACGAATTTCTTTAATATACTCTGTATGGATATGAAAAAGGAGGAAGGTCTACCAGATCACGTGAAATGGAATTTAGCTAGAGTTTTCAATTTCTTTGGGGGAGTTCGTTAATAATTGGCGCATAGTTAGCTTGAAATAGGTAGGAAATTGATTTATCAGCCCGTATACAGTATATGGATATGTCCTACTTAGAGAGGATTGCTGCTCAAGGGGAATACCCAAAGGGAGAATGAATAACTTAGATGCATTGACCTTATATTAAGATACACGGCTAAAAGTGTCTAGGGTGTACCTCACCGAAGCCAGGGAAGAGATGGGGTTAGATAAGATGAGAATCACATCCTCCGCAAATAGATTTATTTTTTATTCTTGCAATCTAATTTGTAGGCCTCATTTTTTTCTACCAAGAGCTTCATCATTACATAGTTACATAGTTACATAGTTACATAGTTAGTGAGGTTGAAAAAAGACATAAGTCCATCCAGTTCAACCTATGATGTGTGTGTGTGTTTGCTTTTAACCGTACATTGTATACCCCTGTATGTTGTGGTCTTTAAGGTGTCCATCCAATAGTTTTTTGAAACTATCAATGCTCCCTGCTGATACGACTGCTTGTGGAAGAGAATTCCACATTCTTACCGCTCTTACAGTGAAGAACCCCTTACGCACTTTAAGGTTAAACCGCCTTTCCTCAAGTTTTAGTGAGTGGCCATGTGTCTTATTGTATCTCCTTTCTCTGAATAGTTTGTTCCTTATGCTAGGGTCGCATATAGGTTGAATATCAAGGGTGAAAGGGGGCACCCTTGTCTCATTCCATTTGTGATATTAAAAGGGGTGGATAACATAGATGAGCAATACACTTGGGCTGATGGGCATGAATAAAGTGCTAGTATAGCTGAAAGGATATGGCCCTAGAATCTGAATTTTTGCAATGTTTGGTCTAGGTAGCCCCAGTGAACTCTGTTCGATGCCTTCTCTGCATCTAGGGACAGAAGCAGAAAAAGCACTCCACGGGATTAGGCTTAATGGATGATGTTTATCATCATACAAGTAGCGTCTGATGTTTGCCACCCTTTTATAAATCCTGACTGATCCAGGTGGATAAGGTTCATCTTACCTCTCTTAAACCCACACTCATCATTGTTGTGCAACGCATTCCGCCTTGCCCGCCTACCTGTGCGCCCTCAGCTACCGGGTGGGACACTCAAGGGGTCATCTTTATCTACAATACCATGCACTACCTGGCTGCTATGTAAGTTGGGAGTTTGGGGGTCTGGTTTCCCCCTCTCCTCCTTTCCCCCTTCCATTTTATCATCATTATGCCAATTTTTTCATTCATGTTTTATAGATCAATATCATGCATCCACTCTTGACGAAGTGGAGTTTGGATCCACGAAACGTGTTGAGTCTGTGATGCTTCGATACAGCCAATACCCCCTTATTATTTGACTACTGGATCTATTAATATTCTTACTACTATCATTATTATTTTTTGACATTTTACCTCGTTGAGTTGGTTTTATGAATGTGAAATTGGGGACTCCTTTACTATGCATTTACTATGTATTTGATTATGTACATTCCATATGTCATGTTTTATATCTGCATATACAATAAATGTGTTACTTTTCCTGCCAGCCTAGCCATGTGCCTCATTTAAAGTCCCAACCCTTCTTCTTTTTGCTTTTAAGAATAGAAGTGGAGTCTATGCGAGAGTCGGGGGAAACATTGAAGTCCCCACATCATACCGTTGCAGCTTGTTGAACTTCAAGGATCTTCTTGTGAAGTTTTCGGATGAAGCGTATATTTGTTGGATTTAGATTTTCCAGTGTCTGTTAGTTAGTTTGGCGATTCCTGTTGAATCATTGTGGTAGAGGTTGAGCACTCTGGTTGTTTGTGCTGCTCTGATCCATGGGGATTATTTCAGATGTATCCGGAACAATGCCCTATTCTTGCAAAAGACGTATCCCATTCTGCACTGAGGACACTGTATGTTTGGATCCTTTGTGGATATTCTAGCGGGTGCTATCCATTGGTATTGGATGTGATTGTTGCAGAGCGACTTGGTGATGGTGTTATGCTGCCTGCGATGGCTCAAGGTATGCTGAGAAAGGTCTGTGAAGATTTGCAGTTGGCCATAGGGGTCAGGTAGAGTGCCCAGTGCTCTGGTTTTCTGCATAAATTGTTATTTCACTTGGTAAAACTGGATCCTAAGGATTACATCTCTAGGCAGGAATGAAGGTTTTGGAAACCTGTGGATGTGGTCAATGACCAACTCAATATTTTTTGTACCTGGGAGTATGGCTTCAATCAGGCCTTGTGCATATGAGGATAGGTCAGTGGGGTGCACCGATTCCAGAATCCTGCGATTTGTGATGTTATTATAGCAGGACTTTCTTCTGTGTCTGCTATTTTGTCTTTTATCCATTTGGTGTCATGAGCCTGGCGTTCTTGAGTGTCGATAAGGTAATTCACAGTATTGGTAAAGTCACCTATGTTAGTTTTAATTTGTGAAACCCTGTCCTCCAGGGAGAACATGTCTGATTGTAGGGAGCTCCTTAGCATGTCCTTGAGTGTGAGATACAGCCCCACTCGCCCTACAGTAGGTAAGACAGCTATGGAGTCTGGCCGGGGATTTTGTATTGGTAACATAGAAGATAATTAAGAAATATGGCTCACCTCAGTGTTAATTGTTGCTGCATCTGGGCGCATTTTTTCGCCTTTGCTGGACTGCTGGAAACCGGGGTGCCCGGAGGAGATAGTGTGGGTTCCGTTCTGAAGCTTAGGGAGGTGTTAAGATTCTCCTGGTATAGAGCAGGCTGATCGGGATGTAGGAAGAGAGAGGTCGCAGGCATTTGCATGTGAGGGGCCGGCCGCGGCGCCATCCTGGCTGCACCTTGCAGTTGGCGGGTACATGTATCCCGTCAGCTTGCGGGGGAGACTTTTCTTTAAGTGACATGTTCCCTGGGTGCTTTGGGAGTGGATGCCAGGCTCGGGTGAGCTGGTAATGACAGCGGGAAGTGAGCAGTGCCAGTCATGCCCTCCGCTTTCTTTTTATCTTAAACACCCCTATACCTCTGTGTCCAGCTGGCTGTATGAAAAAAACGTCTCCATTACTTTGTGGAAAGACCTGGGGACTTGACACTGGAAGGAGTTTACCAGCTGACCTCAATAGCACACACCCTGCATCATCTACCTTCCTACGCCAAGAAACCACTACCACTCCTCATCAGGTGCACATTTTTCCTATGCAATCAGTGAATACCATTTTCACTAAATACGCAGGCAGTGATCGTTCATTTGGCAGAATGTGCAGGAGCTGAATGTGGATAGAGCTGAAATTTTGAAAATGCCTTCAGAAAATCACAGATGTGAATGGAGCCTCATTATTCTTTTGTAAACAAACTAATTTTACTTTTAAGCCCCAGTCACACTTAGCATAGTGGGAGCTTGCGTTTTTTGGCATGTTTTTCCCAAGACATGCATAGGGCATGTTTATTCAAATTGGCTGCCCTACACGTGGGAAAAAGTTGCTCATGGGACATTTTGGCATGTTGTGGGTTGCAAGTTTTTTACTGAGCGTTTTTCTTCATTTTTCGCATGTTCATTCATGTGGCCAAATGTGTGTTTGCTTCTTTGTTTGGTGTACCGTTAACAAATAATGGCATAGAAAGTACAACTAGTTCATTTTAGGTGCATAAAAGGTGGCTATACACTCTGATTGATCGATTCTCTGTACGATCTCCTTTAAATTTACCAAAACTTTGAAATAGGAGGACACACCATTCACTCTGTATCCAATCAGGCCAATATAGTTGAAAGTGAATCTAAAGGGGTTTGTACAATCAGTAAGTATAGTGTATGGTGAGCTTTACAGAACCCAGGACATACTTTTTCTGTTTTCAATATTACAGCTACAGTATCTTACAAAAGTGAGTACACCCCTCACATTTTTGTAAATATTTTATTTTATCTTTTCATGTGACAACACTGAAGAAAAGACACTTTGCTACAATGTAATTAGTGAGTGTACAGCTTGTATAACAGTGTAAATTTTCGCTCCCCTCAAAATAACCCAACACAAAGATTATTGTCTAAACCACTGGGAACAAAAGTGAGTACATCCCTAAGTTAAAATGTCCAAATTGGGTCCAAAGTGTCAATATTTTGTGTGGCCACCATTATTTTCCAGCACTGCCTTAACCCTCTTGGGCATGGAGTTCACCAGAGCTTCACAGGTTGCCACTGGAGTCCTCTACCACTCCTCCATGATGACATCACTGAGCTGGTGGATGCTGGAGACCTTGTGCTCCTCCAGCTTCCATTTGAGGATGCCCCACAGATGCTCAATAGGGTTTAGGTCTGGAGACATGCTTAGCCAGTCCATCACCTTTACCCTCAGCTTCTTTAGCAAGACAGTGGTCACCCTGGAGGTGTGTTTGGGGTCGTTATCATGTTGGAATACTGCCCTGCGGCCCAGTCTCCGAAGAGAGGGGACCATGCTCTGCTTCTGTATGTCACAGTACATGTTGCCATTCATGGTTCTCTCAATGAACTGTAGCTCCCCAGTGCCAGCAGCACTTACACAACCCCAGACCATGACAGTCCCACCACCATGCTTGACTGTAGACAAGACACACTTGTCTTTGTACTCCTCACCTGGTTGCCACCACACACGCTTGACACCATCTGAACCAAATAAGTTTATCTTGGTCTCATCAGACCACAGGACATACAAATGACATAACGTGAATTATAGGAAGAATATATATATATATACACTGTATACACACACAAGTGAAACAAAACAAAAGTCCAATCATATAAAATAGTCCATATTCCACAGTGGAAAATATTAGTGAACTGTAGGGTCTTGACATTCGCCCAAAATATGTGCTTAGAAAAGAGTGAAAAGATATTGAGTCCACCTACAGTGAAAAGTATAATGGATAAAGTGCTCCTCTGCCACCTTTCAAATACACTCACCGGAAATCAATAGAAAAATAGCCTTGATTAAAATCCCATCGAGAGCTGGATAACCATCCTGTTCTGCAAGGACATCACCTCGGTCACGATGTACTGCGTGTGCTCTATGAACGCTCATCAAATAGAGCCAATAGTGCTTATATAGTGTAGCATTTATTAACCGCTCAAAGAGTTATACTGCGGCAGGCAACCGCTCCTGCGCGTACCGCCGTAGGTATACCCCCCACTCGTCAGCTGGGATCCCGATGCACGGGGCAGGTGGCTCTGATCTGGCTATATAGGAACACAGGTCTCTGTGATCATTTCACAAGACACGCCCCCCACAGTTAGAAACACGCCCCTAGGTACATATTTAACCTCTTGATCACTTACTGTGTTAACCCCTTCCCTGCCAGTGTCATTATTACAGTAACAGTGCATATTTATAGCACAGATTACTGTAGTAATGTCACTGGCCCCTCCAAAAGTGTCAGAAATGTCAGTCAGGGGTCCGTTTTATCTGCCGCAATGTCGCAGTCCCACAAAAAATCACAGATCGCTGCCATTACTAGTAAAAAAAAAAAACAATAAAAATGACATAAATTTTTCCAGTAGTTAGTAGACGTGATAACTCTGTGCAAACCAATCAAAATACGCTTATTGTGATTTTTTTTTTTTTACAAAAATATGTAGCAGAAAAAAAATTGGCCTACAGTGTTAAAAAAAATTAGATTTTTACATTTTTTTTTTTGGGAATGTTTTATAGCAGAATGTGAAAAATATTGTGTTTTTTCAGAATTGTCGCTCTTTTTTTGTATATAGCGCAAAAAATAAAACTCATACAGGTGATCAAATACCACCAAAAGAAAGCTCTTTTTGTGGGAAAAAAAGAAAATCACTTTTATTTAGGTACAGCGTTGCACACATTGTCCGTTAATATAATGCAGTGCCGAATTGCAACATATGGCCTGGTCATTAAAGGGGCAAATCCTTCCGGTCCAGAAGTGGTTAAAAAGGTTGAAGTAAAAGTACATGTACATGTCATGAAGATATTTGGCCAGTAACTGACATCAGATAGACCAGCGTTCCAAATCAAAAAGTAAGGCGGTCAGACGCCAGTGTGTAGGCCCCTCCAAACGCGTTTCGTGTCAAAACACGTTATCACGGGGATCTGCCTACAGTTCACTGATATTTTCCACTGTGGAATATGGACTATTTTATATGATTGGACTTTTGGTTTGCTTCACTAGCACATATATGTATATATTTATATATATATATATATATTTATAATTCATGTTATGTTTTTTGCATTTTAGTGCTGCACTTACTTTTTACATTATTTAGGAGGTTATATATGCAAATTTTTGTGCTAGCGGCTTTGGCCTCATAGCGCTCACTTGGTACACGTTTTTGCAGACCACAGGACATGGTTACATTAATCCATGCCTTTACATAGTTACGTAGTAAAGACAGTGGTCACCCTGGAGTGGTACACGTTTTTGCAGACCATAGGACATGGTTCCATTAGTCCATGCCTTTAGTCTGCTTGTCTTCAGCAAACTGTTTGCGGGCTTTCTTGTGCATCACCTTTACTGTAGAAGAGGCTTCCTTCTGGGATGATGGGATGACAGCCATGCAGACCAATTTGATGCAGTGTGCGGCGTGTGGTCTGACAGGCTGACCCCGCCCCCCATCTTTTAAACCTCTGCAGAAATGCTGGCAGAACTCATACGTCTATTTCCCAAAGACAACCTCTGGATATGACACTGAGCACATGCACTCAACTATTTTGGTCGACCATGGTGAGGCCTGTTCTGAGTGGAACCTGTCCTGTTAAACCGCTAACTGGTCTTGGCCACCGTGCTGCAGCTCATTTTCAGGGTCTTGGCAATCTTCTTATAGCCTAGGCCATTTTTATGTAGAGCAACAATTCTTTTTTTTAGATCCTCAGAGAGTTCATTGCCATGAGGTGCCATGTTGAACTTCCAGTGACCAGTATGAGAGAGTGAGAGCGAAAACACCAAATTTACCATAACTGCTCCCCATTCACACCTGAGACCTTGTAACACTAACGAGTCACATGACACCGGGGAGGGAAAATGGCTAATTGGGCCCAATTTTGACATTTTCACTTAGAGGTGTACTCACTTTTGTTGCCAGCAGTTTAGACATTACTGGATGTGTGTTAAATTATTTTGAGTGGACAACAAATTTACACTGTTATACAAGCTGTACTCTCACTACTTTACATTGTAGCAAAGTGTAATTTCTTCAGTGTTGTCACATAAAAAGATATAATAAAATGTTTAAAAAAATGTGAAGGGTGTACTCCCTTTTGTGATATACTGTGTCTACATAGGCTGTTATCTGATCGCTCAGTTCTTGAACACTCTGCCAAATGAACGATCTATGGCTGTGTATTTAGTGAGAATGGTGTTCACTGATTGCATTAGTAAAACATGCACCCGATGAGGGGTGATAATGATTTCTTGAAGTAGGAGGGTAGTTGATGCAGGGTGTGTGCTAATGAGATCAGATGGTAAACTCCATCTTTGTCAAGTCCCAAGGTCAGTCCAGGAAGTAATGGAGATGTTTTTTAACCTCTTTAAGACCGCCCACAGCAGATGTACCGCAGCAGGCAGCTGCTCCTGCACAAAACGCCGTAACTGTACGTCGGCCGCGAGCAGGTTAGGGGGCGAACGCGCGCTGCATTGTATATACAAAGTTGTATGTTAGGTAGTCTTGACAACTGCACTCCATATGCTAATACAGTATGTTGCAAATTACATGTTCTGACAACTGCACTTCACACATTGTGTTGTATGTCACATAGGTCCAATCTATGCTGTACAAACATATTCCTACTGCAGCAATCTGTAAACCACCCTGCACATTACATTTTCCTTACTAAGGTATTTATTGTCTCAATTGATGTTGGTTGTGAAGTATTCCCCAATTGTGTTAATTATGGTTTTTTTTAATCACTTCAAGACCGGACTGTTTCAATCCCTTTCTACCCATGACGACATTTTCAGATTCCAGTGCTGTCACATCATGCAACACTGTACCAATTTTTTTTTTTAGCTATAGAAAGAGTAAAAAAGACCAAAACATTCGAAAAAAATGTCTTTGCTTCTGTTATACAATTTTGTAAATAAATAATCTTTCTTCATAAATTTAGGCCAAAATGTATACCGCTGTATTTCTTTGGTAAAAATATCTCAAATCAGTGTATATTATTTAGTCTGTGTGAAAGTTACAGAGTCTACTGTACAAACTATGGTACATATATTTGAAAACTGATCAGTCCTGATGTTCTGACCACCCATCTCATTTCTTGATGCCCTAAAATGCCAGGACAGTACAAATATCCCCCAAATAACCCCTTTTTTGGAATGTAGAAAGCAGTGGCGGCTGGTGCTCCATGGGCCAAGGGGGGAGCGGCAGACCGACTGCACCATATCCCTCCCCCAGACCACACCAGGCCGCACACCACCCCCCAGCGAGACAGGGGAGACAGGATAGGAGAGGACAGGCAGGGCCCCCCACCGCTCAGTCACTCTGCCTAGATGCAGCAGGAGGCGGCGGCGGCTTCGGCTTCTTCCATCTTCTGCGTCTCCTCCCCCCTCCTCCATGCCCAATGGCATGGCTTTTCCTTTCGGACAATCGGGAACGGGTCTCAAAACCCGCTTCCTGATTGGCCAGGGGGAGGATCCTTGTGACAATAGTGAATTTTCATTCGCTATTGTTCACACAACTGGGTCGGTCTCGAGGCGCACTCCTCTGCGCCCCGAGCCCACCCTTTTTTTTTTTTGCCTGTGAGAGCCTCTGACTCTAATCCAGAGATGTATAGTAACTAAGTAGAACTACTATACTACTGTACTTAAGTACCGAAAGGCAGTATCTGTACTTTCCTGGAGTATAATTTTTTTCTCCTACTTCCACTTTTACTTCACTACATTTTTTCGATGATTTCAATACTTCTACTCCAATATTTTTTTTGTGCTGCATAGTTAATCGTTACTATTATAAAATTACCACTGCCAGAACAGTAGATGGCAGGTTTCATGAAGCTCAAAACATGTGTATTATCAGCGCATACGAAAATAAATGCTACTGTATGCATAAATAAAAGCTGCATTTGAAATAATAAAAACAATATGATGTTCAAACTTTTGACTTCTTTCTTTAATAACTACATAACACAGTACTTGTACTTTTACTTTCAGTACTTGAGTAGCAATTTTATTTTCAAAACTACTAGTACTTTTACTTTCAGTACTTGAGTAGCAAAATTTTTAACAAAACTACTTGCAATACTTAAGTACAAAAAATGTTGAATACTTTAGTACTTCTACTCAAGTCACTTTTTGATCGAGCCCTTCCACTTCTACTCAAGTCACTTTTTGATTGAGCACTTGTACTTTTACTCAAGTATGGGTTTCGAGTACTTTATACAACTCTGCTCTAATCACATGGTTAAAAAAAAAAAAAATAAGCCCCATTGAACTCCATGCGTCTGGCGCCCCGCATGTAGATTAGGGGGCCAGACGCATGGATAGGGGGGAGGCGCCCCTGCACCCCATATGACCAGCTGCCATTGGTAGAAAGTCCAACATATTTAGTAAGAGGCATGGTGAGTTTTTAAGGTTTTTTTTGCCACAATTGTTTTTAAAATATTTTTTTTTCACAAAATTGTTATTTTAACTTTTATGGTGAAAATGAACCTGACTGTTGCTTGTGGCACAGAAATCAAGGTACAATTTGTGGATACAAGTAACATGTGTGCCGTGTTCCTAGTAGGCCACTTCTACTGCTAGACATGATATGGCCATGTTCACTATTCAACAAGTTTCCCAGTATGCATCAATCTTAGCAACATACATGTCTGCAGAGTTTCATAATTGAGAAGTAACAATCACTAATATTTTTTTCACGTTTTTCACAATTTAAATCAGGATTCTCACTGAAGTACTCACCTTTCAGAGATGCTACATGTGACAGTGCTTGAGCATAGCTGGCAGTGTTTAAGATTGCACCAGGAAGACAAGAAGGAAAGAATGATGCTGCTGGAGCCACTGTCCTGTCATGACTTAGACACCTATGTGACACAGGATACATAAAGATGTGTTAACACAGTACAGCTTCAAGGATTCAGATAATCATGTTTCTGCTAACAGAACTTCATACAGTGTCTTGAAAAAGTATTCATACCCCTTGACACTTTACACATTTTGTCTTGTTACCACCAAAAACGTAAATTTATTTTTATTGGGGTGGTATGTGATGGACCAACATAAAGTGACACATAATTGTGAAGTAGAAGGAAAATGATAAATGGTTTTCACATTTTTTAACAAATTAATGTGTGAAAAGTGTGGCATGCATTTGTATTCAGCCCCCCGGAGTCAATCATTTGTAGAATCACCTTTTGCTGCAATTACAGCTGCAAGTCTTTTTGGGGATATCTCTACCAGCTTTGCACATCTAGGAGAATAAAATATTTGTCCATTCTTCTTTGCAAAATAGCTCAAGCTCTGTCAGATTGGATGGAGTGTCTGTGAAGAGCAATTTTCAAGTCGTGCCACAGATTCTCAATTGGATTTAGGTCTGGACTTTGACTGGGCCATTTTAACACATGAATATACTTTGATATAAACCATTCCATTGTAGCTCTGGGCTCTGGCTGTGTGTTTAGGTTTGTTGTTCTGCTGGAAGGTGAACCTCTGCCCCAGTCTCAAGTCTTCTGCAGACTCTAACAGGTTTTCTTCTAAGATTTCCCTGTATTTGGCTCCATCCATCTTCCCATCTACTCTGACCAGCTTTTTTGTCCCTTCTAAAGAAAAGCATCCCCACAACATGATGTTGCAACCACCATTTTTCACGTTGAGGATGGTGTGTTCATTGTGATGTGCAGTGTTATTTTCCGCCACACATAGTGTTTTGCTTTTAGGCCAAAAAGTTCAATTTTGGTCTCATCTGACCAGAGCACCTTTTTCTACATGTTTGCTGTATCCCCCACATGGCTTCTCACAAACTGCAAATGGGACTTCTTATGGCTTTTTTTCAACAATGGCTTTCTTCTTGCCACTCTTCCATAAAGGCCAGATTGGTGAAGTGAATGACTAAAAGGTTGTCCTGTAGACAGATTCTCCCACCTGTGCTGTGGATCTCTGCAGCTCCTCCAGAGTTACCAGGGGCCTCTTGGTTGCTTCTCTGATTAATGATCCTTGCCAGTTTAGGTGGATGGCCATGTTTTGGTAGGTTTGCAGTTGTACCATACTCTTTCCATTTTTGGATGATGGATTGAACAATGCTCCATGAGATGTTCAAAGCTTGGGATATTATTTTATAACCTAACCCTGCTTTTACCTTCTCCACATCGTTATTCCTGACCTGTCTGGTATGTTCCCTGGCCTTCATGATGCTGTTTTTTCACTAAGGTTCTCTACAATCTTCTGAGGGCTTCACAGAACAGCTGTATTTATACTGAGATTAAATTACACACAGGTGGACTCTATTTACTAATTAGGTGACCTCTAAAGGAAATTGGTTCCACTAGATTTTAGTTAGGGGTATCAGAGTAAAGGGCAGTGTTTCCAACCGCCTATATATTTATGGGCAGCCCATAAAAACAGGGCTCTTTTCTCCTGCCGGCAAATGCCCATAGCAGGAGAAAAGTGCCAGTAAAACAATCCCTGCAGCGGCACGGTCAGAACTGCACATGCGCGGCACGCAGTTCTGGAAATCTCCAATTCTTGGAGTCACTGTCAGACTCTCTCGGATGAGTCCTGCCTTCGCCCGCCCCCATGTGATGTAATTTTTCCCACCAGTGCTGCCACATCTCCCCCATCCTATAAATAGCCAGGAGCCAAGTGGGTGGACGCTGGATGGAGGACAATATGGCGGTGGAGTTGGCAGAGCAGAGCGGAGTGGACACAGAGCAGAGCAGACTGGTAGTGAGTGGCACTGGGAGTGGGATCAGACTGGGAGGGCGACAACAGAATAGTTAACCTGCATGTAAATAGATGACATTGGTCCACAGTAATTCAAAAGGTGTGAGATTGTCAAACTGTGCAAGTTTAGAAAATCAAATCAAGGCACAGCAAATGAAAAATGTGTGTGGGATTTTTACATGTTTCACCAGTATCTCCAAAAAAATCTGTGTGTGGATTTAGGATCTGGAAACATCTATTGTATACTAAGTGAAATATACTTTTACATGCCCCCCTCATCTGACCTGCTGTGAGTGCACTGCTCCCTCCAGTCCACTATGTGGGACTGGGAGATGCTTGCTTCTTGCTGCAGTGCTAGGTAAGAGAGAGTGGGGGGGTTAAGGAAATTGGTTGGGCTAAGGCAGTGTGGAGCACTGGTCTGGACTGGAGCTGCCTGAGAGACACTGGCTTTGCTGATGGCACTGTAAAAAATGAATTCATATACAGTAAAACCTTGGATTGCGAGCATAATTCGTTCTGGAAACATGCTTGTAATCCAAAGCACTCTTATATCAAAGCAAATTTCCCCATAAGAAATAATGGAAACTCAGATGATTTGTTCCACAAATCCTTCAGTTTATAGTCTATATACAAAGATTATAGCAATGTGATAGGTTGTGTAACCATAAAATGTCCATCCACAATATGCAGCCTTCCCAAGGGGATTAGAAGCAAAATCTAGCAGAGCTACAGAATATAAGAGAGATGAGAGGCGCCTCTAAGTGTAGCAATATGGTTACATTTAATGAAGGTTCAACATTTAGCAACTCACATGGTTGATGATTTAAATAGGCACACCTAAGTATGCAGGCATCCGGGGTAAAGCTGTCCACATAGACCATCTTCTGAACCACCGGCTCTCACCACTGTCAGTCTGCAATCGTGACCGGGAAGAATAGCCTGCAGTAGAGTGATCTGAAAGTGAGGCTTTGAATCACTCGTGGAGTGCAGTGTGGAAGGGATGATGAAGATGGCTGTGCAGAGGATGGTCTATGTGGACAGCTTTACCCCAGATGCCTGCATTCTTAGATGTGCCTCCTTTAATCATCAACCACGTGAGTTGCTAAATATTGAACCTTCATTAAATGTAACCATATTGTTACACTTTAGAGGCTCCTCTCTTCTTTTTTATACATGACGCTACTTGTATATCAAGACATCGCTTGTATATCAAGTCAAAATTTATTTAAAAAATTTGCTTGTCTTGCAAAGCGCTCTCAAACCAAGTTACTCTCAAACCAAGGTTTTACTGTATATTTTTAATGGTGCACTTAAATGTGAGGCACTAGTCTCTACTGGTCTTTGTGTGTGTGTGTGTGTGTGTGTGGGGAGGGGGGGGGAGCACAGCGGTCTCTGTGTGGGGGCAAAGCAGTCACTCTCTGTGTGGGCGCAAAGTGTCTCTCTCTCTCTCTCTCTCTCTATGTATGGGGGCAAAGTAGCCTCTCTCTGTCTCTCCCTCTCTCTTTTTCTGGGGGCAAAGCCGTCTGTGGCCTGTGTTGGGGACAGTCTTTCTGTTTTATATGTAGATTTTCCTGGGCTCTCCTCCACCCCACTGTGACCAGCCTGCTCCTTCCAGCCAGCCATCTTGGACCAGCCTGCTCCTTCCAGCCAGCCGTCTTGGACCAAGTTACTGCCCTGTGCAAAGGGCTACCTGCCTTTAAATACCACAGCTACATATTACGGTAAGTACACAACTAGTTTTGTGGGGGGTTGTCGTGGACCACCAACCTGCTCCTTCCAGCCATCTTGGACCCCCAACCTGCTCCTTCCAGCCATCTTGATCCACCAGCTTGCTCCTTCCAGCATCTTGGACCACCAGCCTGCTCTCAACAGCCATCTTGTCTTGGACCACCAGCCTGCTTCTTCCACCCATCTTGGACCACCAGCCCGCTCCTTCCAGTCATCTTGGACCACCAACCTGCTCCTTCCAGCCGTCTTGGACCACCAGCCTGCTCCTTCCAGCCATCTTGTACCACCTATCTGCTCCTTCCAGTCATCTTGGACCACCAGCCTGCTCCTTCCAGCTGTCTTGGACCAAGTTATTGCCCTTGACAAAGAGCTACCTGCCAGCCAATACCACAGCTACATATTACCGTAAGTACACAACTCATTTTGTGTTTTTTTTTTTCATCATTTCGGTGCTATAGTCTCATTTTAGGTTTTCTCCCTCCTGTTTTTATATAGGTAGATTTTACCAGACTTGCCGTCTTCGGCAAGCTTGCTCCTTCCAGCCAGCCGTCTTGGGCCAGCCTGCTCCTTCCAGCCATCTTGGACCAAGTTACTGCCCTGGGCAAAGGGCTACCTGCCTGCAAATACCACAGCTACATATTGCAGTAGGTACACAACTTGTTTTGTGGGTTTTTTTTATCAATTAGGTGCTATATTCTCATTTTATGTTTTCTCCCTCCTGTTTTTGTATGGATAGATCTTCCTAGACTTGCCATCTTGCACCAGCCTGCTCCTTTACCCATCTTGGACCACCAGCCTGCTCCTTCCAGCCATCTTGGACCACCAGCCTGCTCCTTCCAGCCATCTTAGACCACCAGCCTGCTCCTCCCGACGTCTTGGACCAGCCTGCTCCTTCCAGCCGTCTTGGACCAGCTAGCTCCTTCTAGTCATCTTGGACCACCAGCCTGCTCCTTCCAGCCATCTTGGACCACCAGCCTGCTCCTTCCAGCCTTCTTGGTCCAGCCTGCTCCCTCCAGCCGTCTTGGACCAGTTTGCTCCTTCGAGCCATCTTGCACCGGCCTACTCCTTCCAGCCATATTGGACCAGCCTGCTCTTTTCAGCCATCTTGGACCAGTCTGCTGCTTCCAGCAAGAGCCAGTCATCTTGGACCAAGTTATTGCCCTAGGCACAGGGCTACCTGTCTGCAAATACCCCAGCTACATATTACGTTAAGTACACAACTTGTTTTGTGGGGAAGGGAAGGGTTTATCCTTTAGGTGCTATATTCTCATTTTAGGTTTTCTCCCTCCTGTTTTTATATGGGTATATTTTCCTAGACTTGCGGTCTTGGACCACCAGCCTTCTCCTTCCAGTCATCTTGGATCAGCCTGCTCTTTCTAGCCATCTTGAACCAAGTTAGAGTTGGCTACCTGCCTACAAATTCCACAGCTACAAACTCTTGTGAGCATACACTACAGTAACATCTTATGGTAAGTACACTAATTCGTTTTGGTTTTGTTTAGCATTTAGAGGCTATATCTCATTTCAGGTTGTATTGGTTGATTTTCCTGAACCACCACCATCCACCACAGTGACCTCTGGAATTGACTCCAACGCCGTCTTCTGGTTAGTGCATGTCAATTTGAAAGTCTTTTTTTTTTTGGTTTACACACTCATCAGTTTTGCGTTGATTTTTTTTTTTCTCCCCTAGAAATCAACATATTGAGAAGATAGCCAGCTGTATGGCTCTACAGCTGACACCACCACCAGATTAGAGAAAATTATCTACTAAACTGTAAGTGGTCTTTGTATTATACTAACACCACACACATTTTAGGAAAAATGGGCAACACACAGACAACGTGATTTTTTTTTTTTGTAGACACCTACCTGCAGAACTTCACAGGTGATGCCTCTCAGTGCTAAAAAACTTTCCATAAGTTCCTGTGATCAGGTTGCATGAACAGCTTTTGGTTAGTTTCCTCAGGCAGGCTTCTGCAGCACACAAGGTCATTTTTATGTGCTAGCTCACCTTGTAATCAACACCTTTCAGGGCTTCTGTTGGTCATAGGTTGCACTGTCTGTACTCTGCAGTTCCACTTTAAACATGGAAGAGGCACCACTTAATGCAAAGAAACCTCACAAAGTTAGGCTTTGTTCCTTTGTTGCTTCTTGGCTGACAGATGTTCAGTTCAAATACTGGTTAAGAGCAGATGCTGAATCAAAACAAAATGCAAAATGTCGGTGGTGCAAAAAAAGTGTTTAGCATTGGATATGGGGGTGTTCGTGATGTACGCAGCCATTGCACAAGTTCAAAACACAAGGATATTGCTGCAGCTAGGCAAGTCAACGCTGGCATTGTTAGTTTTTATACTAACGCCACCAGCTCCAGCAGTGTTGGCTCATAAGAAAAGGACTACTGAATCTGAGCTAAAAATAGTCAATTTTCTTGCACAAAAAAATTTGCCATTAAGTTTGTTAGATTATCTTACTGATAATGTCACTGACTGGTTTCCAGACTCCAAAATAGCAAAATCCATCAATAGTAAGTGAACTAAAGGTTCCATGTTGGTTAAGAATGTCATTGCTAAGTGTCTCAAAGAGGAGTTGTGCAAAAGGCTTACATAATGTCACTTTTCATTACCGATTGACGGAACTACTGACATATCAACAAGCAAAAAATTAGCTATGGTTGTCATTTATTTTGATGAAGAGCTGGTAGAACCCAATACCAGTTCTACCGCCTCCTTGATTGCACTGAAGCAACTGCTGGTGTTTTTTTTTTGAGCAGATTAAACAATCTTTTCTGGAAGATGGTATACCACTAAGAAATGTAATAGTTTTTAAAACAGATGGTGCAAGTGTAATGGTTGGTCCTAGAAACTCTGTACTATCCCGCTTCAAAGTAGAGCAGTCTTATATTTTTCACATTCACCGCATTCTGAATCAATATGATGCCCTGTTAAGTTATTTTCAGTCAAGTGATGATACTGATCGCTTGGTAACTGTGGACAGAATAAGCATTAAGCTACAGGATCCTATCGCTAAGTGCTACTTTTTTTGTCTTCAAGCAGTTTTGCCATAATTCACAAAGTTCAATAAAAGTTTCGAGAGCAATTCACCTATGTTACCTGACTTGTACTTTACGTACTGCCAACTGCTGAAAAGTCTTATGGGCTACTTTATCAGGCCAGACCTGTTGGTTTCCATTCAAAATGATGCACTGATTCAGTTGACCACACTAATAGTGCAAACTTCAAATCAACTGATTTTTATTGGCTACCAAACAAGAGAACATTTATCTACAGTAGATGATTTGTCAGCTGTTCACCAGTTTATGGTGCAAGATATTTTACACAAGAGCTGTAACTGTAATTAAAAAACAGATGCCCATTGGAAACCAAATCATTTAGCTGTTGTCTTTACTAAAACATTTAAACAGGTCTACTGTAAATTCTGGAGACATTATAGAACTTGCCAAGCATTTTCCACAAATTGTTCCCTGATCTGAGTTTGACGCACTGCATACTGGATTTTAAGAATACCAAGTGACAGGTTTTAGTGATGATCCTCAGACTCACACTTATGATTCCTATTGGCACATGGTAGGACAAAGCTGTAGTATCGATCTGGACAGTCTGAAAATACCTAAATTCCCACATCTAGTTAAATTTGCAAAAACTCTGCTTTCCCTTCCCCATGGAAAAGCTGAGGTAGAATGTGTGTTCTCCTCTGTAAAGTTAATGAAAACTGATCACAGGAACAATCTTTCCACTCCAATGTTGGAAGGACTCTTGTCAGTAAAGAGTGGCCCAGGAAAGATTACTGAACACATCATTGAAAAGGTTGATGTCACAATGTATGTCCACAAGGTTGACACTTTATTAAACTGTAAACATAAGCCACTGTGTGTGTCTTCTGCTGCTGGTAAGGATAAAGTTGGGGTGATGATGATGGTGGAGGAAGAAGAATGACTGCAGAAGAAGATCTATTTAATTCCTTTCGGATGTACAACACATTTTAGAAGACCGGAATATTCTGTTCTATTACATTTTTTTCAAACATGGATTACTGTTTACAATGTAAAATTATGGGGATAACTGTCTCCACAAAAGCTGCTAAATGTGTCTTTGCAAAAAAGTAATTTTGCTTCGGTTTTTCAAAGCAGTTATCTGTCACTATGTTAGGAAAGTTCACACTTTGTTGTATTGTCAAAGGGGCAAAAATGACAAATTTACAAAATAGCAGTTAAATAATATGCACTGTTACAGTATAAATGACACTGGCAGGGAAGGGGTTAAATGTATGCCTATGTGCTTACTCACTGTGTGTGTGTGGGGGGGGGGGGGGGGGTTCTGTGACAGGCATAGACAGATCGCAGTTTCTTCTGATCTGTCCCTGCCTGTCTGAGAGAAGATCTGCCTGCTTTGTTTACATAAGCAGGCAGGTCTTACATTAGCAGGCGGTCCTTCTCTCCGTTTCGATCCTGCTCTCCTTCTGCAGCCCGCCTCCTGCTGTGTCTAAACACAGCGCGCGCTGCCGAAACCACATGCACTCCAGTCGCTTAGTACTATATGACTGGACGCAGCCGAGTCGTCCTGCCACAGTAAAAAAACGTTGGGTGGTCGGCAAGGGGTAAAAATTAAATGTTTGTAAGTTTTGGAAATGCCAGTAAAAACTTAAAAAAAGTAAATTTTGGGTGTTGTGTCAGTGAATTTTAATCTGATAGGTTGGCAACACTGGTAAAGGGGGCTGAATACAAATGCATGCTACACTTTACAGATATATATTTGTAAAAAAAGTTTAAAACCATTTATCATTTTCCTTTCATCTCACAATTATGTGTCACATAAAATCCCAATAAAATAGATTTACGTTTTTGGTTGTAACATGAAAAAAATTTGGAACATTTCAATGGGTATGAATACTTTTTCAAGGCACTGTAATGTTACGCTGTTAGAATCTGCAAGGAAAACTTTAAAACTTTAAAAAGCAGAATTTAGTGAATTGGGTACACCTAAGCAGGACCGAAAGTAGGGGGGGGGGGGCAGGGGGGGGGGGGACGTGTGCCCTGGGCAGGGCATTGCAAGGGGCTCCGCAGCTGGTACCAATCCTCCTGCAGCAGTTGAAAGGCCGCTTCGTCCTCTCTACCTTGGTGATTCCTTGGGAGGAGTTTTTTCTCTGATCTATGCCTTTCCTCCGGTTCAGCTGCTGCCATATTTGCTACGCAGAATCCAGGTAGAGGGGAAACGAGTAATCCTGGTGCCTTCAGCATGGCCAAGGAGGTTTTGGTATGCAAAAATTCAAAAATTGGCAGTGGCAAGGCCTTGGGTTCTTCCACTACATCAAGACCTGCTCCCTCAATGTCCGATATTCCACCCTGCTTTACAGTCTCTAAATTTGACGGCTTGGCTATTGAAGCCTTGATTTTGAAAGAGCAGGGTATATATGGCCTTGCAGTTTCTACCCTGATAAATGCTAGAAGACCAGTCTCTAGAGGCATTTATTACAAAGTCTTTAAATCCTTACATTACTTGGTGTGAGGCCAGTAAATGGCATCCTCGCAAATATGTCTTTGGGAAAATTCTAGCCTTCTTGCAAGTAGGGGTAGATATGAAATTAGTCTTAGGCACTATTATGGGTCAAATTTCATCCTTATCTGTGTTTTTCCAGAGACCGATTGATTTGCATTCCTTAGTTCAAACCTTCGTTCAAGGGGTGCTACGTATGCTTCCACCAGTGAAGTCACCATTTTGTCCTTGGGATCTAGATTTGGTGCTGGCAGTTTTACAGAAACAGTCTTTTGAGCCCATGTGGCATATACAGTGCCTTGCGAAAGTATTCGGCCCCCTTGAACTTTTCGACCTTTTGCCACATTTCAGGCTTCAAACATAAAGATATAAAACTGTAATTTTTTGTGAAGAATCAACAACAAGTGGGACACAATCATGAAGTGGAACAAAATTTATTGGATATTTCAAACTTTTTTAACAAATAAAAAACTGAAAAATTGGGCGTGCAAAATTATTCAGCCCCCTTAAGTTAATACTTTTGTAGCGCCACCTTTTGCTGCGATTACAGCTGTAAGTCGCTTGGGGTATGTCTCTATCAGTTTTGCACATCGAGAGACTGAAATTTTTGCCCATTCCTCCTTGCAAAACAGCTCGAGCTCAGTGAGGTTGGATGGAGAGTGTTTGTGAACAGCAGTTTTCAGTTCTTTCCACAGATTCTCGATTGGATTCAGGTGTGGACTTTGACTTGGCCATTCTAACACCTGGATATGTTTATTTGTGAACCATTCCATTGTAGATTTTGCTTTATGTTTTGGATCGTTGTCTTGTTGGAAGACAAATCTCCGTCCCAATCTCAGGTCTTTTGCAGACTCCATCAGGTTTTCTTCCAGAATGGTCCTGTATTTGGCTCCATCCATCTTCCCATCAATTTTAACCATCTTCCCTGTCCCTGCTGAAGAAAAGCAGGCCTAAACCATGATGCTGCCACCACCATGTTTGACAGTGGGGATGGTGTGTTCAGGGTGATGAGCTGTTTTGCTTTTACGCCAAACATAAAGTTTTGCATTATTGCCATAAAGTTCGATTTTGGTTTCATCTGACCAGAGCACCTTCTTCCACATGTTTGGTGTGTCTCCCAGGTGGCTTGTGGCAAACTTTAAACAACACTTTTTATGGATATCTTTAACCTCCCTGGCGGTATGATTCTTTTGGATTTTAGGTGCTGAAAGCGGTACCATTATTTTGCATGTAATTCTTGTGAATGAGCAGCCCAAACCAACTGTATACATTTATTATATATAGTATATATATATTGTGACAGGAAGTCAGGTAAATCTGGGAATGTAGTCACTGAGAGGAGACACATTCCCACCTGCTTTGAAAAGTTCACTGATACTATAGGGTGTTGGCTGCAAAAAGAGCCAGCAGGAAGTTGAAAACCATTCAGCTGTTCAGAATGAGGAGATCAAGGACTCTATAATTTGTCCAGAAAAAATCTATTGACTGCTGCCTCCTGTCGCCGTGTAGGCTGGGAGAGGAGGACAGACATACGTGTACCTCCCGACGCCGTGTGGGCATGGGAGAAGGACTGCTGCCGCCTGTCGCCGTGTGGGCTGGGAGAGGGGGACAGTCGGATGTGTGCCTCCCGACAAGCTGGTGAGCATGGGAGAAGACCCCCTACAGCGATGTGAAGCTAAGGAGGGTAACCACGAGTGAAGACGTCTCAAAGGTGAGAAGACAAAGTGTTCCATGTGAAGAGTGTGAAGAGTAAAGGGACCTGTTAAATGAACTGTGTTCAATGTGAAGAATCTGAAGAGTAAAGGATCCTGTTATAAATGAACATGTGTTGATGTGAAAGAAACAAAGGGACATGTTCAATGGACAATGTTTGTGCTGTGTGAAAAGCAAACAAATGGACATTTGAGTGTCTGCTGTAGGATCAGCAGTGTCGGCCCAACAGTAGGTTGGAAAGACTTCTTAGGTAGGTTCCAGCGTGAGAAGGTAGCCGCCCACAGAGGCAAGGATTTATTTTGTCTTTTATTTTATTTTGGCTGTTTTGACGCTTGCAATTGTGTGAAGTAAATTGCATGAATAAATCAGTCTTGTTTTCAACCTCTGCTCGGCTATCTCTCTGTGAAAACGCACCCCCAAAGGGGTCATCCACACCCGCCACCGAGCTAATCCCTTACATATGGTGGAGGTATGCAGTGGGCATAAGCAGAGATCCCTGCAAGGAAGTGCAAATGTTTGATGAACTTTATCTGGTGCATGAGATTGCACAATCTAGGTGTGCAGGAGAGAAGATCCTGACAGAAAAAAAAAAGTGTTTTAAAGAGACAGCGGTCTCAAAATTATTTGATGAACTTTGTTGTGTCTGGTGCAAGTGACTGCACAAACTGTGTGTGCAGGAAAAGAGATCTTGCAAGAGAGAGAAAAACTACATGTGTTAAAGAGACAGTGGTCTGAAAATTTTTTGCTGGACTGTGAAAAATTTGTGGAGTTATTGAAGATGGGGCGATCCAAACGCCTGAAAAATGCAAAGATAGATGAAATGAGAGACCGGATTCTATGGATGGAGGGGATGTTACCGTCTGAACCAGCCCCATCCATGCCTAAAGAGAGTCTACTAAAGAGGAAGGTTGTTGTCCCTAGCAACACTGATGAAACTGCTATGGAGACGCAGTGTGCTCAGATGAAAAGTAAACCCAAAAGGGGGGAGATGCTGAAACAGCGGAGCTTTGCAGCTCAACAAAAGGCTCACCAAGAGAGCATGGCAGGCTGGAAACAGAGACGCCAGCAGCCAATGGAGGCCATCGGTTTGGAAGAAACCGAGTATGTGTGCAGGGCTGAGTTGGATGCCTTGCAACGGAAAATGGAAGAAAAGGAACAAGCCTTGGAATTGCTTAAAATGGAGCATAGAAACTTGCAGGAAATGAATGAACTACTCAAGTCTCATGTGTTACAGTGGGAAGAATCCACTGCTCTTCTTTTGGTCGAGTTGCAAAAATGTCAAGACACTATAAAGGAGAAAGATACCATCCTCATGGAAAAGGAAATTGAAATTCAGACTTTGCAGAAGCAAAGTATGTGTGAAATGTTGGAGTTGCGTAATCAGCTGGAAAAAAGTCTTCAGTCTTTGGGAGCTACAAAAATAGACCTGCAGGAGTCGCAGGAACAGAATGTTGCTCTGAAAGCGACATTGTCTCTCAGCGACAACGAGAAAAGTGAAAGAGAGGCTAAATTACTGAGTACTGTGTATGAGCTCACTACTTTGAGCAATGTGGTAAATGAATGGCGTGCGGACTGTGAAAGTTGGAAAGGGGAAGCCCAACGTGTCCAGCAGCAGTTAAAGGAGAAAGAAGCCTGTGTGGCAGAATTACATTCTTATTCCCAGATGCTAGCCAATGAGGTGAAGGCTCTTATGCAGGGAAAAGAAGATTGTGAACATAAGAGGGAAAAAGTAGAGGCACAGCTTCTGGAATCGCAAGTCAAGGTGTCAGAAGGTGACCGATTGTGTGCTAAGCTGTCAGAGAAGGCAAACCGACTGCAGGTTGAGTTGGACAATGTTACAAATCAGCTTTCTCAAGCAGACAGCAAATCTAGAGAAATTGCGGAAGATTTTTCTATCTTGGAATCGCAGCTGCAAGACACGCAGGAACTCTTACAGGAAGAGAGGTGTCAAAGGCTGAGTTTTAGCACAAAGCTCAAACAAATGGAAGATGAGAAAAATGGCTTCCTGGAACAATTAAAAGAGGAGGCGGAAGCAAAGAAAAACCTATCAGAGCAAGTCGCAACATTGCAAGCTCAGATAGCGGATATGAAAAAACGCATGGAAGAAAGCGTTGGTTCATTACAGTGTGTTGAAGATGTGAAAAAGAAGTTTGATCAGATGCTTGGTGAAGAGAAGACTGTGTCTGCAAAATATGCAGAAGAACGCGCACGTGCAGAAACGGAGGTGCGTGATAACGAGAGCAAAGCCCTGTTCTTGGCTCGCTCTTTGGAGGAAGCTCTAGAGTGTAAGGCTGAACTAGAAAGAGTTAACCAACAGCTGTGTACAGAAATGGAAGATTTGGTCCGCTCCAAGGATGATGTTGTGAAAAGAGTTCAGGAGCTAGAAAAGTCTAAGCGAGCCTTAGAACAGCAAGTAGAAGAGATGAAGATTCCGTTGCAGGAACTGGAAGAGGAATTCCAGGCAACAGAGGATCTGTCCCAAAGAGGGGATAGTGTGCCTGATGCAGTTTTTAAAAGGATCAGTGTTTTGGGGTCTGTCCTGAGTGAGCCTCAGAAATGTGATGACACGTGGCTTGAATCACCCCTTTGGAATAAACCGTTCCTTCAAAAACTTCAAGCATTGGAAAATGTATCATTAGAGCTTCAGCAAACAAAAGAGTTGTGTAAGAAATGTGATGATTTCTCAGTTCAGGCTGAAAACCTAGTGGAGAAAACTAAAGCGGAGAAAACTAAAGCAAGTGATATAAATCTGGGAGAAAAAAGCAAACGCCACCTAGTGGAGAAAACTAAGGCTGTTGGTGAAAACGTGAAGCAAATGAATAAGTGCCTTTCAGGGAGTGTTTCCAAAATGGAACTGGTGAAAGACGGGTGGCAGAAGTTTGATCGTGATCTTGAGATACATTCCATGTGGAATTCAGATAGAGAAAAGGAACTAGGTGACCTTGAGCGGTCAAATAGTTCAGCAGAAAGTGCATTGAAGAAACCTGTAAAAGAATGTGTTGCAGTTCCATGCTTCTTCCCTGATGCAGAGAGGAGGTCTATAATGGATACCACCCAGATCGCTGGGTTCAACTGTGTTGTTGCCTTTAACCCCTATGTTGGTGGAAGGAAAGTTGATGATGTTCTGGTTGGCTACTTCTGTGAAGAGTTTGGCAAGAAATATAAACTGAATATCAAATCAAATAGTAGGCCTTTACTGCGACTCGCTCAGGAGGGCGAAAAGTTTAAGAAGTTGATGAGTGCAAATGCTTCAGATCTGCCTATGAATATGAAATGTTTGAATGATATTGATATCTCTGGGAAAAGGAACAGGGGTCACTTTGAAGAAATGTGTGACAGCCTGTTGTCTCAATTGGAAAATCCTCTGCACAGCATCTTAGAGCAAGCAAAGCTCAAGAAGGAAGATCATTCCCTTTTACAACAAAAAGTCAATGATTGTGTACAGCTGTATGGAGAGGCAACTCAAGTCACAGAGGGATGTCAAGAGTCCCTACTTGGAACAAAGCTTAGTGAAGCAAAGGTTCTCAAAGTTTTGTGGAAAACATTTATGGATTGCAGAGAGAGGCGTCTTAAGAATGTTGAAGACATTAAGACTAGCCCAATTGAGTTGCCTATGGATCACGGTCCTCCATGGTGGATTGGACAGACGGTTATGAGGGACAAGCTGTCTGACATTTATGAGAAAGCTGTCAATGAAGATGACAGAAACGAGAAGGAGCAAAATTATGCCAAAAATGCAGTTGAAGAATGTGTATATGAGATGAGAGACAAACTGTGTGGCATTTATGAGAAATCTGTCAGTGAAGATGACAGAAACAGTTTCATCCGGAAGCTTGAGGATAATAGGAGGCTTATCAGTGAGTCAGCAGTGCCTGACACATGCGTGCCTGGAAATATGTGTCCCAACCCTAGGGTTGAAACAAGAGGGGGGGGTATGTGACAGGAAGTCAGGTAAATCTGGGAATGTAGTCACTGAGAGGAGACACATTCCCACCTGCTTTGAAAAGTTCACTGATACTATAGGGTGTTGGCTGCAAAAAGAGCCAGCAGGAAGTTGAAAACCATTCAGCTGTTCAGAATGAGGAGATCAAGGACTCTATAATTTGTCCAGAAAAAATCTATTGACTGCTGCCTCCTGTCGCCGTGTAGGCTGGGAGAGGAGGACAGACATACGTGTACCTCCCGACGCCGTGTGGGCATGGGAGAAGGACTGCTGCCGCCTGTCGCCGTGTGGGCTGGGAGAGGGGGACAGTCGGATGTGTGCCTCCCGACAAGCTGGTGAGCATGGGAGAAGACCCCCTACAGCGATGTGAAGCTAAGGAGGGTAACCACGAGTGAAGACGTCTCAAAGGTGAGAAGACAAAGTGTTCCATGTGAAGAGTGTGAAGAGTAAAGGGACCTGTTAAATGAACTGTGTTCAATGTGAAGAATCTGAAGAGTAAAGGATCCTGTTATAAATGAACATGTGTTGATGTGAAAGAAACAAAGGGACATGTTCAATGGACAATGTTTGTGCTGTGTGAAAAGCAAACAAATGGACATTTGAGTGTCTGCTGTAGGATCAGCAGTGTCGGCCCAACAGTAGGTTGGAAAGACTTCTTAGGTAGGTTCCAGCGTGAGAAGGTAGCCGCCCACAGAGGCAAGGATTTATTTTGTCTTTTATTTTATTTTGGCTGTTTTGACGCTTGCAATTGTGTGAAGTAAATTGCATGAATAAATCAGTCTTGTTTTCAACCTCTGCTCGGCTATCTCTCTGTGAAAACGCACCCCCAAAGGGGTCATCCACACCCGCCACCGAGCTAATCCCTTACATATGGTGGAGGTATGCAGTGGGCATAAGCAGAGATCCCTGCAAGGAAGTGCAAATGTTTGATGAACTTTATCTGGTGCATGAGATTGCACAATCTAGGTGTGCAGGAGAGAAGATCCTGACAGAAAAAAAAAAGTGTTTTAAAGAGACAGCGGTCTCAAAATTATTTGATGAACTTTGTTGTGTCTGGTGCAAGTGACTGCACAAACTGTGTGTGCAGGAAAAGAGATCTTGCAAGAGAGAGAAAAACTACATGTGTTAAAGAGACAGTGGTCTGAAAATTTTTTGCTGGACTGTGAAAAATTTGTGGAGTTATTGAAGATGGGGCGATCCAAACGCCTGAAAAATGCAAAGATAGATGAAATGAGAGACCGGATTCTATGGATGGAGGGGATGTTACCGTCTGAACCAGCCCCATCCATGCCTAAAGAGAGTCTACTAAAGAGGAAGGTTGTTGTCCCTAGCAACACTGATGAAACTGCTATGGAGACGCAGTGTGCTCAGATGAAAAGTAAACCCAAAAGGGGGGAGATGCTGAAACAGCGGAGCTTTGCAGCTCAACAAAAGGCTCACCAAGAGAGCATGGCAGGCTGGAAACAGAGACGCCAGCAGCCAATGGAGGCCATCGGTTTGGAAGAAACCGAGTATGTGTGCAGGGCTGAGTTGGATGCCTTGCAACGGAAAATGGAAGAAAAGGAACAAGCCTTGGAATTGCTTAAAATGGAGCATAGAAACTTGCAGGAAATGAATGAACTACTCAAGTCTCATGTGTTACAGTGGGAAGAATCCACTGCTCTTCTTTTGGTCGAGTTGCAAAAATGTCAAGACACTATAAAGGAGAAAGATACCATCCTCATGGAAAAGGAAATTGAAATTCAGACTTTGCAGAAGCAAAGTATGTGTGAAATGTTGGAGTTGCGTAATCAGCTGGAAAAAAGTCTTCAGTCTTTGGGAGCTACAAAAATAGACCTGCAGGAGTCGCAGGAACAGAATGTTGCTCTGAAAGCGACATTGTCTCTCAGCGACAACGAGAAAAGTGAAAGAGAGGCTAAATTACTGAGTACTGTGTATGAGCTCACTACTTTGAGCAATGTGGTAAATGAATGGCGTGCGGACTGTGAAAGTTGGAAAGGGGAAGCCCAACGTGTCCAGCAGCAGTTAAAGGAGAAAGAAGCCTGTGTGGCAGAATTACATTCTTATTCCCAGATGCTAGCCAATGAGGTGAAGGCTCTTATGCAGGGAAAAGAAGATTGTGAACATAAGAGGGAAAAAGTAGAGGCACAGCTTCTGGAATCGCAAGTCAAGGTGTCAGAAGGTGACCGATTGTGTGCTAAGCTGTCAGAGAAGGCAAACCGACTGCAGGTTGAGTTGGACAATGTTACAAATCAGCTTTCTCAAGCAGACAGCAAATCTAGAGAAATTGCGGAAGATTTTTCTATCTTGGAATCGCAGCTGCAAGACACGCAGGAACTCTTACAGGAAGAGAGGTGTCAAAGGCTGAGTTTTAGCACAAAGCTCAAACAAATGGAAGATGAGAAAAATGGCTTCCTGGAACAATTAAAAGAGGAGGCGGAAGCAAAGAAAAACCTATCAGAGCAAGTCGCAACATTGCAAGCTCAGATAGCGGATATGAAAAAACGCATGGAAGAAAGCGTTGGTTCATTACAGTGTGTTGAAGATGTGAAAAAGAAGTTTGATCAGATGCTTGGTGAAGAGAAGACTGTGTCTGCAAAATATGCAGAAGAACGCGCACGTGCAGAAACGGAGGTGCGTGATAACGAGAGCAAAGCCCTGTTCTTGGCTCGCTCTTTGGAGGAAGCTCTAGAGTGTAAGGCTGAACTAGAAAGAGTTAACCAACAGCTGTGTACAGAAATGGAAGATTTGGTCCGCTCCAAGGATGATGTTGTGAAAAGAGTTCAGGAGCTAGAAAAGTCTAAGCGAGCCTTAGAACAGCAAGTAGAAGAGATGAAGATTCCGTTGCAGGAACTGGAAGAGGAATTCCAGGCAACAGAGGATCTGTCCCAAAGAGGGGATAGTGTGCCTGATGCAGTTTTTAAAAGGATCAGTGTTTTGGGGTCTGTCCTGAGTGAGCCTCAGAAATGTGATGACACGTGGCTTGAATCACCCCTTTGGAATAAACCGTTCCTTCAAAAACTTCAAGCATTGGAAAATGTATCATTAGAGCTTCAGCAAACAAAAGAGTTGTGTAAGAAATGTGATGATTTCTCAGTTCAGGCTGAAAACCTAGTGGAGAAAACTAAAGCGGAGAAAACTAAAGCAAGTGATATAAATCTGGGAGAAAAAAGCAAACGCCACCTAGTGGAGAAAACTAAGGCTGTTGGTGAAAACGTGAAGCAAATGAATAAGTGCCTTTCAGGGAGTGTTTCCAAAATGGAACTGGTGAAAGACGGGTGGCAGAAGTTTGATCGTGATCTTGAGATACATTCCATGTGGAATTCAGATAGAGAAAAGGAACTAGGTGACCTTGAGCGGTCAAATAGTTCAGCAGAAAGTGCATTGAAGAAACCTGTAAAAGAATGTGTTGCAGTTCCATGCTTCTTCCCTGATGCAGAGAGGAGGTCTATAATGGATACCACCCAGATCGCTGGGTTCAACTGTGTTGTTGCCTTTAACCCCTATGTTGGTGGAAGGAAAGTTGATGATGTTCTGGTTGGCTACTTCTGTGAAGAGTTTGGCAAGAAATATAAACTGAATATCAAATCAAATAGTAGGCCTTTACTGCGACTCGCTCAGGAGGGCGAAAAGTTTAAGAAGTTGATGAGTGCAAATGCTTCAGATCTGCCTATGAATATGAAATGTTTGAATGATATTGATATCTCTGGGAAAAGGAACAGGGGTCACTTTGAAGAAATGTGTGACAGCCTGTTGTCTCAATTGGAAAATCCTCTGCACAGCATCTTAGAGCAAGCAAAGCTCAAGAAGGAAGATCATTCCCTTTTACAACAAAAAGTCAATGATTGTGTACAGCTGTATGGAGAGGCAACTCAAGTCACAGAGGGATGTCAAGAGTCCCTACTTGGAACAAAGCTTAGTGAAGCAAAGGTTCTCAAAGTTTTGTGGAAAACATTTATGGATTGCAGAGAGAGGCGTCTTAAGAATGTTGAAGACATTAAGACTAGCCCAATTGAGTTGCCTATGGATCACGGTCCTCCATGGTGGATTGGACAGACGGTTATGAGGGACAAGCTGTCTGACATTTATGAGAAAGCTGTCAATGAAGATGACAGAAACGAGAAGGAGCAAAATTATGCCAAAAATGCAGTTGAAGAATGTGTATATGAGATGAGAGACAAACTGTGTGGCATTTATGAGAAATCTGTCAGTGAAGATGACAGAAACAGTTTCATCCGGAAGCTTGAGGATAATAGGAGGCTTATCAGTGAGTCAGCAGTGCCTGACACATGCGTGCCTGGAAATATGTGTCCCAACCCTAGGGTTGAAACAAGAGGGGGGGGTATGTGACAGGAAGTCAGGTAAATCTGGGAATGTAGTCACTGAGAGGAGACACATTCCCACCTGCTTTGAAAAGTTCACTGATACTATAGGGTGTTGGCTGCAAAAAGAGCCAGCAGGAAGTTGAAAACCATTCAGCTGTTCAGAATGAGGAGATCAAGGACTCTATAATTTGTCCAGAAAAAATCTATTGACTGCTGCCTCCTGTCGCCGTGTAGGCTGGGAGAGGAGGACAGACATACGTGTACCTCCCGACGCCGTGTGGGCATGGGAGAAGGACTGCTGCCGCCTGTCGCCGTGTGGGCTGGGAGAGGGGGACAGTCGGATGTGTGCCTCCCGACAAGCTGGTGAGCATGGGAGAAGACCCCCTACAGCGATGTGAAGCTAAGGAGGGTAACCACGAGTGAAGACGTCTCAAAGGTGAGAAGACAAAGTGTTCCATGTGAAGAGTGTGAAGAGTAAAGGGACCTGTTAAATGAACTGTGTTCAATGTGAAGAATCTGAAGAGTAAAGGATCCTGTTATAAATGAACATGTGTTGATGTGAAAGAAACAAAGGGACATGTTCAATGGACAATGTTTGTGCTGTGTGAAAAGCAAACAAATGGACATTTGAGTGTCTGCTGTAGGATCAGCAGTGTCGGCCCAACAGTAGGTTGGAAAGACTTCTTAGGTAGGTTCCAGCGTGAGAAGGTAGCCGCCCACAGAGGCAAGGATTTATTTTGTCTTTTATTTTATTTTGGCTGTTTTGACGCTTGCAATTGTGTGAAGTAAATTGCATGAATAAATCAGTCTTGTTTTCAACCTCTGCTCGGCTATCTCTCTGTGAAAACGCACCCCCAAAGGGGTCATCCACACCCGCCACCGAGCTAATCCCTTACAATATATATATATATATATATATATACGTATATATAATGTATACAGTAGTTTGGGCTGCTCATTCACAAGAATTACGTATATATATATATATGTGTGTGTGTATATATATATATATATATATTATGTGTGTGTGTATATAAATATATATATATATATATATATATATATATATATATATATTTATATAAAAAGTACAGTAAAACTGCAGGAAAGGGCACTGGGGGGCAATGTAATGTGAATTTTTTTCATTTTGAATGGTATCAGTGTGTTTGGTGTGTTTCACATTTGAATTTGCCGCTGGTTCCACCCCCCCGGCGGACGTCACGTCGCCGGAGACGGAAGCCGGGGCTCGCAGACGATCGGGAGGAAGCTCCGCCGCCGCATACCGCCCGCATTCTTCGCTAGATCCCGGAGAAAAGGTAAGTAAAACCTCTACCAGGATCCAGCGATCTTCCTAGCGCTACCCCGAGTGTGGCTCGGGGTTACCGCTTTTGGCTCTAAAATCTAACCCCGAGTCACGCTCGGGAATACCGCTAGGAAGGTTAAGAAATGGCTTTCTTCTTGCCACTCTTCCATAAAGGCCAGCTTTGTGCAGTATACGACTGATTGTTGTCCTATGAACAGAGTCTCCCACCTCAGCTTTAGATCTCTGCAGTTCATCCAGAGTGATCATGGGCCTCTTGGCTACATCTCTGATCAGTCTTCTCCTTGTATGAGCTGAAGGTTTAGATGGACGGTCAGGTCTTCGTAGATTTGCAGTGGTCTGATACTCCTTCTATTTCAATATTATCACTTGCACAGTGCTCCTTGGGATGTTAAAGCTTGGGAAATCTTTTTGTATCCAAATCGGCTTTAAACTTCTTCACAACACTATCTCGGACCTGCCTGGTGTGTTCCTTGTTCTTCATGATGCTCTCTGTGCTTTAAACAGACCTCTGAGACTATCACAGTGCAGGTGCATTTATACGGAGACTTGATTACACACAGGTGGATTCTATTTATCATCATTAGTCATTTTGGTCAACATTGGATCATTCAGAGATCCTCACTGAACTTCTGGAGAGAGTTTGCTGCACTGAAAGTAAAGGGGCTGAATAATTTTGCACCCCCAATTTTTCAGTTTTTTTGTTAAAAAAGTTTGAAATATCCAATAAATTTCGTTCCACTTCATGATTGTGTCCCACTTGTTGTTGATTCTTCACAAAAAATTACAGTTTTATATCTTTATGTTTGAAGCCTGAAATGTGGCAAAAGGTCGCAAAGTTCAAGGGGGCCGAATAATTTCGCAAGGCACTGTACATCTGGTTCTTTTGACCAGAAAGTTGGTCTTTTTGGTTGCGACGACTTCAGCCAGAAGAGTGTCAGAATTAGCAGCTCTTTCTTGTTAAGAAAAGAGCCATTCTTTATTTTACATCAAGATAGGGTGATTCTACGTCCACACCCAGGTTTTTTTCCCAAGGTGGTGTCTGCATTTCATTTGAATTAGGACATTATACTACCTTCCTTCTTTCCAAATCCTCAAACAGCAGAGGAAAAGTTATTACATTCTCTTGATGTAGTACATGCATTCAAGATCTACTTGAAAAGGTCAGCTCAGGTTGGAAGGACGGACCTTTTGTTTGTGCTGCCAGAAGGGCCCAGTGAAGGGCAGGCGGCATCTAAGTCTACATCTAAGTCTTTCTAAATGTAATGGCCTGGTTATTATCCAGGCGTATGGATTAAAAGGGAAGATTCCACCTTTTCCGGTAAAGGCACACTCTACCAGAAGAGTAGGTGCCTCTTGGGCAGTTCGCCATCAAGCTTCTATCGCTCAGATTTGCAAGGCCGCAACTTGGTCGTCGGTGTATATGTTCACTAGATTATATCAAGTGGATGTTAGGACCCAGGAGGAGTCTGCATTTGGCTGCAGTGTACTGCAGGCAGCTATGTAGATATTTTATGGTCTGATGGTGGTATTCCCTCCCCTCAAGTGCATTGCTATGGGACGTCCCAAATGGTAACAAATAGTAATGAATATGGCTTTGTGTCCCGGGATGTACAATAAAGAAATATAGATTTTTCCTACAGCCTACATGTAAAATCCATTTCTTGGAGTACATCAGGGGACAAAGAGGTCCCTCCCCTCTTGTATGGGATGTTATTGGTGCTACAAAACTGAGGTACTTCATCTGGAGGAGGGGATTATATAGGGGGACTTCCTGTCTGATTGGTTACCAGTGTCCATTCACCGATAAATGGCATATAACCCATATGGTAATGAATATGGCTCTGTGTCCCATGATGTACTCCAATAAATGGATTTTACAGGTAAACTGTAGGAAAAATCCATATTTTTGTTCGTTACAACTGAGGAGAAGAATGTACTTGATACAAGTGTCTTCTCCTGTCACTTGTGGCCAACTTAACTTAAACATCCTTTAACCACTTGCCTACTGGGCACTTTCACCTCACCTCCTTCTTGCCTAGGCAAATTTTCAGCTTTCAGCGCTGTCACACTTTGAATGACAATTGCGCAGTCAGGCAACACTGTACCCAAATTACATTTTTATCATTTTTTTCACACAAATAGAGCTTCTTTTGGTGGTATTTATTCACTAAAAAAAAGTCTGAAAATTTTGAAAACAAAAAAGTTTTTCTTCGTTTCTGTCAGTAAATTTTGTAAATAAGTAATTTTTCCCGTTAATTGATGTGCGCCGATGAGGCAGCACTGATGGGCACTAATAGGCTCCACTGATAGGCAATGATGAGGTGGCACTAATGAGGAGGCACTAATTTGCTGCACTGATAGATGCCACTGATATGTGGCACAGATGGGCACTGATGGGCGGAAATGATGGGCACTGATTCGCTAATGGGCACTGATTGGGGTCACTAATGGGCACTAATTTGGGTCACCGATGGGCACTGATTGGTGTTACTGATAGGCATTGATTGTTGTCACTGATGGGCACTGATTGGTGTCATGATGGGCACTGCTGGGGCTTTACTGTAATCAGGGTACTGATGATCAGTGTCCTGATTACTTGTCCTGGTTATCCCTTCGAGGAGATGGCGCTGATCGGCTCTCCTTGCCACACACTCTGACCGTGTGAGGCAAGGAGCGTCAATTATTGGCACTTTCACATTTTCATGTGATCGGCTGTGATTGGACACAGCCGATCACATGGGTAAAGAGCCGCGTCATCGGCTCTTTACCGAGAGGGGGTCGTGCCGGGTCCTAGGAACACGGTACGGTCACGATCGCTGCGCTGCGTGCTCCTGCGGGGCTGTCATATGGCGTTGTCCCAGGATGAGAGCTGCACCGATCCGCCATCATTTGACGGTGGGCGGGCGGGAAGTGGTTAAGGGGCCAATATAGTCTGACCTAGCCTTTTTAATAGTAATATTTGGAAACATTTCTGAGATTTTTTTTACTTTATTCCACAATGTGTCTCTCATAATCTAGTTTAGCTGACCTGATTGCGCTCTTGAGTTTCTTATTGTATTCTTTGTAGTTGTTCAGCCCTATGTTTTTAAAAGATTGTTTTAATATGCCTTTTTACATTAGTATTTAGCAACCCAGGTTTAACCTTTGCTCTTTTTTGTCTGCTGGAATGCGCTGACAATTGCCTTTGTTTATCATGTGCTTAACCTCCTTAGCGGTATTCCTGAGTGTGGCTCCGGGTGAAATTTTAGTGCCAATAGCGGTAACCCCGAGCCACACTCGGGGTACCACCAGGGAGCATCGCTGGATCCTGGTAGAGGTTACTTACCTTGTCCCCGGGATCCCGCGATGTGTCCCTGCAGCATATGGCGGCCGGATCTTCCGCCCGATGCTGTGAGCCCTGGCTTCCGTCTCCTGTGACGCTCGCAGGGGGGTGGAACCAGCGGCAAATTCAAATAGTTTAACACACAAACACACTGATATATTGTAATCCTGTTGGATTACATTACAAAATAAAACAAATTGACATTAGTTTGCCCCCCAGTGCCCTTTCCTGCAGTTTTACTGTACTATATATATATATATACAGTGGGTACGGAAAGTATTCAGACCCCCTTAAATTTTTCACTCTTTGTTATATTGCAGCCATTTGCTAAAATCATTTAAGTTCATTCTTCTTCCTCATGAATGTACACATAGCACCCATACTGACAGAAAAACACAGAATTGTTGACATTGTTGCAGATTTATTAAAAAAGAAAAACTGAAATATCACATGGTCCTAAGTATTCAGACCCTTTGCTGTGACACTCATATATTTAACTCAGGTGCTTTCCATTTCTTCTGATCATCCGTGAGATGGTTCTACACCTTCATTTGAGTCCAGCTGTGTTTGATTATACTGATTGGACTTGATTAGGAAAGCCACACACCTGTCTATATAAGACCTTCCAGATCACAATGCATGTCAGAGCAAATGAGAATCATGAGGTCAAAGGAACTGCCTGAAGAGCTCAGAGACAGAATTGTGGCAAGGCACAGATCTGGCCAAGGTTACAAAAAGATTTCTGCTGCACTTAAGGTTCCTAAGAGCACAGTGGCCTCCATAATCCTCAAATGGAAGATGTTTGGGACGACCAGAACCCTTCCTAGAGCTGGCCATCCAGCCAAACTGAGCTATCGGGGGAGAAGAGCCTTGGTGAGAGAGGTAAAGAAGAACCCAAAGATCACTGTGGCTGAGCTCCAGAGATGCAGTCAGGAGATGGGAGAAAGTTGTAGAAAGTCCACCATCACTGCAGCCCTCCACCAGTCGGGGCTTTATGGCAGAGTGGCCCGACGGAAGCCTCTCCTCAGTGTAAGACACATGAAAGCCCGCATGGAGTTTGCTAAAAAACACCTGAAGGACTCCAAGATGGTGAGAAATAAGATTCTCTGGTCTGATGAGACCAAAATATAACTTTTTGTCCTTAATTCTAAGCGGTATGTGTGGAGAAAACCAGGCACTGCTCATCACCTGTCCAATACAGTCCCAACAGTGAAGCATGGTGGTGGTAGCATCATGCTGTGGGGGTGTTTTTCAGCTGCAGGGACAGGACGACTGGTTGCAATCGAGGGAAAGATTAATGCGGCCAAGTACAGGGATATCCTGTACAAAAACCTTCTCCAGAGTGCTCTGGACCTCAGACTGGGCCGAAGGTTTACCTTACAACAAGACAATGACCCTAAGCACACAGCTAAAATAACGAAGGAGTGGCTTCACAACAACTCCGTGACTGTTCTTGAATGGCCCAGCCAGAGCCCTGACTTAAACCTAATTGAGCATCTCTGGAGAGACCTAAAAATGGCTGTCCACCAACGTTTACCATCCAACCTGACAGAACTGGAGAGGATCTGCAAGGAGGAATGGCAGAGGATCCCCAAATCCAGGTGTGAAAGACTTGTTGCATCTTTCCTCAAAAGACTCCTGGCTGTATTAGATCAAAAGGGGGCTTCTACTAAATACTGAGCAAAGGGTCTGAATACTTAGGACCATGTGATATTTCAGTTTTTCTTTTTTAATAAATCTGCAACAATGTCAACAATTCTGTGTTTTTCTGTCAGTATGGGGTGCTATGTGTACATTCATGAGGAAGAAGAATGAACTTAAATGATTTTAGCAAATGGCTGCAATATATCAAAGAGTGAAAAATTTAAGGGGGTCTGAATACTTTCCGTACCCACTATATATATATATATATATATATATATATATGCAGTTTAACTTATTTATAGTTATTTATTATATTATAATTTATGATTTTGTGTTTCAAACTCTATCATACCCGAGATGGTATAAAGAAGAACGCACAGTAAAAAAAAATCATATGTAAATAGTTGGTTTGGGCTGCTCGTCCTTAAGAGTTAGTAATAAAATAATGGTACCGATTTCAGCGCCTAAAATCAGAAACAATCCTACCGCCAGGGAGGTTAAAGCACTCCTACTTCTTATCAGTGCACTTTCTTGCAAGACATGAATCCCACTTAGTATTGTGTAGTATGGAACACAGTTAAGATGGCTCTTTTGAAAGTTAGTGTTCTTGTTCTAAGAACCTCATGTCTCCTTTTTCCTGTAATTTATGACAAATATAATTACTAAGTGAACACTGTTTCCGAAGTTGTCCCTTACTTTCACATATGCAATGAGCTCTGTGTTGTTTGCAATTAGTAGTTCCAGCAGAGCATTAATTCTAGTTGCAGCTTCCACTATTTGACTCATGAAATTCTCCTGGAGTACATTCAAGAAATAACGAGCCATAGTTGACTGCCTAGTTTCATCTAAAAAATCAGTATCAGGATAGTTGAAGTCCTCCGTGATTTTAATATTGACCTTCCTACCAGCTATCTCTAACTGCGAAGGGAGATGGGTCTCTTCCTCATACTTAATGTTTGGGGGGCCTATCGTCTACATCCACAATTAATTTACAATTTGCTTCATCTTTTTGAAGCTCCAGATACAAAGACTCTGCCCTGTCACTTGCCCAGGTGGCAAGGTCAGTCCTACTATTCACTATCAAAACATTCTTAAGTTAAAAAATAAAAAAAATAAATGATTTTTTCATTCACATGATTAAATGATTGAGGTTAGCAAGGCTTCACTTCACTCACTAAGTTAGGTGAAAATTCACTTTACAAAGTTAAAATACACTTACAGTAACTCCGCAAATGTGTTGAAGCTGAGCTGATTTCATACATCCAGTCATACTTATGCAAAAATCCTGTTTATTTCATTTTCTTTGGGAATGTTTTGCAAAAATAATTTTCACTTAGCTACACTCCATTTACTAAGCTCCTCTCATTTAATAAATACCCCATTTGTATCCAGTTATTGTAGACAAATTGTAAACATTTTTACGAGAGTGATAATGGTAGAAGTTATTTTCAAACATGCTGGATCATTTCATGTTGACAATCCTCTATTGCTCCATTTTCCAAAAATGAGAACAATTTGTGGATAAACTATATCTATCATTGCAAACTTCTTGGGGCGATTCTCATAATAGCACTTGGAGCTCGTATCATTTTGGGACAGACAGATATTATATCTCTCTATAAACCCTTACACACTTACTAAACTCTGTCACATTAATTTAGATCCTTTTGCCACATGAGAAATGTCAATTTTTATCCATTACCTCTGCTGTGCATCCAAACTTTCTTTTTTTGCCCTGGCAGGTTCCCCAGTAGGGGGAGAACTAAGGTTTCTGGAGGGGGAATTCAATTCAGCAGCACCTTCTTTTGATCCATCCTGCTCACTGCCTCTCTCAGTTTTCCTCCACTTAGCCCTGCGATTCTGAAACCACACCTTATGGAAAAACAGAAAACAATAGTAGAATATATGTTACATAGTAAAGTATGATAGAACAGGGAAATCAGTTGTTTCAACCACAATACTATTTCAGGTATGGCTTTCAACTTTTCACCTATTCATCAACACTGAGGCTCCATTTACATCTATGTTTGTGTATTTTGGTTTGTTAAATTTAGAGCAGCCTATTTATTTTAATTAGTTACCCTATATGTAAAAAATTGCACCAAAGAAGTACAAGCACTTTTTTTTAAATTGACCTACACCAAAACACATAGCACTTTGATAGTTACTGTATATAGTTGATAAGGTTGAAATAAAGATACCAACCTTTCTGTTCCCTCCACCTCTTTCTGATACCCCTCTTCCCTATATTTCCGAGTGGTGTCTTCCTTTCTCCCCTTTCCTTCCTCTTTCGATGAGTGGTCCACTTGGTTTTGATCTTACATGTATACTCTTCCATGTTATGCCGAGCCCATGAATCACGTTGACCATAGCCGTTATTAGCTATACCTTCTCATACTGCTGACTACCTCTTCGGTGACCTGTATCTTGGCTGTTATGTATGCATGTATGGAAGCTCCTTGACTACTATGCCGTTGAGACTTTTGTCTCTTGCACTTTATAGTGTTCATGTTTGCTGACATTTTATGACTTTGTTTCTTGCTGTACTTTGTACCTTTTCATTGTTTAATAAAGAATTTGAAAAAAAAATAAATAAATAAAGATACTAGTCCATCCAGTTCAAGGTGTGTGTGTATGACCCTATCATTTTCAATACACTTGTGTACACCTGTACACTGTGTTAACTAAAAAACACATCTAAAAGTTTTTTTTAATTGTATGCACACTCCCCACTGACACCACCACCAACCGTGGAAGGGAATTCCCCTCTAAAGTGTGTTTTGGTGTAAGTTATGCTTTGTTTGTCATAATACCATGCATACATTGATGACTTAGCTGCAAATTCACATATTGTATGTTTGCCTTTGTCGCTTTATTTTAGGGCCTGTTCACATGATTTCTTTCTGGTAAAACATGCACCACTGTGCATTTTATTGCCACACTCAGCAACACTTGTTAAATGCTTTGGTGCAATACAATGCTATTCACTCTGATGTGCTGTGAATGAAGGAATTCTGAATGGCATTCCAACACACCGTCTGATGGATATGAATTGCAGCACACAGCAACGCACTGCCAAAACATGGTGCATTCATGTTACATCCATCGGAAGGAAGGTGCATTAAGGTGCTATTAAGAAAAACACTGTCCAGTTCTGGTCGCCAGTCCTCAGGAGGGATGTGTTGGAGCTGGAGAGAGTCCAGAGAAGGGCAACTAAACTGATTAGGGGATTGGAGGACCTTAACTATGAAGAGCGGCTGCAATCGCTCGATTTATTTTCCCTGGAGAAGAGACGTCTGAGAGGGGACATGATAGCAATTTATAAATATCTTAATGGGGATCTCAGCTTAGAAAAAAAGCTGTTCATTCGAAGGAATTGCATGAGGACTCGAGGACATACAATGCAATTAGAGGAGAAGCGTTTTAACCTCAGGCAACGAGGAGGGTTCTTTACTGTTAGGGCTACAAGATTGTGGAATTGTCTACCACAAGAGGTGGTTTCTGTGGGTAGTATGGTGGCTTTCAAAAGACTCTTAGACTTACATCTCAAGGATCAGGAGATTAAGGGCTATGTTAGATGATTACAGCCACACACACCTACACAGGTTGAACTGGATGGACTATTGTCTTTATTCAACCTCACCTACTATGTAACTATGTAACTATGTCTCTTCCCCAAGGAGAATAAGTTTAATGTTTGTAGTCATTCCTCATAACTGAGGTCCTCCAGCCACCTTATTGTTTTTGTTGCCCTTCTCTGGACTTTCTGTAATTCACAGACATACTTCCTGAGGATCAGTGACCAGAACTGGACCAAATACTCAAGATATGGCTGAACTAGTGTTTTGTAAAGTGGTACATTTATAGTTTTGTTGTTTGAGTTAATACCCTTTTAATGCATGATAATTGTCTATTAGCCTTACTAGCTGCAGCTTGGCATTGCATGCTGTCTGTCATTTACTAGGACCCCGAGATACTTTTCCACCATCAATTCCTCATTGGGTTCTTCCCCTAGCAACAGGGACATAGATAAGGGGGTGGGGGGTTGGGGTGTTCAAACCCTCCCCCCCCCCCCGAGCATACTGCCAGAAATGAAAAGTGTCTCTGCCCTGCTGCCTCTCATGGTGCCAGCACCACTACAACAGTCAGCACACCAGTCGGTATTGCGAGCAGAGAGGATGCAGCAGGTCGGGTGAAGGGCACACTGGCACAGGCACTCAGGTCACACTGTTACAGCCAGGTTGTGATGGGTTCCCTGCTAACAGATCACAGGCACAGTGAGAGCGGATGGTGCCTATAGTCCCGCCCACTGTGACTGACTGCCTCTACACTCTGCACTTCCCTTCTTGGACTTCAGAAGAGCATGGAGCGGAGAGCATGCAAGGTAGCAATGCTGCTGCTGATGAGCTGGGCCTCCCTCTTTCCCTTTCGGCTTGCTGTCTGAGAGACTGTCCTCACATACCACTTACTGCTGCTGTGCTGCCATAGTGGTAAGTGAGACTGTGGCAACCGGCAAAGTTTTTTACTTTATTAAACACTGGGTTAATGGGTTACCATTTTCCACTGCTTGGTTCATATTGACAGTCCAGACTGGCTCTGCCAACCATGTTGTGTTGCTGACTGCAGAGCCAGAGGGCTGAGGAGTTACCAGGCACAACAACATGGCTGCCAGAGCCAGGCTGGACTTTTTGCTGCCCTCAGTGCCCTGGCTATTTTTAATTGAGATATAAAGGCATTTATAAGCCCAGTTCACACTACGATGTGGTGCAGAAAACCAATGCGTGTCCTGCACAAGGCTGCTTTAACACAGGGCAACAGGGGCAGCTGCCCGGGAATCAGCCGAAGTCATTGTTGGGGAGTACAAAGCAGCTGCCCCTTGAGCCTGCACTGCATTTTAAAAAAATGGCGGCCAAATGCTAATGAGGCAGAGTTGGACTTGAGCTGAGCTGTTAGGCGATAGGGCAGCACCGCGAGAATGCGTGCCTGGCCCTCTCCAACCTCATCTTAAATCTCCCGTCTTGGTGCTCCGCCATCTCTCCCAAGTCCCAACCAACTACTGCCTGACCTGCCGTCAAATGACCTCTGCATCCTCCTAACAACCAGAGCTGTGATCAGTGGGGAGGAGAGAGATCACTCCTTCCTCCTCTGTACAGCCCATGCTGAAAGTCTGGGACTTGTCCACATTGTCGGTGTCACACAGTAAGTAAATTACATGTGTGTTGTGGGGACACTGACAGCACCTTTTATGGTGATCAGAAAGGATCATTGTGAGTGTTCAGCAGACAATGTACAGGGACAGGAGATCAGACAGTACATGGAGCCATGCAGTCCCTGATCATTTCTTGTACTATGTCGGCAGTCTCTGACCATCTCCTGTAGTATGTCTGCAGTCTCTGACCATCTCCTGTACCATGTATCCGGTCTCTTACCATCTCCTGTACCATGTCTACAGTCTGACCATCTCCTGTACTACTGTATGCCTGAAGTCTACGACCATCTCCTGTACTATGTTTTCAGTCTCTGACTATCTCCTGTACTATGTCTACAGTCTCTGACTGTCTCCTGTAGTATGTTTGCAGTCTCTAACCTCCCCTTGTGCTATGTCTTTAGTCTCTGATTATCTCCTGTAGTATGTATGCAGTCTCTGACCATCTTCTATACTATGTCTACAGTCTCTGACCATCTCCTGCACTATTTCTGCAGTCTCTGACCATCTCTTGTACTATGTCTGCAGTCTCTGACCATCTTCTGTAGTATGCCTTCATTCTCTGGCCATCTCCTGTAGTATGTCCGCAGTCTCTGACCTCCCCTTGCACTATGTCTTCAGTCTCTGATCATCTCCTGTAATATGTCTGCAGTCTCTGACCATCTTCTATACTATGTCTGCAGTCTCTGACCATCTCTCGTACTATTTCTGCAGTCTCTGACCATCTCCCGTACTATTTCTGCAGTCTCTGACCATCTCCTATAATATGTCTGCAGTCTCTGACCATCTTCTGTAGTATGCCTTCATTCTCTGGCCATCTCCTGTAGTATGTCTGCAGTCTCTGACCATCTACTGTAGTATGTCTGCAGTCTCTGACCATATCCTGTAGTATGTCTGCAGTCTCTGACCTCCTCCTGTACTATGTCTGCAGTCTCTGATTGCCTCCTGTGCTATGTCAGCAGTCTCTGACCGCCTCCTGTACTATGTCTGCAGTCTCTGACCATCACCTGTAGTATGTCTGCAGTCTCTGACCATCTCCTGTAGTATGTCTGCAGTCTCTGACCATCTCATGTAGTATGTCTGCAGTCTCTGACCATCTCCTGTAGTATGTCTGGCACTAAATCAGTGTTTCTCAACCTTTTTTTAGTCAAGGCACCCTTTTAGCATTATGAACAGTCTTGAGGCACCCCATTCAAAAATGTACAAACTATTCTAATTGTTTTACATAATGCAGTAACAGCAAAATAAGTAGGACATCCAATATTATAGGTGATTTATTCCTCCAAAGCAAATACACGTTTTCAAACTGGTACTAGTATTCCAATGTGTCTCTTCTCCTTCAGTTTTTCCCCATCCCTCAGCTAATGTGACCCCAATGCTGATGGAGAGGGGCAGGGGAAGGTCAAACAAGGATGCTATTCTGGTAACTGACATCCTCCTTATCAACTGATGATTCCATTGGTCGTTAGCACACCGGAAGCTAGAAGGTTATCAGGTTGCACAATGAAAACCTGTTGCTTTATGTAACTAAAAGGAAGGCTTTATCCATACGCCCGCTTGTGTACAATTTTTGAGCAATTGTTAGGCATTTTCCCAAGGCACCCCTGAAGAAACCTCAAGGCATCCTGGTTAAAAAAGGCTGCACTAAATGATATGCACAACCCTGTAGTGTGTCAGGGGCTGCAGTTGAGGCCCTGAAAACCTCATCAGTTGACCATCACTGGGATGCAGTCTCAAACCAAGCTATATATCCACACAATAAATGAAGTGTATGAGAATCAACTGTTCTGATTTAAAGTAGACCTTTCACCATGAAGGCCTCTTTCACACAGGCAGTGAGGAGATGATGTGCAGTAACATCTAGCAACCAAAGAGTGAACAGTAATATCATGCAAAAACCTCTAGCAACCAGTCAGTGAGCGGTAATGATGTGCTGTAACCTCCAGCAACCAATTAGTGAGCGGTAATGATGTGCTGTAACCTCCAGCAACCAATCAGAGAGCAGTCATGATGTGCATGAGGGGGACCAAAGAAAATGTTTGTCCAGGGTCAAATCAATAATAATGATGGCCCTGGTCTGTACGTCATTCAAATTGCACTGCCCTTTCGATCTACATCGGGTGTCAGAGCAATCTTATCGACACCTCAAACGCAGGTCAAAAATGCAGTGTGTTTGCCTGCCCCAGATCCGATGATACAAAATGACCATGTGATCCAGTTGCAGTGCGTTCCCATAATTGGTGCATGCATGGCTGTGGGGTAATGCGGTGTAATCTGAGCCCATTCTAAATTTATGGGCTTAAATCACACCACACTGAATCTCATGTGAATTGCATAGAAATGTGGTGCAGTTCCTGTGTGACTCATAGCGTGAGCCAAGGCTAAGGCTAGGTTCACACCTATGGATGCAGTGGATGCAGTGTGGCCTGTTTGCGTGGGAATGGGCTGCTGTATCTGCGGAAATGCAGGGAAAAGGTCCCTGCACCTTTTCTAAAACCACGGCCGCAGAGAAACAGCATAGTGCAGTGTGGTTTCCAGTGTGTGGGGGTGCCATTGGGATTAAAGTGTTACTAAATGAACATTTTCTAAAATAAAATAACGAACGTTATATTAACTGCTCTGTGTAATGGTTTTGCACAGAGTGGCCCTGATCCTCCTCTTCTCTGTGCTCCACCATAGAAAGCTGCTTGCCATTGGGGCACACAAGGCATGCTCACTCCCATGCTGTGTGGGTCTATGGAGCCAAGTTCAATAGACCCACACAGCGCTGCTTGGTTCCCTCTCTCACCACTTGGTACCTGCTGTTGAACCCCCCTCCCAGGACAAAAATTTGTCTATGGCCCTGCCTAGCAAGTAACTTGCATGAATATTTTGAGCTTCTGAGGGCACTGCTTTGTTCGGTATTAAACCTCCTCTGCCATATATGTAGCTGCCCACATCAATTCAAACAAGCCCATTTTGGTTTATCCTAGGTCCAGTGATACATTGGATGATATAACTTTGTTTAGGAAAGTCAAATAAAGAACTAGCAATATGTGACAATCTAAATAAGGAACATGTCAGAGAGCATGGCCTGTGAGAAGCTTAGGCTGGGGCCATTTTCTAACCTTGTATACAGGCTGTCAGGAGTGCTGACACAATCTAAAAAAGGAAGATTGAATAGTGTTATGGAAGTAAGGTAGGTAGGACACAACTGAAGGACATTAAGAAATAGGGTGTGAAACATACACTGTACATACATGTCAATCACAGCATCCACCCAGTTATCACAGAACACTTATTTCCTCCCTCCTGCATGTGAATGTACAGAGGCTGGGAGGCACAAGCAATATATCTCACAGAACTGGCAGTCAGGTAGTGTGTGAATCAGCGCTCAATGGCAACTGTAAGGTGGACCAAAAGGAGATCAATAACAGGGGGAAGTGGTAACCGAAAAAAAAAAAACAAGATATATTTAAAAAAAATATATCAAGGAGAAATCTGCTTTGTTTACGGGTAGATGTAAGTTCAGATTCAATAGTTGGATTAGAGGCATGTTTATGTTGTGATGCAAGGTCGCAAAGTTGATTCAAGAGCAAAACAAGTTGTTGCGTTGTTTTTTAATTAGTGAACCATGTTTGATAAGTAAGCCTCTAATGATGGTTCTATGAGCTTCCCACAAAAAGCCTATATCACAGTTTGGTTGGTCATTAGTTTGAAAGTAAGCTTGGAGCTCTTTCAAGATCTCCTGGAGTAGCTTTTATATGGCGAGGAGTAGAACATGAAGTCCCTCTCCTCCAGATGTTGTAATCGCCAGATATCGATTTATTGGGCTTTGTGTAGTGATTTCGCTATACGTTAGTTGGAGCCAGGGGGGTTCGAGGAAACCTTCCAGGAAGTGTCAAAGGAAGGTATGAGGGAACATTAAAGTCCCTGCCTAGTATCAATTGACCCTCAGTGAAATCGAATAAAGTGTCAATAGTTTGAGCAAGAAAAACATCCTGATGACAATTGGGTGCATAAATCGTAGCAAGCGTCACCTGTACGTCACCTGTACGTCACCTATCAAGACTTTTAAAAACAAGAAGAGACCGTTAGTGTCCATGAGAGTGGCCTGGCATGTCCACGGGAGACCACCAGATAGCAATATTGAGACTCCCCTAGACTTGGCATTATCGTTAGCAGAGTGATAAGTAGAGGGATAAAATCTGTTTTTGAGAATGGGATTTTTATCTGTCCTAAAATGAGTTTCCTAGATTAATGCAATTTCAGCCCGAGAGTGCTTCAACTCATTTAGGAGAATATGCCTTTTCTCTGGCATGTTGAGTCCTCTCGCATTTAGAGAGATTACCTTTATGTCATCCATCACCAGCTTGGAGGGCGAATAAAAAAAAAATGAAGGGGGGGGGGGTTTAGAGAAAGAGTGTGTGGGAGGGGGGTTAAGGATGAACATCAATGACAGTCAAGCCTACTGTCCAATCCTCTCTGATTATTCTAGAGGTTACAAAATAAATTTGAAAAAGACACACTGGGACTATGGTCTTTACTTAGTGCGTTAGCCTATGTGGGGGAGTGGTTGAAGAAAGCCTGCAGATAGCACTCCCAACCTACTCCTCCCACCCCACCCCAGCAAGGATAAGAATCACAGGCTAACCTGCTTAGTTCATTAAAGTAATAGAGAGGCACGGCAACATATAAGGTAAGTAACCTGATGTCTTGAACCCAACATAAACATCGGCCACTCATTTTCCCCTCCACGACCTGTCTCCTCCCCCTCCGGGAAGGTAAGGGGGGAAGGCCGCTAACCCAGAGATGAGTACAAAACACTCATTCGATTCACCATCATACTAATGCATGACAAATATAATGTAAGGTAATTTAGAACAAAATAGCAGTTCTATTTAGCGGTTCCTTTCAAGACTGACATCCACTGGGTACACCTTATGCAGTACATACAGTTTGAGACATGACATTTGATGTCCCCCATGCCCCAGATCATCAGACCACCGCTCCGGGGAACTCATCACAACACCCCTAACCCCGCTGGGGTTCGTCTCCCCTACATCTTCTCCTGCAATAGGGTTGGGGGAAACACAGAGGTGCAGGAAGAAGAGAATAAGTCTTGTGACGACAAGTGGACCACCTACCCCTCTCTCACCCCACAACCACAATTTTAGGTGGGGGGAGGACGGCCACTTCGCCCCTTTACCTAAAAGGATACATCTTCGTTCACAAAAGCTGTGATCATTTCTGAGTGCTGTCTCAAAAAAAGAAAAACAAAAGGGTCCAGATTGATCTAAAAGGGCCAGATTTCTGTAAGTGACATCATAGTAAAGGCACCCATGAAAAGTAGATATATATCTACATCCAGTGGTGTCCTGGATGAAGTCTGAAAAACATTAAGACCTAAAAGTTCTTAGTACACATATAATTAGTGAGACCTAGAGATCTCTAGCTCACCGATGTGGGAGTTTAATGAACCCATTAACGATGGGTCTTAGTCTGAGGTCATCCGTGAATACATTTGTGCTGTGCATTCTTCCACAAGCCATATCTGGATATATAGTGTTGGGTACATGCAATGTTTATGACTCACATGGTCCTTCCGGCGACATTGTACCCTACCTCCTCCTGGTTCATTGAGGCCTCTGCTGTGGACCTCTCCAGAGAGCCGCCGAGGCTGACCGGCCGGCCGGTCGGTCCTCGGAAGAACACCAGCCAGTTCGGGACCTGAATGGGGTCTGTCTCCATGAAGGCAAAGGGTGCTGGCAAATCTTTCAGTATGCGAAGGTTGAAAGAACGTTAGTCTCTGCAAAATGTGGTTGAGAGGGGGAACCCCCATCCGTAGGTAAAGCCAAGCTGACGTGCCAACTCTAAAAGAGAGCGCAGAAAGGCATTGCAAAATAAAGGGTAAAATCTATGCGCTACCAAACGAGAAAAGAAGTGTCGGGGATTAAAAGATAAATAGATGGAGCACCAGAGATCCTGCAGCTAGTTCTGTAGTGTCACCACATACGATCAAGTAAAAGTGTATAAGAATAACCAGCGCTAAAACCTCTTAAAAACGGTGAACCATAAGTTACTGCAAGCAGTAAAAATATAACATAGGAAATATCTTACAAACACAATGAAGCAATAAATAATAACAATAAAATGGAAAGTGTCCAGTGCAAAAAAATTTAATTGAAGTGCCAAGGTGCTAAGTAGGTGAAGGTAATATGTAGTGAACTAAACGTTCAATATTACAAAATCATTCATATTGTGACGAAAGTGGAAAAATAAATAAATAAATTTATGTGCAGATAATGAGCAAATTGTACCAATTCTATGGACCCAGAACTAGTCAAAAGCTCGGACTGAAACAATTGATATAAAAACAAAAATTCAATTAAAGTGCCAAAAACTACATGAGCTGCTGGTAGCTGTGAAGAATGTGCAAAAGGTCAGAAAATGCCCTGTGAACATACAAAGGAGCAAGTTGCACAGCTTCTATGAGTAGAGGAACTGTTCACAGGCTCCAACAAAATCTATAAAGGCAAATGAAGAAATATGCCCTATGAAGGGCGAACTAAGGAAGTGCAGTGAAGGTGATAGTGTAAATAAACAATAGCCGTGATTCAAATCAATAGGTGAAACCAATCGATAAAAACTGAAATATCAGGGTGCACAATGCCCTATGATAGGTGAACCCCTGTGAACAAATAATAAAAAATTGATGAAGAGTATCACAGTAATATCAAAAGTGAAGCAGGTAAATAACAAAAAATGTGGTCCATAAATAAGTGAGAAGAGTCCAATAATTCTCCAGATATTATAGATAAAAGTTCATAATAAGTGCAGTTACAGCCAGCAATAATTAGTGATCCCAGTGCCAAAGTGAGTGAGCAAGATATCCTCAAAATGGGTAAAATGGCCGCTCACCTCACTTGTCTTTCACATAAGCATGTCAGGTGTCTCGTGTCAACCTGCAGACCTAAAAAGCAGTTTCCCAGGAAGAAATGGAGTCTCCACAGGCGATATAGGAGCCAAGGTCCTGCTCCTATAAGCTGGTCTGTAATACTTATAAGCGTGTGGCCCAGACACTCGATAATTAGGGGGAAAGATGTAAAGAGGGTCTCATAGCGCAGTATGTTTAAACACGGTTTATTTCCAAATAAAAGACAAATTTAAACTCACATTTAGATGGATAAATAGGTGCATGTAATGAAAGCAAAGCCTCCGATGCGGTTCCTGTATTCTCTTCACCGACTTCCGGTCTCGGCCGTAGACCAGGAAGTGACGTCACCACGGCGTCCAGGGACGATTTGCTTTCAGGTCAGGTGCGGGATCATCGCGTCACTTTCGGGATCAGTGTCGGTGTCAGAGTCAGATGACAGATCTCCGCACGACTCACTGTCGCTCTGTTCTGCGAGCAGCTCCGTGTTGCTGCTGCTGTCGCAGTCGCAGTCGCTCATCTCATCCAAAAGCGCATATGCGGGACAGCGCTTTTTGGATGCCATTTTCAAATTATTTTATTTCACGCACACGACAATGGCAAGGGGGCACTGAGAGGGCACTGTGACTTTTACCAAAGTGATACAGTGTAATCCTCTCAGATTACACTGTATCACCTCCTTTTTATATGTTTGTGTTTGGTGTTACTTTGATTTTTACTCCCAGTTCCGCTCCCATGCAGCATTGCTGCTGCAGGGAACGGAACCAGGAAGTCCTCCTACCGACAGACGAGCGGCAGAGATCTCGCTGGCGGTCACAGGAATGAGAGCTCATCGCTGGATGGCCAGGATAAGGTAAGACACTCCGCTGCGCTGTCTGCATAGCTCTGCCCATTCACGCCGAGCGTGACTCGGGGATACCGATAATAGCAGGAAATTCCTACCCCGAGTCACGCTCTGGGATACCGCTAGCGTGGTTAAAGCAAAGCCTTCCATCCATCCACGTCTTTATACTTTATTTTGCTAAGAAATCACTTACAAAATCCACCTCCTAGCATTTCTAGCAGTGACCATCTTGAGTAAGGGCAGATGATTCATGTAGCATTCACTTCCTGGAATCCATCTTTTAGTTGGATTTTATGTCATAGACCAACACAAAGCAGCACCTAATTGTGAAGGAGAAGGAAAATGACAAATGGTTTTCAAATTTTTTTACAAATAAATATCTGAAAAGTATGGCGTACATTTATTCAGATTGTGGGAGGGGAAACGCACAATCTGGAGGGTCATGTGGGGCCTGGCCATTCTACTTAAGCCATGGTCTTGGACATGGCCCTCGGGCTCTGAGGAAGAGGAAAGGCCTCGAAACCCGTCAGTCTTCCGTTTATATGAAACATCTGACTTTCCTATTTTGATGCTGTTCATTGGAAACTATATGCCGGTCTACCACGCATGTTTGTGAGTAGTCGATTTTAAACAATTGCCATTAAAAAGCTTGCTGAGGATAATGCGCTAGGCTGGTGCGCCCTTTCTTTGTGTTTGTTTTACAGTGTTTTTGACCACCCCGGTCGTAGAGGGCAGCAAGGCTTAGCCATACGGGATGCCAAGTGTAGGTTCCTAGATTGAAACAGCCTGAGGACCTGGCTTTGAGCGCAGGAGCAGGGTGCCTAGCATCACTCTTTTCTTTTTTGGATATGTCTAACATACACACAGGCCGAAGGTCAGCGTTTTTTTTTTTTTTCAACCGGCCAAGATCTCCTAACATTCGGCCCCTGTGTGCCTGGCTTAAGTGTGTAATTGTCACAGTAATAAGCTCTATTGTTGTTCAGATGTTATCATGTGTGCCCAGATTGCCATGTTGGTATCTCTGAGGACAGAGAAGGGCATGCATCTTTTAAAAACTGGAAAAAGTCTATTTGTTAGAGCCAAAGCTAGCACAGGATCTCCAGAGTGTAAGTGAACTGACAGGTTTTTTTTTTTTTGTTTTACGGTTTTTAAATTTCCTATCCTGAAATTTTATAGCAATTAACTGCAGACTGGAACCAAAACCCCCCAGATACTGACTATCCAGCATAATCAGGAATTCAGAGAAATTAGCAAAATGATAGGAACACATATTAGAAAGTTTTTTTTTTTTTTTTTTTTTATAATTTAACTTTACAAAATTGAAATCCGATTGCTGTAGACTTTGCACCTCCCTTACCTTAGTAATCCATTTACAACCAGAATATATTCATGTATTCTTTTATGAATTGTATAACACACATTTCACCAATTCTCACTTAAACTCTATAGTGTCTTCTTGTATACCAGGGGTGGGGAACCTACGTCCCGGGGGCCATATGGGCCCTCAAAGTCATTTGGTCCACCCCCCCCGTGAAGCTGAGTCTGTGTCTCTCAGCTGATCTGTCAGAATGGAGCCAATGCTTCCTGTATAGTTCCGGCTCCATTCTGACAGTCTGAGTGAGTCACAGGCGGAATGATATCAAATGCACTCCGCCTGTGACCAATACAGGAAACATTGCCTCTTCCTCCAGCGCGGCGCCGCTGCTAGCCAGCATTTCTCACCACCAGCACACACAGCAGTACCTGCCAGAACCAGCAGTACCAGTCAGAGCCAGCAGTACTCCCATCAGTACCAGCCAGAGCCAGTAGTACCCACAGCAGTACCAGCCAGAGTCAGCAGTACCCACAACAGTACCAGCCATCAGTACCTACAGCACAGTACAAGCCAGCAGTACCAGCCTGAGCCAGTAGTACCAGCCAGCAATACCCACTGCACAGTACCAGCCAGCAGTACCAGCCTGAGCCAGCAGTACCCAAGGCAGTACCTACAGCACAGTACCAGCCTGAATCAGAAATACCCACAGCAGTACCAGCCTGAGCCAGCAGTACCAGCCAGCAGTACCCACAGCACAGTACAAGCCAGCAGTACCAGCCTGAGCCAGCAGTACCCACAGCAGTACCAGCCAGCTGTACCCACCAGCAGTACCAGCCAGCATTACCCACCAGCAGTTCTTTTCAAAACTTACCACCACAAAGTCGATTGCGCTCCAGGCTGACCGACGCAAACCTGGAAAACCAGTTGCGAGTAGCAACATCATCAATACCAGCTAACATCACACACCTCACCAAAGTGAAGCATTTGCAGCCATCACATTAGGGGTGAGTTAATTACATTTTTGACCAAATATAACAGGCACATTTTTAAGTTGATAATTTTGTACGGCCCCCGAATGATTTTATAAATACCCAAATGGCCCTTGGCAGAAAAAAGGTTCCCCACCCCTGTTGTATACCAACAAGTTATATCAAGAGATATGTTTTTGTTTCAACCATTTACTCTGAATAGATATTCTACAGTTTAATGATACAAAAAGTGGATCAGTCTGACATGCAGTTTTATTTTACTCTAGCGTGGTAAATACAGTACTTGCTGTGAGCAAATAGTTATGTGTTCTGGTAAAGATCTCAGCATCTGCATCTTATAGCTCCTAAAACTGTGTGACTTCATGGTTTACTGAGCTGATTTACTAAAGAATGAAAACTGCATTCTGCCAAAGCTGTTTAGAGAAAGCTTAATAACTGATCTGGAGAAAGCAGTTGGACATTTTTATGGAACTTGGTATTTTATTTGGATATTAAAAGCAAGAAAAAAAATGTAGTGTAGAAATCATTTACTATTTTGAAATATGTGAAATACTTGTGGGGGCTCATGCGCAGAGTCTAGCTGACCGGTTATGCCATTCTACAAAATCTGCCGATCTGAACAAAAGCCACCGAATATCATATAATGGCAAGCTGCCAATATCCCCATCCATTCACACTGCCTCCTGCGATCCCAGAGCAACACCCGGATCAGCAATCATGGTGCTAAGAGCAGTTTGATCCGAATTGAAATACTTCTCCATCAAAGAAGAACCGCTGGCTCGGGCCTCAGCTAAGATGCCACCACCACTTTCTTCCTCCTCCAGCGGTGCAGCATGCTTACACAAACAGCTCCCGACCCTGCCAGACTTCCAAGATGAGGAATCCTCAGCTACACCAGCTCTCCTAAAGCAGATAGAAAGAATGCTACACAGAGCTCTCAAACAAACATCAGAGCCTCACTAAGGAAATCAGAGAGCTGGGCACCCGCACTACAGGGCATGGGATAAGAGTGGATGAGATAAAGAATACAGCACAAGATTACATGGCTGAACTAGAAAACCTCAAAGAGGAAAACCTGACATTATATTTTAGAATTGAAGACTACGAAAATAGAGCACATCTCTCAAATTTGCGCATTAGGCGCATCCCTGAAACTGTATTTGATCTGCAATCCACCATGATGGCCCTATTCCAGGAACTTCAACCCGCTATACCAGTGGAACGCCTGGAAATGGACAGGGTGCACAGGGCCCTTACGCTTAAAAAAAACAGACGGTCCCTCCGCGACATAATTGCAAAATTCCACTATCACTGTACGAAGAAACTCCTGGCCATTGCCCAAGAGAAGGACACTCTTAACTTCCAGGGGCACAGCTCTTCTCTGATCTGTCTCAGCTAACAATTACTAAGCAATAGTAACTGGGCCATAAAACCCCAGCTCCTGCAGCTGCAACGTGACCACATCACCTATCAATGGGGCTTCCGGTTCTCAGTATGCTTCACTTACCAAGGTACCAAGTACACCTGCAGATGAGCTACAGCACACTCTGCAATATCTACACCTTGTAGAAATCTTCCCCAACGCTAACAGCACCCGCAGAAGATCAGCCTCACCCTCCCTACAAAAATCTCCTTCATCTTCTGGGAAGCGCGGAAAACCAACACTCACACAAAAGAGGATGCTTCACCTCTCCAGCCCAAGACCAGGAAGATTCTATGGACTGACATCTGGAACTCCTTCCCAAACCACCATGTCACCCACACCCTGGGTTCAGTTTCCAGTTGGTTGTTCTACTGTCCTATATGACCCTCTTCATGCAAGTACTCTATATACTTCTGTTTGAACATTGTTCAGTTCCTGTTTAGTATCCTCTGGGACTCATCACATATTATGTCGCTTTTAAACAGCGGTTACACCCCCTTGCTCTTTAGGCTCATCGCCCCATCAGCCAGTGGATATCACTTTTTATCTACCAAACTGGGGCACGTCTTAATGGTAGTTATAAATAACTTGTACTCAGAATGGTCTGGAGTGGTAAGTGGGGTAGCCCAAGGTTCTGTCTTGGGACCAATTCAGTTTAATTTATTCATTGATGATATAGAGGACGGAATAAATAGCTCAAGCTCAGTTTTTGCAGACAACACAAAAATAAGCAAGGCAATAACTTCACATCAGGATATAGAAATTTTACAGAAAGTTCTGAACAAAATATTAGAGTGGGCAACTACATGGCAAATTAGGTTTAATATGGAAAAATGTAAAGTAATGCACTTGGGGGCTAAAAACATAAACACAAACTACTCACTAGGGGGGAACCTCTGGGGGAATCAAGGATGGAGAAAGATCTGGGGTTACTAGTTGAAGACAGACTGAGCAAAAGCATGCAATGTCAAGCTGCAGAGATAAAGCTATAATCCTAAATGTGCCAAGAAGCAGCGCTTGCAATAATATAAATGACAAAAAATAAGATATATTTTTTGTCATTTATATTATTGCAAGCACTGCTTCTTGGCACATTTATCTTTCTGAGTTTTTACTTAGTGAGCAGCAGCTGCAAAACACACAACTTATCACATTTTCTTCCATCTAACACATTTTTAGTTCCGAGCGCGGGCTATAATCTTTGTAATTCAAAACTATAATCCTTCCACTTTATAAAACTCTGGTCCGCCCACATCTGGAGTATTCTGTCCAGTTCTGGTCACCAGTCCTCAGAAGGAATGTGCTGGAGCCGGAGAGAGTCCAAAAAGGGGGAACAAAACTAATAAGGGGATTGGAGGACTTCATTTACGAGGAGCGACTAAAAGCAATACTTTTATTTTCACTGGAGAAGAGACACTTGAGAGGGGACATGGTGGCGATTTACAAATACCTCAATGGGGATCCCAGTATAGAAAAAAAGTTATTCAGTTTCAGGGAGTGTAGGAGGACACAGGGCCACACAATGAGATTCGAGGAGAAGCGGTTGAACCTTATGCCCCGTACACACCTGCAGATTGTCGGCCGAAAAGATTCGGCCGACGACCGATCGGCCGATTTTCGGCTTGTTAGTATGATGCTTCCGACAGCCGACAGCGCACTTTCGGCCGAAAAGAATCTGTCGTGCAAGCATTAAAATTTTTGTATGCCGACACCAGAGCGGCCAATTGTTCGCCAGTCAATACAGAATTCGGCCGACAGACAGCAGATTTGCAAGACTGGGCATGCTCAGAAAAGAAAAAACACAGGGAAAGTTAACCATCACATGACATCGGAATATGTGTGGTGAGTCCTGCGCTGTCTGGGGAAAGAAGAAGCCACGTGATGCGGAAGTGGCGTAACGCGTAGGGACGCTCGGACCGGAAGTGACGCACACTGCGGAAGTGAGGACTGGGATCCCACTCCGATATTACTATATGCGCTTGTCTTTCTCAACAAATGTGAGTTTTTTAACCTTATTTAAATAAAGCACCCCTTTTCCATGACATACTTGCACTATTTCGAGCCTTTGTTTTGAGATCCATTGGGACCGCTGGGAACCTGGAGAGGGATTAGGGAGCCAACCCACCCGCAGCAGCCCAGACATCAGGCCCTAGTGGGACACGGAACAGGATTGGAGAGGAGCCCCCTGGATAAGATATAAGGCCTTTACCCTTAGACCTTGAGGTGAGCTGCTAGCACACTTAGAGGGGTTTAGGAGAAGCACCCCACCACCTTAAGCACGGTGTTAGGTGAAGGAGCATCACCTGTGGAATCCCCCCACTTGAACACTTACTTAACTGTTTTGGACTGTATTTCACCCAGATTGTTGGATTTTTGTGGAGCACAGAGGACACTTTAATTTTGCTTATATTTAATTTTACACATCTGTATATGCACCTGAGCACTTTACCTGTCACTATTGTATTATCAGCACTATAAGTGATTTTCATATTCTCTTATCTATTTATTATTTATTTTTTAGATTGCCTTGTCAGTAATTTTAGCACTGTGATACTATTTATTTGAGTACGGATCAATTTTTGCACTTTATGTATATAGCACTTATTTGTGTAAACCACCCACACACGTTGTAGTTCACTCCATTTACAGTGACAGGCATTTATACTGAGCACAGTCCACGCACAACCAACCCAGAAGTGCAATACCCCCCACCTATATATCATCACATGACATCACTTCTGCAGTCGGCTGTAGTCGGCGGACAAAATTCTTGTGCAGTCTTTTGCACTTTTCAACAGACACGACAGCCCGGGGACAAAAGACGGCCCCAAAAAATGTGGAACTCTCCTCCACAATTGGTGGTGTCAGTGGTGAGTACTGATATTTTTAAAAGACTTTGGGACGTGCATCTTAAAGATCACAATATACAGGAATATGGGAAATGATTATTGTCACTGACACATTCACACCTACACAGGTTGAACTGGATGGACTATTGTCCTTATTCAACCTTAACTACTATGTAACTAAGAGCCATAGTACTGCCCATTGTTCTCCTTGCCTTTTAGGTTTTACTGAACATTCCACTTTTTGGACTTAAGTGTCTTGTTGATACTTGTAACTGAACCTTACCTGTGACAGAGAATATTTGTGCTTACCTGGTTCATGTGTGTGAAGGATTTCCCAGCAACCATTCGGTTATGTACACTCCCTGCTATCATATCTCTCTTTGCACTGTGAGCCCCAGGAAGTGACTCCTTATATGGACATTCCATGAAGTCAAGGTATGGCCAGCCTAGAGACGGAATGTCTGCTGATTAACCATGTGCTTTTGTCTACATTATGTTGATTTGGGCTGAGGCAGCTTTTGTTAAGTGTGGTAATGACCCTACCTATTTGTCTGGGTGGATGTCGGGCCATTGTTTAAGTAGTGTCTGATATACTCCCCGGGTGTATAAAAGCCTGTATTCTTGTTTCAATAAACAGTTTTTCATGACCCTTCAAAATGTAGCTTTGTCTTGTTCCTGGAGGAGGATTTTACTGCATTATTACCCGGTCGTTCAACAGTTGAACCTGACTCTCCTCTTGGATCTTATGGTTGGGATTATACTACTCCATTACTACACAGGGACTTGCCAGGAAAAAGGACGTCTCCAATGGCTGATACCCTCTCACCACCTGGGTAGCCGTTACAATACTAAGCCCAGCTTAAGCCCATCTGCCAGAATTGGGGTACCCAGCAACGGACTGACCTTCAGGTCCTCACACTAGTGTGAGCACCCATGACCTTCTGGGATGCTAGAGGCCCCTGTGGCTCCAGATTCACTGTAACAAGCAATACACATCCTTTCTTTCCCATCTTATGCAGGTTGTATACACATATGATGGGTATGATTGTCATGTGTGGTGACACAAGCCAGGTCCTGCTCCCATTTCCACACAAACCTCCTTACAATCCATCCCCCAGTCCTACAAAATTACCTTTCTTTCAACTCCTCATTTGACACAATCTAGTCTACACCTGGTGCGAACACAACCCAACCAAAAGACGTTACACTTACTATTCGCACCCACACAGAACTTCTTCCCTTATCGACCACATCTTCTTAACCACTGGTATGATACCTGAGATTCTAACCTCATCCATCATATCTATTCCCTGGTCAGACAATACTGCGGTCTGCACCTCAATCGCCTCACCTATCCCTAAAACACAGGACCCTACCTGGTGTCTCCCAGACACCATGATCATGCACCCGTTGCACAGCCTAGACATTGAAAGTGCCCCAAAAGAATACCTTGCTCTCAACAGCACTACTGATATCTCCCCTCATACTTTCTGGGAAGCACACAAGCTCGTTCTACGTGAAGTGTTTCAACGGCAATCCGCCTTATTTAATCGCGAGCATAAAACAGTTGCACGTAAACTAGAGTCCGACTTTCATGCCTCCTATTCAGCATTCTGCACCGACCCCACCTCAGCTGCAAAAATTAAATCAGAAAAGGCCCGTCTGGAATATGATAAATTCCCTCCGGGGCCCTGCCCCCCCTTTGGGGCATACACTTAGGTCCGCAAATAAACCTACTAGACCCATCCAACTTAAATATGCCAATGATGTTTACTCTAGCAATCCTGCAAAAATTGTAAAGAAATTCCACTCCCATTTAGCCTCCTTATACGCAGCAGAAAATTAATTTAACCCTACTGCAGCAGACACCCTTTTCTCACGATTGAACCTACCAGCATGTTCCAAATCTAAAAGATAACAACTTGAGGGGCCTGTCACAACAGAGGAAGTTTCTAGTGCATTTAAAGCATTAAAACTGAATAAAAGACTGGGCCCGGACCGTTACTCCGCCATTTACTATTGAACCTTTACAGAAATCCTCTCCCCCGTCTTAGCCCAACCTTCAATGCACTACTCAATGGACACTCCTTCACCTGGCTGACCGCCTTAACCTTCACAACCCCATCACCAGACACTTTGTTTCCCTGTGGGATATGCTCAAGTTCACTTACCACCTTCAATCCCCCCACAACCGCCTCCTCACCTTCCTCAAGAATCCGGCTTTTTATTCGGCATTGAACTCTCCTGCTACTTTTAGTGCTTGGTCATCTTGAAGGTTGATCAGGTTCAGCAATTTTGTCACATCCTCCACTTTTTTCACCTTCCGGACTCATTGCAAATCTTCAATACCCCAATCAGAACTGTTCCGCTACCTGCAAATTAAAAGCTTTTACAAACCCAACACTAACACTGATACCCTCCCTAATCAATTTTCTAGCTTTGAATCCACATGCAAACGCGACCTGCATGCTAGGGGGCTGATTAATTCTCTCTACTCCCCCCTTGTAGTCAAGCCGGACTCAGATAGACCACAGAAAACACATAAATGGGAAAAGGACCTTGGGGGCTCTCTAGACATTGCAAACTGGTCCCAGATCTGGTCAAAAGACAAATTGTCCTCACCCAATGTATTAGCAGAGGAAGCTAATTATAAAAAACTAAACCAATGGTACCTAGTACCCTCCAGGATAGCTAAATTTGTAACTTCCTACTCAGCTCTGTTTTCGTGTTTGTAAGGAACAAGGCACAAATATGCCCAATAGTCCAAACCTTCTGGAACAGTATATTTGCCCTCGCTTCCAGAATGTGTGACATATCAGTACAATCGGACCCAGCCACGGCACTTCTCAATCTGAAACCAGACTTCCTATCACGCAAGCAATTCAAGCTTTTTGTCCAACTCCTCACAGCTGCGAAACACGACAGACAAAGCTTGGAAGTCCCCCTCTTTAATTGTAGTGGAGGTTAATTATAGGGTAAATCGCGCCATGATGCATGCCAAAATGGAAGACATTTAAAGTGATCAGGTTTCCAAATTTGTCTCGCTATGGCAACCCTGGGTCACTCGCTGTTTAACGCCAACCTTTGATCAAACAGTCCTTTTGCCATGGTAGGACATTCTGCACCGATCTCACCAAATGTCTCTCTGGCAGGCCAGGTCACCCTTGTGGACTCCCCCCTCCTTTTCCCTCATTTCTCCCCGCTAGCAATGAAGCTCCCCCTTCTTAAATAAAATGGACTCCTTCTCCCCAAATACAACCCCTTTGGTTACTGCATTGCTGGATAATTTTATTTTACTTATATTTCCGCTGTTACTGAGTACATTGTTTCTCCGATGACCTTGTACACGATTATATAGTGATTTCTTGTTATATATAGTAAGCTCTGGTCCTCTAATGGACCACGCTGTACTGAGCTTCATTTTCTTTGTTCATGTTTGCTTATTCCTCATCTCTATTATGATTTGTAAACTCAATAAAATCTTCCGGGTTTGCGGCATCCAGCCACCTGATTGGCTGGAGCCGCGATAACGTCACTCCCGCGCATGCGCGCAGGAGCCGACGTTCACGACACAGGGCTCTGAAGGAACGGCGCGAACGGCTGTTCCTTCAGAGCGCATGCGCCAGTGATGTCACTGGCTGCATGCAAAGTAGATATCTCCTAAATGGTGCATGTTTAGGAGATACTTACAGTACCTATAGGTAAGCCTTATCATAGTTAATAAATTGATATACAATTGATAACGATGCAATATGATAAAATGAATCAATTGCGCTAAATCATAAGTCCATTCAGCATATATAGATGGTGGAGAGTCCACTTAAGGGTGAAGATCCCAAGATGTGAAAAGCAATGGAAAAAACAGTCACCCGTGCGGATAGGCAAGATGGCAGCTTACCGCAATGAGTGGGCCTCCAAATTAATGGATGGGCCACTTAGAGCATAAAGTAATAACTCCTATGGAATGGGTTCTCTCCTCTGCATGAACGGACCAAGCTTCACTAGACTGCATCAACCTCTCACTCGCTCATAGATCCAGAAACGACTCCGATATGTATGGCAATATGTAGAGGATAAAAGCATTCATAGCGTAATCCCGTTTAGCGGCATAAAAACAGCTTTATTCAAGGTTCTACTTACATGGCAGTAGATCAATACAAGCGAATAACATGTAAAAAGCGGCGTCCCGCTATAGTCAGTACAAAGCCGGCGTCTTGGGGGCGTGGCAAGCGCGATGTCCGGAACCTCCCGACCGGTTTCGTCAGAGTGACGTCGTCAGGGGCGTGGTTACCGGACATCGCGGTCACGCCTTACAAATACCCCATACAAGGATCATATCCGGAACTTCGTCCAATCACGGACGAGAAGGGCGGAAGTGACGAATCTGACTTCTGGCCATTGAGGGCGGAAGTACACTAAAAAAACAGCAGCACTGAGGGGGACATGGGATTCGAAGCAGAATAACTAATTAGCCATCCTCGATCAAGCTAATCAAAAAAGGACGGCAGTAATTAATTAAGCAAATGATATAGAAAAATAAACATGGTATCATATGAAAGAAAACCAGGATTAAATGCATATAAAGATTACCGATGTTAATAAGTGCCATCTAGTGGCCAAACAGTATATTTTCATGAAAATCAAAATCGTTTGACTTAATGGAAGAGGAGAAAAAATATAATAATAAGGCCAAAAGGCAGATTGCAGCACTTTTCCCTTTTAACTCATAACTCTGCATATCAACCTGACAATGATCACTAGCTGATCGGAAAAAACAAGACATAAAACTTAAAAAAAGATTTTACCACATAATAACAAAATAAAAATAGAGGAATTATATTCATACACAAATATTGAGTGGGATGGAGCATGATTATGCTTTTCCCATCTCGGCAACATTTAACTGTTATTGATAAAACAGTTAATGTCCCACTCAACATTCAGGCCAAAAGGGACATAAGTTTTCAAAATATAAATCCACTGCGTCTCAGCGCGGGATAACTCCCTTTTAGCATTTGCCCCTCGCCAATTTGGAGTGAATTTGTCAAAAGCCACAAATAGCGTATTACGGGGGTCTTTGTGTCGGCAGTGGTCAAAATGTTTCGACACACTGTGGCCAGGGAACGCTTTACGTATATTTGCCACATGCTCCCCCATACGGATTTGCATGTTTCTCAGGGTTCGTCCGATATATTGTTTCCCACATTTACATTGAAGTAGATACACTACATTCTGCGTTGAACAAGTTATGAAGGATTTAATCGGATACTCTCTCCCGGTGACATGGGACCTGATTTTTTCAATTTTTCTACCTTTAAACACATTAAGAGCACAGATGTTGCATCTCTTACAGGGATAGAACCCTTTTAACTCCGGGAGGAACATGGGCCGCTCCGGTCTTTCTATAACGTTATGGGCCACCTGGTGTCGTAGTGATGGAGCACCTCTAAAGATGACATTAGGTCGGTCTGGAAGGGCCGGACCTAGTACTCTGTCGTTCTTGATGACAGACCAATGTTTCTGCATGATTCTCTTGACCTCATAATGTTGTGTGCTAAAAGAGGTCACAAAACAATTTTTGAAAGGTTGACTATCATTGGCTCTAGTACGTGGGGCAAGTAAATCAGACCTATTCATGTCCGCCACTTCCCTGATGGTCTTATCTAGGGAGTCGGCCTGGTAACCCTTATCCAAAAATTTACTCTTAAGCTGTGAGGCCTGTGTAAGAAAAATGTCCAAATGAGTACAATTCCGTCGCAGCCTCATAAATTGTCCTTTTGGGACAGCTTGTAACCATGATTTGTGGTGACAGCTGTCCACTGGGATGAAGCTATTGCGATCGGTTTGTTTAAAGAAGGTGGAAGTGACCAACCTATCCTCCTCGACCACCAGATTTAAATCCAGAAAATTAATACTGGTTGTACTACTGGTACAGTCTAGTTTGATACCTCTATTGTTCTCATTTAGTGTGGACATGAACAGGTCAAGGGAACATTGATCACCGTCCCAAAGGAGGAGGATGTCGTCTATGTACCTACGCCACAGCACCAGCTGGGGCGGTCGGTCCCTATAGACGACATCCTCCTCCCACCTGGCCATAAATAAATTGGCCAGGCTGGGGGCAAATTTCGCCCCCATAGCCACACCACGACACTGTAAAAAATAGATGTTGTTGAACCAAAAAAAATTGTGAGTCATTGCAAAGTTAAAAATTTCCAAAATGAACTCATTCTGCACTCTATCCAGACCACTAAGAGTATTTAAATAATGATGTACTGCCTCATACCCCAGTTGATGCGGTATGATCGTGTACAGGGACATGACGTCCGCTGTGGCCAGGATCATGCCCTCCTTCCATGTGATGTCCTTAACGATATTAAGCACATGGGTAGTGTCCTTAAGGTAGGAGGGCATCTGCATCACCAAGGGTTGGAGAAAAGAATCCACATATCTTCCGATGCGGGAACATAGGGAGTCTATCCCACTAATGATGGGGCGGCCAGGGGGTTTAATGGGATTCTTATGCACTTTTGGAAGGAAGTACATAACCGGCAAGCGAGGAGCCAGGGGAACCAGAAATAGTTTTTCCTTCTCTTTTAAGATACCTTTATCAAAGGCCTGCTCAACTAGAGCCTGAAGCTCTTTTTTATATTTGATTGTTGGATTCCTTTTAAGAATCTGATAGGTATCCCTGTCACTTAGAATATTGTTCATCTCAAGGACATAGTCATCCTTGTCGAGCACGACAATTCCTCCGCCTTTGTCGGCCGGACGGATGACTATGTCCTTGTGTTCGCACAATGTCTGCAACCTAATTTGCAAAGAGTTATTGGTTGGTGGCTTCTTTATTTTGATCCTTTCAAGGTCACCCAGTACAAGTTCCTTAAAAACCTGTACAGAAGAGGAGACCTTTCCGGGTGGATTGAAGAGGGAGGCGTTGGCCAAGGTAGTATGAGTGTACTTACTACTATTGTTAGATGTTGTTCTGGGGTTAGACAATATATATCTCTGTATATTCAATTTTCTGATATATTTATGGACATCGATGAAGGTGTCAAACTTATTGATTGTCCTAGGAGGTGCAAATTTCAACCCGCGGTTTAATACGGATTGTTCCTCTTTTGTAAAAGAGGCTTTAGAAAGGTTGAATATACCCCCATCGTTTAAAGTCGCCTTCTTTTTTGCCCTCGCCTTCCGCCCCCCTCTGGTCCCTCTCTTTGTTCGGTGTCCCTTTGGGTGTTTTTATTGTTCCTGGGAAAATCCCTCTGGGTATTTTGATTGCCCCAGGGAAAATCCCCTTGATATGTATTCATATCAGCCGGTGGGGGTGGACGATAATTGCGCGGTGAATCGAATTGTTCATACTCAGAAACAAACCGATCACCAAAACAGTCGCCATTATCATTCCACTCCCTCAAGTCATTCCTTGGGTGTCGAGTGATGACTCTATTATCATTAGGAGAATCCCATCCATTATTTTTCAAAGGAGTAAATCGATTAAAGGTGGGTATAGTGCCTCCTTGTCTCGGAGTGTAGGGAACATTATAGTTGTTATACTGCGGTGGACCCCGTCTATTGAAAGGCGGTTTTTGTTGATTAAAAAATGGTGGTCTATTGCCATTTCTAGTTTTGTTATAACTATTAAATCCTCTATTGGGTAGAGCACCTGTGGGAAATTTGTTAGGGTTTTGACCCCTCCCATTACCAGTGGGCCTGTTAATAGCCCCTCTGGTGGTAACCTGGCTGTTGGACATAGAAGTAGTAGCTGTCACAGTATCCATGGGTTCACCCTGGATATTATTATTTGTACCGGCAATACCAACAGCCCTGCTAGTTTGCCATTTAAACACCGTGTCATTTTTACAGTCACCTACATCACGGTTAAACTTCCGTTTTTTCTTGTTTTTTTGGTCAGAGGTTTCCTTCTCCAGGTGTTTCACAAGGAGCTCAGACTGTTTTTTATAGTCATCCTTCTCCTTGAACTCTTCCAGTGATTTCTTCAAATCACTGATTTCACTATCAATTTTGGATAACTTACTCCTTTTTCTACTAATGAGGAATTGTAAAAACTGAATCCCAGCCTCATTGAAGTATTTAAACCAGCCATCAAGATCTGGTTCATCACTCTGGGGATTGACCTCCCACCTGAGACTCCTAGGTACCATTTTATCTGCGATATATCGTTCTAAGAACGCTATATCCCAGTTGGTGTGCACCTCGGTAGTCATCAGGTTTTTAAGTCTGGTGAATCGACTTCCAATATCATCTGTAGAGACAGCAGTGCCTGTGAAAACATCCTCCATATCCAGAACTTGCTGAGTTCTGAACTCAAAAATATCCATGATAAAGTAATGAAAAACACCAACAAAGTAGCAGCAGGATAAAACTATAACAAACAAATAAAATCAAGGGGGATATCCTGCGCTTAATAATGAATAAAAAGGATATGATAAAATAACATAAAACAAGGTAGCAGCTAGAACACTGGATTCATAGTAATCTCATTCATATTGTGTGTCAAGTAGTGCAGCGCTATGAACAACAAAATTAATTGTGCTTAGAAAGTTGATAAATTGATATACAATTGATAACGATGCAATATGATAAAATGAATCAATTGCGCTAAATCATAAGTCCATTCAGCATATATAGATGGTGGAGAGTCACTCCAAATTGGCGAGGGGCAAATGCTAAAAGGGAGTTATCCTGCGTTGAGACGCGGTGGATTTATATTTTGAAAACTTATGTCCCTTTTGGCCTGAATGTTGAGTGGGACATTAATTGTTTTATCAATAACAGTTAAATGTTGCCGAGATGGGAAAAGCATAATCACGCTCCATCCCACTCAATATTTGTGTATGAATATAATTCCTCTATTTTTATTTTGTTATTATGTGGTAAAATCTTTTTTTAAGTTTTATGTCTTTTGTTTTTTTCCGATCAGCTAGTGATCATTGTTGATATGCAGAGTTATGAGTTAAAAGGGAAAAGTGCTGCAATCTGCCTTTTGGCCTTATTATTATATTTTTCTCCTCTTCCATTAAGTCAAACAATTTTGATTTTCATGACAATATACTGTTTGGCCACTAGATGGCACTTATTAACATCGGTAATCTTTATATGCATTTAATCCTGGTTTTCTTTCATATGATACCATGTTTATTTTTCTATATCATTTGCTTAATTAATTACTGCCGTCCTTTTTTGATTAGCTTGATCGAGGATGGCTAATTAGTTATTCTGCTTCGAATCCCATGTCCCCCTCGGTGCTGCTGTTTTTTTAGTGTACTTCCGCCCTCAATGGCCAGAAGTCAGATTCGTCACTTCCGCCCTTCTCGTCCGTGATTGGACGAAGTTCCGGATATGATCCTTGTATGGGGTATTTGTAAGGCGTGACCGCGATGTCCGGTAACCACGCCCCTGACGACGTCACTCTGACGAAACCGGTCGGGAGGTTCCGGACATCGCGCTTGCCACGCCCCCAAGACGCCGGCTTTGTACTGACTATAGCGGGACGCCGCTTTTTACATGTTATTCGCTTGTATTGATCTACTGCCATGTAAGTAGAACCTTGAATAAAGCTGTTTTTATGCCGCTAAACGGGATTACACTATGAATGCTTTTATCCTCTACATATTGCCATACATATCGGAGTCGTTTCTGGATCTATGAGCGAGTGAGAGGTTGATGCAGTCTAGTGAAGCTTGGTCCGTTCATGCAGAGGAGAGAACCCATTCCATAGGAGTTATTACTTTATGCTCTTAGTGGCCCATCCATTAATTTGGAGGCCCACTCATTGCGGTAAGCTGCCATCTTGCCTATCCGCACGGGTGACTGTTTTTTCCATTGCTTTTCACATCTTGGGATCTTCACCCTTAAGTGGACTCTCCACCATCTATATAAGCTGAATGGACTTATGATTTAGCGCAATTGATTCATTTTATCATATTGCATCGTTATCAATTGTATATCAATTTATCAACTTTCTAAGCACAATTAATTTTGTTGTTCATAGCGCTGCACTACTTGACACACAATATGAATGAGATTACTATGAATCCAGTGTTCTAGCTGCTACCTTGTTTTATGTTATTTTATCATATCCTTTTTATTCATTATTAAGCGCAGGATATCCCCCTTGATTTTATTAAGCCTTATCATAGGCTTACCTATAGGTACAAGTTACAGAGGATGGTTTACTCCCTCTTTAAAGCTAGGTTTACACCTATGCATTTTTTAGGTTGTTTTGCAGAAATGCACTACAGTCCATTTAACATGGTTTCCAATGGGACACGTTCACATCTATACATTTTTGGAAAGGGTCAGGGACTTTTTTCCTGCAGCAGATTGCGTTTTGTATGCAATAAACTTCAATGGATCTGCACCAAGAACGAGTGTTGCATTTTTTTATGCATTTTTTGCATGTGTTTTGCTTTTTTTCAAGTAGCAAAGGCTCCTTAACAAATTGTGAATAGCCAGTTGTTAGGTAGAGGGCGTCCCCCCGCATCCATTAACAACTGGTGACTTATCAACTGTCAGTGGTAATCCCCGCTGTCAGCTGAATGTTAAAAAAAAACTGTGTGGGGGTCCCCCTCAATACATACCAGGCCCTTCAGGTCTGGTACAGATTTCAAAGGGAACCCCACACCAATTTTTTTTTTTTTACAGTCCGGGATTTCCCCCAGAATCCATACCAGACTCTCATCTGAGCATGCAGCCCGGCAGGCCAGGAAAGGGGAAGGGGTGTGAGCGCCCTCCCTCCTGAGCCATACCAAGCGACATGCCCTCAACATGTTGAACAAGATGGGTAGATGTATAGATGCGCTAAACCCGGATGATAAAAGCAGCACCTGAATTCCTGACCCTTTGGAATAGAAAATAAACTGATATATGAAGAAATTGAAAAGGTGATCAAATACATAGACTATATAGTGACACAAAAATTGGTCATAAATTGCTACAAAGCAAAATACAAATAAGAGAAAAGTGTTGCAAAAACAACATATTTTCAATTAAACCAAAAATAGTAAAGGAATGAAGTGCTGAGTGAGGTGAAAAAAGTCCAAAGTAAGAAGCCACTTAAGCCTCGTACACACGATCAGATTATTGAACGATCTGTCGTCTGATTTTTGTTGCATGCCAAAGAAAAAGAGAGAGGGTGTTCGATGGCCTGACTGGGCAGCCAAAGAACCACCAATGGGTATGGGACTTTAAAGGTGGTATGGTTATGGCAGAGACAGACAATCAGAAAAAAATCGGTTAAAAATACAAAGTTTAATTCATTTTGCAATATAAAATATACGAAAAAGGACACATCAATTAAGTAACAATACGTAGACATTGATCCATGATAAAATTTATACAGATACTGTGATGTTTCGAACCAAGAGATACATGGGGTCACCGGGGTCCTACATGTTTCGCCATTTCGATGGCTTTGTTAGGGACCAAATGACTTATGACCTCTCAAATAGTTCTAGGCAATAACAGACAAAATGTTAGAAAAGTTCATTTTGCGTGCGTAAACGCACGTATCACAAGTTAATACATTATTTCTGTTATGACATAGGCATATATATGGTTAAGTCATTCAAAACTTACCAACAGTTAAGTATCAAAAGATTAGACGCTGTAGACTAACTCATTGGGTATGGTCATGCATGCAAGGCGATATTGGACCACCCCCGAGTCCTGTGCGGGCGCGGGGTATTACATGCCCTCACGGGCTGGCGGATACTGGACCGGGCCAAGACAGGCGGCTGGCTATTTTGTCAAACCCAGCAATGGTAAATGAGCGATCCCAGCCTCTGAAAAAAGGAGGACAGATGGGGGCCATTTTAAATGCTAAATTGGGGGAGCATATTTATGTAGAACAGCTGAATAGCCGTGTATGTGACCCAAAAGGAAAAGGGTTGTGAAAGAAAGCAACCAAACAGACCGGGTCTTGCCATGAACCCCACCAATGATAGGGTGCATGATGGGACCAAGTAACGATGATACCGGGACTCCCAGAAAGCATAACTGGTGACGACAATGTTGTGAGGAAATGTTGTGGGGGAGAGAGAGGAGAGGGGAAAGAACCGTGAGGTAAAGGACGAAGGAAATAGACAAGCAAGTCTGATTGGAAAATTGGGAGGTTCCCAGGTGTAAAGTTATAGCCGTGGTATGTAATACTGATAAAGGTGACCCATAGTCCCAATCATGATCAGTAACCAGTGATGTGACATAAACCGGGTGGAGAGGAAAGCCTAAAATGGAATAAGAAGGCGAGTGAGTAAAGAGGGAGGCACCCGTAGATGGAGATGAGAGTCTGTGCACATACCGCCAAGGTAAGGGAAAAGAAGTAGCTCTGCCAAAGAAGATTACTTACCAGGAGCAAAAGTATTTTGTGTTGATCCGGAACGCTGCAGCGTCAGGTAGTCGTGACCTGACTTGGTTGCGCCGCCGCTGGTCCTTAAATGATCCGGTCCCGCCGGAAGTGACGACCGACCTCTGTATGTCACTCCTGGCACGGGCGCCATCTAATGACCGAACAAGGGTGAACCACACTGAGCGTGTGGGACACGCCCCGTCCGGCCAGAACATCCGCCCCTCGTGAGGGCGGACGCGGGGGCCTAAGGGGGAGGAGCGGGGAGAACCCAGCTACAAACCCCTTACCCCCGGCTTGGCACCCGAGCATCAGCCAATTGCCAAAGAGCATGCATGGGTACCAATCCACCAATGCCTGCATGTACCACCTAAGGCACAATAAATAGTAACATTACAAGAGAGTAACAATTACAAAAGGTTAATCCTTAGTTAGCACCGTGAGAACAGTCCATCTAGGGCATGTATCAAGGTGCTATATGCACATACAATGTAACAATGGTCACCCAATGCACTAATACATGGGGAAATCAAATGAAGATTCGTGAAAAGTGGGCAAAAGGGATATGAAGGGGAGAAGAGACGGGAAGAGGAAAGGACAAGGGAGCGCTACCGCGCATGCATTATTCCAGGAAAGGTTTGTATGATATGGCGGTGTTTAAGCCAGGGGGTTTGGTAGCCTGGAGCTTGTAAATCCATTTAACCTCATTTTTTAGTATGACATTGTCAAAGTTACCGCCCCGTGGGTTGCGTTTTATTACTTCCAACACGGAGAATTGTACGGTATAGGGGTCAAACCTATGGTGTATGCCAACGTGCTTACAGATGGGGGTGTACATTAAGCCTGTGTCAATGTAGTATAGATGGTCGTGTATACGTCGGGCAAACGGTCTTTTCGTCTTGCTGACGTAGAATGCCCCACATATACACGTAGCGAGGTATACAACCCCCTCCGTAAGGCACGTGGCATAGAACCGAGGTCTGAGTGTACCACCCCGGGGCAGAGGTAGCAAGAAGCCCTCTCTGACCCAGGGGCACTCATCACATTTGCCACAGCGAAAGGTTCCAAACCCTCCCATGGCTCCTGTCTCCACATCCGCTGGGCCTGTATAATGGCTGTGTACTAATTTATCCCTGAGGGACCCCACTTTGCGGTATACCACCTCAGGGTAGGATTTGACGTATTTCGAGATGGTAGCATCTTCTGTGAGGAAGTGCCAGTTCTTGGCCAGGATCTTTCTTAAACTCTGATGGTGTTGGTTAAATCTGGTAATCATCTTAGTTGTATTGGCCACTTCCCGTTTACGGGGCCCAAAGATCAATCCTTCTCTTTGTTGGGTATTTGCCCTGTTATATGCTTTCTTAAGGATCTTTTTACTGTAGCCCCGTTTCAATAATCTTAGTTGAAGGGCCTTTGCTTCCCGCTCGAAATCTGCATCCAAAGTGCAGTTTCGTCGTATCCTCAAGTATTGAGAGTACGGGATACTCGATACAAGAGGACGTGGGTGGCCGCTAGTATAGTGTAATATAGTGTTCCCAGCCGTACTTTTGCGGTACAGTGAGGTGTGCAGACTACCATCAGAGTCAAGGAATACCATTGTATCCAAGAAAGGCACCTGGAGATGATTAAACTAATAAGTGAACTTTAGATTAAAATTGTTTCTTGAGATATATTCTATAAATTGCGAAAGTTCACTTATTGAGCCTGTCCACACGACGATGACATCATCGATGTATCTGCGCCACAATGCTAGGTGGGGCAGATACATCGAGGCGGCATCGTCGGCGAACAGCTCCCTTTCCCATCCCCCCAGGTACAGGTTGGTGTACGATGGGGCACATGAAGTCCCCATCGCCACCCCCTGTACCTGGAGGAATGTAGTGCCAGCGAAGGTGAAAACGTTAGATTTAAGGATGTGATCCAACAACTGTAAGGTAAACTCAGCCAATGGCCATTTTTTGTGAGTTTGTTCCCTCAAAAAGGTTGTGATCACCTCTACACCTCGGTCATGGGGAATGCTTGAATATAGTGCTTCTATGTCCAAGGTCACTAGCAGGGAGCCCGCCGGTACCGTGAGTCCTTCCAGGACTCGTAACAATTCTAATGTATCTTTTAAATAAGACGGGAGGCGCAACACATGTGGCCGGAGCTGATCGTCTACAAACTGGCTGGCTGGTTCTGTTATGGAGCCCATCCCCGAAACAATGGGGCGGCCGGGGGGTCTTTCCAATGATTTATGGACCTTGGGCAAAGAATAGAATGTGGGCAAGATTGGCCATTTGACAAAAATCATATATTTCCTGGTCTATTACATGAGCTTGTAATGCATTAAATAAGATGGTCTTAAATTGGGTCTTGATCTCCTCTATTTTTTCTTGTGATACCGGTACATACCAGTCTGGATTTGATAATATGTCCATACACATAGTTTCATATTGGTGTCTGTCCATAACGACCACATTGCCACCCTTATCTGAGGGCTTAATGACAATGTGGTCGTTATGGACAAGACCATCCAATGCACATTTTTGGGAGACGGACAAATTGGATGTCCTAGAAAGGGGGACCACCACGTTGTCTATGTCCCGTTGACTTTGTTTGAGGAAGGCCCATACTGCTGGGCAGGTCTGAAGTTTGGGGAACTTTGTAGATTTCGCCCTGAATTTTCGAGGGTTTGGTGCAGGGTTGTCCTCATCGTCGGGTGCAGACTCTGACGACGAAGACTCCTCCTGCCCCATGTCCTCATTTTCCTGTAAGAGTTGCATAAGGGTTTTCAGATTCCTAAAATCCTGTGCCTTAAAACCTTTATAGAGGTCTTCATCACGTGTGTTAACCTTGTATTTATCTTTATCAAACAGAAACTTGTATGTCAAGCTTCTGGCGAAAAGATGAAGGTCTTTAACGACTTCAAACTTATTAAGGCCTTGGTCTGGGCAGAAACTGAGGCCCAATTGTAATACAGATCTTTCTTCCTCTGACAGTAAGTGGGACGACAGGTTTATAATGTCCAGGGTTTCAGGGCTAGTTAGTATGGTATCTATCATATCTGGTGTGTGGGGTGCAGTATCCCCACCCTCAGTGATTTCAGTATGTGTGTGGTCGCTGTCAAAAAGACAACTTACAGAAGAGGAGTCAGATTTATAATGACCCTGATGATTTATTCTGGGTGAGTTGTGGAATTTCTTATCATGTAAGTGTCGAGGGGTCCTACTCTTTTTTCCTTTTCCTCTGGATTGTTTGGGGGAAGTGCGTCACTTCCGGCGGGACCGGATCATTTAAGGACCGGCGGCAGCGCAGCCAAGTCAGGTCCCGACTACCTGACGCTGCAGCGTTCTGGATCAACACAAAATACTTTTGCTCCTGGTAAGTAATCTTCTTTGGCAGAGCTACTTCTTTTCCCTTACCTTGGCGGTATGTGCACAGACTCTCATCTCCATCTACGGGTGCCTCCCTCTTTACTCACTTGCCTTCTTATTCCATTTTAAGCTTTCCTCTCCACCCGGTTTATGTCACATCACTGGTTACTGATCATGATTGGGACTATGGGTCACCTTTATCAGTATTACTTACCACGGCTATAACTTTACACCTGGGAACCTCCCAATTTTCCAATCAGACTTGCTTGTCTATTTCCTTCTTCCTTTACCTCACGGTTCTTTCCCCTCTCCTCTCTCTCCCCCACAACATTTCCTTACAACATTGTCGTCACCAGTTATGCTTTCTGGGAGTCCCGGTATCATCGTTACTTGGTCCCATCATGCACCCTATCATTGGTGGGGTTCATGGCAAGACCCGGTCTGTTTGGTTGCTTTCTTTCACAACCCTTTTCCTTTTGGGTCACATACACGGCTATTCAGCTGTTCTACATAAATATGCTCCCCCGATTTAGCATTTAAAATGGCCCCCATCTGTCCTCCTTTTTTCAGAGGCTGGGATCGCTCATTTACCATTGCTTGGTTTGACAAAATAGCCAGCCGCCTGTCTTGGCCGGGTCCAGTATCCGCCAGCCCGTGAGGGCATGTAATACCCGGCGCCCGCACAGGACTCGGGGGTGGTCCAATATCGCCTTGCATGCATGACCATACCCAATGAGTTAGTCTACAGCGTCTAATCTTTTGATACTTAACTGTTGGTAAGTTTTGAATGACTTAACCATATATATGCCTATGTCATAACAGAAATAATGTATTAACTTGTGATACGTGCGTTTACGCACGCAAAATGAACTTTTCTAACATTTTTTCTGTTATTGCCTAGAACTATTTGAGAGGTCATAAGTCATTTGGTCCCTGACGAAGCCATCGAAATGGCGAAGCATGTAGGACCCCGGTGACCCCATGTATCTCTTGGTTCGAAACATCACAGTATCTGTATCAACTGTATCAATTTTATCATGGATCAATGTCTACGTATTGTTACTTAATTGATGTGTCCTTTGTATGTTTTATATTGCAAAATGAATTAAACTTTGTATTTTTAATCGATTTTTTCTGATTGTCTGTCTCTGCCATAACCATACCACCTTTAAGTTCCCATACCCATTGGTGGTTCTTTGGCTGCCCAGTCAGGCCATCGAACACCCTCTCTCTTTTTCTTTAACAGTATATTGGGGATGTGGTGGTATTGGCCGGCAACAGGTGAACCTACGTCAGTCATCCAATCCTTTTATTTTTTTGTTGCATGCCAGTCTCATGTGGAAAGTGAAGAGGTTACTTTCATACGAAAATTCCCGTACAACAGAATTCAACTTCAGAAGTGATGTCATGTGTTGAATTGTTTTGTATGTGTTCTTTTGTTTCTGAGCATGCCTAGTCTTGCTCTTACGATTTTTTTCAGACGAAAACTGTACTAATTAAACGAAAATCGGACGTTGTGTTGACGTGCGATAAAAATTTTATAGCCTGCACATCCAGTTTTTGTTGTCCGAAAATCCGTAATCGACTGTCAAAAGCACTATACTAACGATCCGAAAATCGGCAGATAGTTCGTCGGACAAAATTTTCCTTCCGATTTTCGTATCGTGTGTACGGGCCTTTAGAATGTGAAATCTTCAGGCAAGTCCATAGGATTTCAGACTGCAATCAGGGTAAAGGTGGTTCACTTATTTAACCCATCGAGTGCTGCATGCAGATTCCCCTGTGTGCACACAATAAGGTGGCTGCTTACCAGATGCAGAGTATCAATGGGCTCATAGAAACATAGCTTCGATAGCCAAGCTGTGGGATGCTCATCAATATAGCAAGTATCGCTCAGAACTGCAGGGCAAAAACGCCACTCCTACATCATGCCGGGATCCGGCAGTAGCTTCCAGCATCAGTTACAGACTCTCTGCAATAACACCAGGAAAACCAGATGGAATGCAAATAGGAAACAGAGCAGCTGATTACCTTTTAAACATTTATTTAAAACATAAACAGTTGCACTTACATTTAGATGATGAAAACTTCACTAAACAGACAGATTATTGTATGGTTTGCTCGACCCCCTGCAGTGCAGACCGAGCAGCATGATGGTACAGCCCTCCACGTTGTACTATATAGTCTATGTATTTGATCACCTTTTCTATTAGTGCACCTTCATATATCAGTTGAACTAGATGGACTTCTTTTTTCAACCTAACTATGTAACATGAGTTCTTAAATAACTAAGGGGCAGGGGCTACCTGATGACATAACGGGTTGACCCCCGCTCCCTTGTGACTAGGGCATACTGGGTTGATGATATCACAAGGTGGTGGAGTCACCCGATTACATCATCAGGTAGCCCAGCTTCTTAGTTATTTAAGAACTGTCAGAAGGCGGGAGGCGCATGTGCGGCGGCTCCTAATATGGCCGCTTGATGCAGAAGCTCTGTCCCGCCCCGGCAGACTGAAGCCTCTCGCGGTCTAAAGAACCCCTCGAACACAGCGCCAACAGCAGCCAGACCTTGAGGAGAACACTCCGGTCTCCCCTATGTCTACAGGGACAGCACGTCGGGACCTAACAAGCCAGTTTTTCACGAGTGTATACCGGGCCGCAGATCCCAAGATGGCAGATGGCACACAGTCACATACACAGGCCCTCCTACAGTCTCTGCAGATGGCATCTCCCACAATGATCCCGGCACCTGGATCATCTGTGAGTACTCTTTTTGTGGGCCTTGTGTCTCCAGCCTCCATTGCCCCATCTATCCTTCCAAGGTCAGCCTATACAAATTTTCACTGACCTATCGCCTTCCACGATCCAGAGATGGAGGTCCTTTAAACCATTACTGGCCGCATTGCTCTTAAGAAAATAAAATACTAGTGGCTTTTTCCGCTTGAAATTTGAATATAAACAGAAATCCTACACTTTTGCCACTTTTGAAGAGGGTGAGAATCTTCTGCTGAAATTAAAGTTGATCCCGCAAGAACCCTCCTCTCTTCCTCATGGTTCGTCTTCAGGAACCTCCAAACGACAACTTCCTTCAAGCCCACTATGGCAAACATCTAAGACCAAGAAACCTAAAGACAGTCGTCCCCCCTGATAGGGTTTCCTCAGAAATCTCCTGCTCTGTCAAGTCCTTCTCATATGGAAGTCTCCTCACTTTCACAGATTTTCTTCGGACCCATCCTCATCGATACTAAATCCTCAGTAACATAACTATAATCTGATTTACTGGCTGTTCCTAATGCAACTATTTGTTTCCATGTTTTATCTCATCGTTCGATTGTTTCCAATGATCCTATGGTACTAAATGAAGACATAGCAAACACACACACATAGGTTGAACTGGATGGACTTGTGTCTTTTTTCAGCCTCACTAACTATGTAACTATGTAACTATGTATAGCCCCTTCCTCTAAGCATCATCTCCTGCTTTGTTAAGGGGTTGATTCTTTAATCTAGGAATGTGGACTATTTTATTTTTATTTCGCCTGGCCCTACACCTATGTACATACAATTTAATAACAGCTTATCATATTGAAACAATTTAATAACAGCTTATCATATTGGAGCCATGTCATCTGCTGGAGTTGGTCCACTGTATTTTATAAAGTCCAAAGCCAGCGCAGCTCTCTACCAGGAAATTCTAGAGCACTTCATGCTTCCCTCTGCTGACCAGCTTTATGGAGATGCAGATTTCATTTTCCAGCAGGATTTATCACCTGCCCACACTGCCAAAAGCACCAATACCTGACTTAATGATCATCGTATCACTGTGCTTGATTGGCCAGAAAACTTGCCTGACCTAAACCCCATAGAGAATTTTTGTTAAGAGGAAAGTGAGAGACACCATACCCAACAAAATAGGCATCCATAATACCTCAGCAGTGTCACAGAATGATCACTTCCATGCTAAGCTGCATTAATGCAGTGCTAATGCAAAAGGAGCCCTGATCAAGTAGTGAGGGCATACTATACTGTACATGGACATACCTTTTAGCAAGCCAACATTTCTGTATTAAAAATCCTTTTTTTATTGGTCTTAAGTAATATTCTAATTTTCTGAGATACTGCATTTTGGGTTTTCACTAGCTGTAAGCCATAATCATGAATATTAAAAGAAATGCTTGAAGTTGAAATATATCACTCTGTGTGTAACGCGTCTATATAAAAATATATGAGTTTCACTTTTTGAATTTAATTACTGAAATAAATTAACTTTTTGATGATATTCTAATGTTATGAGATGCACCTGCATATATCAGTTATATTACATGAGTCCTTATGTGCGGGAAAATTTGGCTTATTCAGGCATGGCGACTTCATATAAAGGTGTGCTTTTGATACTACCCCTTGCTAAGAGACTACAGTCAACCTCATATTTGTTTGTTTTTTTCTTTTTTTCAGAAACATGCTGCTATCTACTACAACTCCTCCCTATTGAGAGGCCCATTCTCCTTAGGATGCTTGTTTTATTTGTTTAAAATAGTATCTTTAAATTTACTAATGTGATCTGAATCGCACGGCTCTGCATTATTCAGATATTTTTCTACTGTGGGAATATAATTGGTTTATGGGTGTTTATTTGTTCAAGGTAACGATTATACCAGCAGAACAGATGTTATATCCTCCATGGTTAACTTTTTGGGAATACATCATTCTACCTAATGAATTATTGTGTATGAGCTTTAGTATATGTTTTTGATTTTATATTTATTAGGTTCTATTTGGTTTTTGGTATATTTAAAATATACAGTATTACATTCAGAATTACTATGATACCAGTTTGTTCAAACTGGCTTTGTACTTTAATGGATACAGTGCTTGTGAGTTCTGTTGCTAGACTAATGAGTGTTCTATGTTTTACATGTTTTTTTGCTGCGTACTGCTGTAGGGCTGTTGACACTCGCCCTTTTTATGACATATTTCATTTTCATAATTAGTATATGTAATAGGTATGTTTGTGTGGCCTTACAGTTGTAGAGTTGGGCACTCCCACTACCCCACGAGAGTTGTAGAACTTTTTGCTTATACACTTGCTTCTACATTTTTCTTCTACAAATTATTATACCTTTAAGGACTAAATTTGTTTAGCTATCGAAGGTATTGTTACTAGGGGTGGTCGAGCGGTTCTGGTCGACCATCGTTTCGACCCGAACATTGAGTGTTCGAAATTCGGCCGAATTCCGAACTTTTTGCGGTAAAAGTTCGGAATTCGGCCACCAGAACCGCCCAAAATGCAATGGGACAGGAACTGGGCTTTAAAAGCCCATGATTGGTCCAGAAACATCGGGAAAATGTGATTGGAGTGACTACGGGGTCCAGAGGCAAATCAGGAGTGAATACGCCCCCCATACGCCCCCCAGTATATAACATAGCCCCGACAAAACTCTAGCACTGTAATACAGAGGCTGTGGAAGAGAGTGGAAGCATTTGTGTTTCTCCTGCTGCTTGTAAAGCTCCAGTGTCATTTTGCAATTATTAGTGTGAGGAAAGGGATATGCAGTGTAGTTAGGGTACTATATACCACTATAGTTAGATTCAAAAATCTAGTTTTTGTAGGGATAGCTTTAAGTGTCAGGGTGACCGTAGTGTAGTTTAGTGTGACCTGACTCTGCCATGTCAGGGTGACCGTAGTGTAGTTTAGGTGACCTGACTCTGCCATGTCAGGGTGACCATAGTGTAGTTTAGGGTGAACTGACTCTGCCATGTCAGGGTGACCGTAGTGTAGTTCAGGGTGAACTGACTCTGCCATGTCAGGGTGACCGTAGTGTAGTTTAGGGTGAACTGACTCTGCCATGTCAGGGTGACCGAACTCTGCCATGTCAGGGTGACTGTAGTGTAGTTTAGGGTGAACTGACACTGCCATGTCAGGGTGACTGTAGTGTTGTTTAGGGTGAACTGACGCTGCCATGTCAGGGTGACCAAACTCTGCTATGTCAGGGTGACCCCACTATGCAGATTCTGGGTTAGGGGTATACATATATACATATATATGTATATATATATCAAAAACGACAATTTTTAAGAACTTTTTTTTGCCTGATTTATAGTCCCTGGGGCATTTATTGGGTTTTAGGGCTTCAAAAGGTGTTTATTTATTCCAGAAGTTCAGGTCCCATTGATTTCAATGGGGTTCTGGAATCCGAACCGAACTTTCACGAAATTCGGTGGTTCTGGTCGAACTATTTGTTACCTGTTCTTTTATTATCCTCCCCTTATTTTTAGGATTACTTTACTTTACCGTTAAGACCACCTATACTAGTTTCTGAGACTATAGGTCATTAACTTGTCTCTAATTAACTTTCACTGTCATTTACACATGATGGCTTACTCCTCACTTGAGAAATATCCTTCTCTTATCTCTCACAATGTCAGAGCACTGAACAGGCCTGAGAAAGGATTAACCTTATTAGGAGAACTTACTCTAGGAGACTCTTTTTAAAAACACGCCATATCCCCAAATTGACTAATGATTATTGTACGAAAGCTTTCAATGCAACTAATCCAAAGCCAAAATTAAGGGAGTCTCCATATTAAGTAAGGAGTTGACCCTTTCTGTGACTGATCATTTTATAGATCCAGATGGATAGTATCTTTTTTTTTTTTTTTAAAGGAACTCTAGAAGGAAAACTGTCACACTAGCTATTGTTTACTTTCTGAATTCAACGCATACTACTTTCTTTCTGTCAACACACTGTAGACAAGCTAAAATGGCTTGCTACAGGATGTCTGTGACTTTCATGTCCCCCTTAACCACTTCTGAATCGGAAGGATTTGCCCCCTTAATGACCAGGCCATATTTTGCGATTCGGCATTGCGTTACTTTAACGGACAATTGCGTCGACGTGCGATGCTGTACCTAAATAAAATTGATGTCCTTTTTTTCCCACAAATAGAGCTTTCTTTTGGTGGAATCTGATCACCTGTGCAATTTTTATTTTTTGCGCTATAAACAAAAAAAAAAAAGCAACAATTCTGAAAAAAAAACAATATTTTTCACATTCTGCTATATAACATTCCCAAAAAAAAAAAACATTTTAGGCCAATTTGTTTTCTGCTACATATTTTTGGTAAAAAAAAAAAATCGCAATAAGTATATTTTGATTGGTTTGCGCAAAAGTTTTGGCAACTATTAACTACGGGAAAGATTTATGTCATTTTTATTATTGTTTTTTACTAGTAATGGCGGCGATCAGCGATTTTTTGCAGGACTGCAACATTGCAGCGGACAGATCGGACCCCTGACTGACATTTTTGACACTTTTGGGGGGACCAGTGACATTACTACAGTAATTAGTGCTAAAAATATGCACTGTTACTGTAATAATGACACTGGCAGGGAAGGGGTTAACAGTAGGTGTGATCAAGGGGTTAAATATGTATCTAGGTGCGTGTTCTAACTGTGGAGGGGGGGGGGGCACGTGGCTTGTGGAATGACCATAGAGACCTGCAATCCTATATTGGGCATGGAGTTCACCAGAGCTGCACAGGTTGCCACTGGAGTCCTCTTCCACTCCTCCATGACAACATCACAGGGCTGGTGAATGTTGGAGACCTTGCGCTCCTCCACCTTCTGTTTGAGGATGCCCCACAGATGCTCAATAGGGTTTAGGTCTGGAGACATGCTTGGCCAGTCCATCACCTTTACCAGTGGTCATCTTGGAGGTGCATTTGGGGTCGTTATGTTGGAATACTGCCCAGTCTCCGAAGGGAAGGGATCATGCTCTGCTTCAGTATGTCACAGTACATGTTGGCATTCATGGCTCCCTCCATGAACTGTAGCTCCCCAGTCAGGGCCGGTGCAAGGATTTTTGGCGCCCTAGGCAAAATAAAAATTTCCGCCCCCCCCCCCCCCCCCCCCAAAAGCACAAAAAGCCATTATGTAAAATAAAGTGCAAATTTTAATACAAAACATTCTGAAAGTGCAATACAACATATAGTTGTTAAGAGAAAAATAAACTGTATTAGAACACATGTTTTATGAATGTGCATCAAACATGCAGCATGCCGGACAATGATGCACTTTAATGAAAGGGTCATTCTAATAGAGTTTAATGGCAGTGCACCTAAAAATGTGTGTAAAACATGCAGATTGATGCAACATGGAAAAACGACACCAAGTAGATGTAAACAGGGCCTTCAATTCACCTTATCCTTAACTTTCACACTGCCTTATTAACCGATTCCGGACTGCCCACCACATATTTACTGCGCGTCTGCGACAGGCTGGCCCTCAAGCGCAAACCGGCGTAGACCTACGACGGTCGCTCGCCTGCAGCTGTGAGCGCCTGTAGTCCTGGTTCACATTTGTGTGATGCGGGAATTCTGCGAATATACAGTGTGATCCCGCATCGCATCCGCACCCCTGGAAGTTCACACTGCCATATGCGATACGCTGGGGGTGTCAATTAAAAGTTAATGACACCCCCAGATCAGATCGCATCTCGCAGTGCAAACTGCATGGCTGATTTTGCACCGCACAGAGATCGCATGTAATGAAGGAGCAGTGCTCTCCAAATTACATGCGATCTCTGTGATCGCACAAATGTGAACCGGCCCTAAATGCCGGTTCACATTATTGCGGCTGCGGCGATCGCATGTAATGTCGGAGCGCATTGCTCCTTCATTACATGCGATCAGGTGTGCGGTGCAAAATCAGCCATACACTTTGTATGGCTAAATTCGCACTGCACCCGCAGCAAAGACGCACAGGACCCTTTTTTTCAGCTGCATCAGGATCGGATCGCACAGTGGTTCACACTTGTGTGATCCGATCCTGTGCGAACTGTAAGGTCCGGGTCACACTTATGCGATGCGGGAAGACTGTGAATTTGCAGCCTGTTCCTGCTTCGCAAAATACGCAGGGGGTGTCAATGAAATGTTAACGACACCCCAGTTTGATCGCATAGGGCAGTGCGATTTGACAGTTCGCACAGGATCGCACAAGTGTGAACCACTGTGCGATCCGATCCTGATGCGGCTGAAAAAAAGGGTCCTGTGCGTCTTTGCTGCGGGTGTGGTGCGAATTTAGCCATACAAAGTGTATGGCTGAACTCGCACCGCACAGCCGATCGCATGTAATGAAGGAGCAGTGCGCTCCGAATTACATGTGATTGCTGCAGCCGCAATAATGTGAACCAGCACTAAAGATCGCACTGCGATATGCGATCAAACTGGGGGTGTCGTTAACATTTCATAGACACCCCCTGTGTATCGCATATGGCAGTGTGAACTGCCAGGTGTGCGTTTGCGATGTGGGAATAGGCTGCATATTCGCAGCGTTCCCGCATCGCATAAGTGTGACCCGGACCTTAGGCAGAATACAAATAGGGAGCCGAGCACAAGACAAGAGAAGTAGAGAAGATTTTTTTAAAACAGCCACAATAAAACAATTATACTCCATCCCAAGGATAAATGTAATGTTACCCCTCCCTCACTGAATATACCCATTTAACATGCCCATTTTCACTCACGTTTTTATATGTGTGTTCAAAATGGCACCAGCACGGCAGCACCAGGTTGGACAGGTCCTCTTCTCCTGGATCTTCTTCCTTCTTCCTGGATCTGGGGGTCTGGCTGGGGACTGGTCCTTCTTGCTCATCTGCTCCGATTCAAAATGTGTTCCTTCCCGCTCCTGGATGCGATGCGCCCGCCCGGTCTCCTCCCCCCGCCCGCCCGGTCTCCTCTTCCCGCCCGCCCGGTCTCCTCCCCCCGCCCGCCCAGTCTCCTCTCCCCGCCCGCCCGGTCTCCTCCCCCCGCCTGCCCGGTCTCCTCCCCCCGCCTGCCCGGTCTCCTCTTCCCGCCCTCCCGGTCTCCTCCCCCCGCCCGCCCGACGTCATCGGCAGGGCAGGGGGAACCTCCACTGATGCAAAGCCTTCAGACGCTGAAGGCTGGAGCCAGCCAGGAGACCTACGTCACGCGCTGCCTGTCACACACACAAGTCTGTGTGTGACACACAGAGAGAGAGACATGAATGATTATTGAGCCGAGCCGATGGTACAGTAGTTAGCAGCACAGCAGCAAGAGGGGCACCGCGCCGCCCGGCCGGCATACAGTAGTCATTGCGGACAGACAGCGCAACAAGTAGGATGCTGGCGCCCCCCTGCTGAGTGGCTCCCTAGGCGACTGCCTGGGTCGCCTTACAGGTGGCGCCGGCCCTGTCCCCAGTGGTGGCAGCACTCATGCAGCCCTAGACATGACACTCCCACCACTATGCTTGACTGTAGACAAGACACACTTGTCTTTGTACTCCTTACCTGGTTGTAACCACACACGCTTGACACCATCTGAACAAAATATGTTTATTTGGGTCTCATCAGACCACAGGACATGGTTCCAATACTCTATGTCCTTAGTCTGCTTGTCTTCAGCAAACTGTTTGCAGGCTTTCTTGTGTATCACCATTATAAGAGGCTTCCTTCTGGGACGACAGCCATGCAGACCAATTTGATGTAGTGTGTGGTGTATGGTCTGAGCACTGACAGGCTGACCCCCCACCACTTGAACCTCTGCAGCAATGCTGGCAGCACTCATATGTCTATTTCCCAAAGACAACCTCGGGATATGACGCTGAGCACGTGCACTCAACTTCTTTGGTCGATCATGGCGAGCCCTCTTCTGAGTGGAACCTGTCCTGTTAAACCACAGTATTGTCTTGGTCACCATGCTGCAGCTCAGTTTCAGGGTCTTGGCAATCTTCTTATAGCCTACGCCATCTTTATGTAGAGCAACAATTCTTTATTTCAGATCCTCAGAGAGTTCTTTGCGATGAGGTGCCATGTTGAACTTCCAGTGACCAGTATGAGAGAGTGAGAGTGATGACACCAAATTTAATACACCTGCTCCCCATTCACACCTGAGACCTTGTAACACTAACGAGTCACATGACACCGGGGAGAGAAAATGGCTAATTGGGCTCAATTTGGACACTTTAATTTAGGGGTGTACTCACTTTTGTCGCCAGCTGTTTAGACATTTATGGCTGTGTGTTGAGTTATTTTGAGGGGACAGCAAATTTACACTGTTATACAAGCTGTACACTCACTACATTGTAGCAAAGTGTAATTTCTTCAGTGTTGTCACATGAAAAGATATAATAAAATATTTACAAAAATGTGAGGGGTGTACTCCCTTCTGTAAAATAGTGTATGTGAGTCTATCAGGAATTGTATTAGGAAGTTTTATATTCCGTTTCTACTTATTTTATAATATCTTACATCGGTTTTTAGAATGATATTTAATCTGTATGGTCTTTTTTATATCAAGTCTTTCCTTTTTCACATCGAGCCCCTCCTGTTATATTATGGTTTTCTTTATATTTATTTATTTTTTTATTATTTTTATATATATTCTTTTATATATTTTTTATGTTTTAATCAAATTCTAGTTCATTTCTTGGTTTGTGTATATACATTTTTTTAATTTTTGCATTTCTTTTATCCCGCCTACATAGCTGATTGCTCTACACGAGCTCTCATGCTTATGGTGTTTAATTGATTTTTTTCCTCTCCAGTTTTCTCTGTTTTTTCCCGACTGGGTCTCCATCCTTTTGTGACAGATAGAGATGGATACGTTCCTGTGTATCAATTAGCATTTTATATCCACCCTTTTTTGTATGGTGCCCCCGGCCGTTCCCCCCTCCCATCACCGTTATTTAGGACGGATTGGTCCGTCCCATCACATTGCTTGATAAGGTGCAGGCAACATGTTACCATAGTGACGGGACCAACTCAACTTTGCTTGCCCTCCACTGCCTGCATGCTCCTCAGGCTGTTATCCGGCTTCCTGGCGCGGTGATTTACGTCATCACCAGTCGCCCTGTTCCCCAGTGCGTTCCATGGACCCAAGTCGCTGCCTTCTTCCCTCCCTTCAGCTGCAGTCCTTCTGCCAATTTGGCACCCCTGGGATATCCAGCGTGTCCCCTGCCCAGAGCTTCATCCAGGTCACTGGCTTTCCATCAGCATCCGTAGTCATCCCTCTCTGTGTGACAAGGACGCAAACGCAGCCTTAGTGAAGCAGTAAGGCTTTCCATCCAGGCAGCCTCCATAAGGTTTTTATCTGTTGTTTTTATTCCTGTTTACATTGGCTAAAAAAGACTGGATTTTTATGATAATCACCAAGGGGCTTCTTGATGTCATTGCACTGTTATCAGTGATCATTGGCCATTGGGCTTTCTTCACCGAAAAGCTAGATTCTAAGCGCTCTACTGTTCATGTGTTTATTAACACTTACATGTACCCAGCTTGATGACTCAGGATGTTAATGACTGCCCTACACCTAAGTCTAAAACAGCCACTCCCTACAGCTGTCCTCAATGAGGCTACACCGCATCATAAATACCGTTCCCCATTTTTTTTTCTTGCACCGTAGTCAGGGGATCAGATCTGGTTACCCTGAGGATCCCCCCTTTTCATTAGCACTTCTGATGCTCTCACACAGCTCTGCCAGCTTGCCTAGGATCCCACAGACACACTACGTTTGAAGATAGCCTTTTGGCCTCTTCCACTATGCCTCACCTCAAACACCACTCCAGTAGAGCTCATAATATACAGTTATATCCTGTGCTTACTTAGCTCTACAGATGGGTCCATTCGGAGGGTGCTCCTAAAGACCTTGTTGGCAACACTAATGGAAACATTCCACATCAGAAGATAATGGTAAACCACATGACAACCATGTCAATGTTCTCCCTGATCTAATAAATAGAAGAGCAAACAAAGGACACCTTCCGAGATCTACATGGATTACAATTCTCTATAAATGGAGAAAGACAGGAATTGCTGAGCCCTGTTACTGGACATTCCGCGCACCTATGACTTTAAGTTAACCTAGGATCTACCTCTGGCTCGACATTGATAACTGATCCCAATGCTTATGGATCCTGCTGGTGAACACAAACTCTACCATTTCTTGGCAGTCCATTCATGCAACAGAGAGTGAGCTTAGAACATCAGATCACCCAAGACTGTGAGCCTTGGGAAGCTGATGCTTCACCCTATTCATCCTTAGGGAGTCATCTGAGGTTTATATTTAGGGGGGAATACCCACATTATAGAATCATATGTGTTTTGATGATTACGTACGTGATGGCTACATAATGACTGGTTATAATAGATAAGCTTATTTAATATATGTATCTTTACAGGATATCCCTGGAATGTCTTGGGCGAGACCACTCAACTGGCTGATCCTGCCCTCCCTCCTGGTCAAAAAATATTTTAACGCGTTATATAAGCAGAACTCAAAGGATGAACTGAGAGTTTAACACCTAGATTACATTCAGACTGGAGACGGCGAGCAGGATTCAGAACAACGTGACCGGTACTTTTCAACAGTATTCCCTTTTTTTCTTCTTCCCTCTCCTTCACTGCTCATCACAAGATGTTCAAACAAGGCTGGGATTGGGCTCCCTCTCGTCGGGTGCAAACATGGGACACCCGATGAAAGCTGAAAACCATATCCCTGGCGGGGGAATCTACATATTCCATGCAGACGATCTAAAAGTTAAGTTTTCATGACGTTACTTGAAAGCTACATGGACTCCCACATAGGCAGAGCAAAAGACGATATATCTTGACTCAGAAGGTGTCTTATGAGCACGGTAATGAGAATGCCTCTTAGCCTGAGCCGTCCAAGCGACAAAATCCTCCCTGCATATCCAACACCTTTGAGATCACAACAGTAAACTGCTCTCCAGAAATGACGAGGTTGCCCAACACTTTGAGAGGTACTACAAAGAGCTATATAATATACATATGAAAAGTATGAATTCCCCTCCAAGGGAAGGTCATCTAGATCATATATGGGAATTGTTGGCTACCTATAGTCCAAAACCCATCTCAAACCATGCGGCATGCGATTTAAAAAGCCCTTTTGCCCTAGAGGAGTTGGATGTAGCAATCAAGCAAATGAAAACAGGGAAAAGTCCAGGGCCTGATGGCTTCACACTACAGTATTGCAAATCTTTCCAGACTGTATTGGCATCTAAATTACTAACAACCCTAAATGCCATTACTGACTCACTATCCCTACCTAACAGCCTCTTAGAGGCACTTATAACAGTAATTCTTAAAGAAGGGAAAGATGCTACATTTGTTGAAAATGACAGACCTATCTCGTTATTAAACATGGACATGAAGCTGTATGCGAAAATGGAAGCTAATAGACTTCTCCCATTGCTCCCTTCCTTAATTGGCCTTGACTAAGTGGGCTATATACCTGGTAGATAAGCCTGGGATAATACCTTCAAATCCCCTAACCTTCACCACTGGCTTCCTTCAGGTAGTGGTAGGGGATTTTTCCTTTCCCTTGGCATGGAAAAAGCATTTGACAGAGTGAACTGGGACTATATGGGAGAAGCATTGTGAGCCATGGGTTTTCACCCTCATATGCTGGCGAGCATCCTTGCATTGTATTCCAACCCCACGGCCCGAGTGAGAGTCAATCGCCACCTGTCGAATGCCTTTAGCATAAACAATGGAACCCAACAGGGCTGCCCACTATCCCCCTTGATATTTGTATTAGCTCTGGAACCATTCCTTAAGTACAAGCAAATCCGGACATTCGTTGCACCACCATAAACAACTCAGAATAAAAGTTAGCAGCATTTGCTGATGATTTATTGTTTTTTCTTTCAGTGCCACACATCTCCCTCCCCAACTTACTTAAAGACTTAAAGCCTTTTGGACAAATTTCTAATTTGAAAAGTATTTATTAAAAATCACATGTGCTAAACATTTCTCTCCCACTCCCGATGGTGACACTCTGTGAGAACAATTTCCCTTTCACCTGGAAATCAGAGACGATCACATATTGAGGAATCCAGATACCCTTTTCATTAAAAGAACTCTAGGATAAAAATTTCCCCACGCTTCTCCGCAAGATACAGGATGATCTAAAAGAGTGGATGGGCCTTAACATATCATGGTTTAGGCATTCCACTCTAATTAAAATGAATGTACTCCCTAGGATACTTTACTTAATACAAACCATACCGATCACTCTACCTATTTCCTTCTTTTCAGCATACAAACGTGCTTTTGCTGCATTTATTTGGAGAAATGCTACATCTCATATCAAGTACACTGGACTTACCCTTTCAAAACTGAATGGTGGAGTTGGTCTGCCGAATCTTTATAAATATTATCTGGCATGTCATTTAACCCGTATTGTAGAGTGGATTGTCCATTACCAGAGGAAAGCATGGGTGTCAATAGAAAATGTCCAATCGCCTATACCACTTTGTTTATCATCCTGGTTCCCACCTCAACATCATCCAAAACAAATCAAAGAACATCCACTCATATGCTCTATATTATTATGCTTTTAAATTGCACATGTAGGTCAAAGTCTTTCTCTTCCTCACAAGGCCCCCTAACCACAAAGTGGTAGCCTGGATTTCCCTCCCAGAGTGGCAAACACATTTCTGGTAAGGGAATGGCACAATAAAGGTGTTTTAGCACACCAAATTTTCTCTATGGGGAAACCCCTATTACTATCTAAACTAGAATCTGTCTCCACCACAGGTACTTTCTCCTAGTGGACATATAGACAAATAAAACACTTTCTAAACACCCCAATGCTGACTTCATGGTCATCAAGACCACTCACACCTTTTGAGGCCTTATGCAGAAGGAGTACACCCCAACGTCACCTGATCTAACTCATATATCCTTTCCTTGCAGAGACACCACACCTAACCACTGATAAAGAAAGGAGGGCTTGGGAAAAAGAGCTACAACTTACTCTCTTGGACAAAGATTGAGAGAATATCAATGAATATGCTCATAAAGGCTCTCTAAATGTTACAATGCAGGAAAACTCCTATACAATTAGATCCAGATGGTACAGAACTCCAACCCTACTAAAAAAGTTTTACTCAACCTGCTCTTATATGTGTTGGAGATGTGGCCATGCTAAAGGAACCATGTTACACATTAGGTGGAGCTGTGAGCTTCTGCAACTATACTGGAGATCTATTCATGAAATCATATCCCAAGTAAAGTCATACTCTCTAGACTTTTATCTGACCCAATACCTACTGCATCACACTTCCCTCCCCAAATGAGATTACTATAAATCCCTAGGAATGCATATGGTGAAGGCAGCACACCTTTGCATCCCAGTCTATTAGAGATCAACATGCACCCCAACAGTAGCAGAGTGGTTTAACAGATTGAAATAAATTGAAGAGATGGAGGAGCCAATACACATTGCACAAAACAAATCCACAAATTTACAGTCAAATGGTCCTGTTGGTCCTACTTTAAGACCACGGAGCGATATTGGGAACTCGGTTAAACTATCTGATATCTTTACCGATCACCGAGACAACCCTGACTTGAAAACAAACATACACACTCCCCTTCTTTTACCCACCTTTCCTTTTTTTTTTTTCACCTTCCTTCCCCCTCCCCCTCTTAAATCCCCTCTTACTATCTTACTATATCTACTCCTTCTACAATACATAAATCTAATATAGAGTCCCTGACTTAGTATGACCGAAAGGCAAGTTAGAGGCTTAGAAATTTACGAAAATTAAGAATTGCTGACCTTTCTTTTTTCTTTGTAACATGAACGTTGATGTCTTTGTGATACCTAGGACTACATTAAGAAAAAGTCCTGTCGAGCTATTTTTTTTTTCTTTCTTTGTTAACTGCAATTTATCTTTTCAATAATATATTTAAGGAAAAAAATAAATACATAAATAAATAAATCATACAATCCAATATACACAATTTCATAACCACAGTCGATCCAGAGGAAGGCAAAAGCCCCAGCAAAGCATGATCCAATTTGAACAAAAAATTCCTTCCTGATCCTGATTTAGGAAAAAATCCAGGCCTTTGGTAAAGCAATCTAGTGAGCTAGCCAGAACCACCTCTGGAGGGAGTATAATCCACATTTTCACAGCTCTTACTGTGAAGAAACCTTACCATATTTGGAGATGAAGTCCCTTTTCCTCCAGACATAAAGAGTGCCCCTTGTCCTTTGTGATGACCTTAAAGTTAATAACTCAACACTAAGTTCACTATATGGACCCCTTATGTATTTGTACATGTTGATCATATCCCCCCTTATCTCCTCTTCTCAAGAGAGAATAAAATCAGTTCCTCTATTATTTCCTCATAGCTTAGTTCCTCCATGCCTCTTATCAGTTTAGTTGCCCTTCTCTGCACTTTCTCCTGCTCCCTAATATCCTTTTTGATGCTTTGACCTCAAAGCACATTTTATAGGCCCTAATTCAAGGAGGTAAAGAGTGAGACGCTGTGTTTTTTATGTAAAGTATTACTGTTAGGCCACACTACTTTAAATTGTATGCATTCCAAATTTTACAGCTGCGGATTAGCACGAGGAAAACAAAATGTGTTGTGCATTTTTTTTTTTTTTAAACTGTAACTTTATTGAAGATTGTACATAGTAAAAAAAATACAAAGAGTACATTTAGGTTTGACAATAATAAAAAAGTTTAAAGACTGAATGTGAATGTAAGTCTCTCATTCTAAACACATTGTACAACACAGCACCAAAGGTAGAGAGGAAGAGAGAGTTGAAGGGATACTCCACAATTGGTCTCTGTTAGGAGAGCCATATTATACTTGTACTATTTCTATCAAGCACACTGACAGAGGCACACACAAGTAAAAAAATAACTTAAAAATACTCACAGCTCCCCCCCTAAACACGTGTGGGTGGCACCTGATGCCACCTATTCCACATCTTGTTGAATTTAGTTGGACAGCCTCTATGAATATACACAAATCTCTTATATGGCAACATGTTATTAACCTCTATTATCCAGGAATTGAACTCAGGCGGTGTACCACACATCCATTGTCTAGCGATACATTTCCTGGCTATATACAGGGTTTTATGGAAGGAAATTTTGGTAAATTTATCCATGTCTGTATCAGGAAAAATTCCCAACAGACATGGCTTAGGGTGAAGTGTCAAGGTGGATCCCATCTTATCATGTAAGAATTGCATGATCTGTTCCCAGAACCCTTGTATCAGTGGGCATTGCCCAAAAAAAAGGTGGTAAAATGTTCTTGGTTCAGAAGTACACACGGGACATAGAGTACCCTGATCTCTTTTGTATCTGGCCAATCGAATGGGAGTGATATAGGACTGGTGGAGAATGTACAGCTGTTTCAGACTGTCCGACAACCTGTGGAATACCGTCTTGCACCCTACAAGGGCCTCCTCCCACTCTTCAGCTTCCACAGCCCAAACATACCCCCCCCCCCCCATCGCCTCTTAATCTCATAAGCCAGCTTGGATGAGGAGGGAAGGTGCAGTGCAGTATAGAACATTGCAATCAATCTTTTGGGGTTTGAAACCTTAATTATTTCTACAATAGGGATAGGGTCGGACCTCAGGGGGTAAGGACTTAAACCGGGTATGAAAGGCATGACGAAGTTGTACAGTATGTACCTGAAGAACATATGGTTAGGCAATGCATATTCAACCTTCAGTTGGTCAAAGGGCTTGAGGCTGCCACCCTCCACTATGTGAGTCAAGAAATATACACCTCTTGAGCTCCACATATGAGAGTCAAGAATGGAACCGAACTCCGATAGGGATGTATTATGCCATAGGGGTGTGAAGTTGTGATACTGAGGGAGGCCCAGCCTAGCAGTCACTATGTCCCAAATACACCTATATTGATAGAGTAATGAGGTTCTGTCTCCAAGTACCTCCACTCCCACGAGTCCACTAACTATAGCGCACAAATGGTCATATGAGGATTGTGACCATACCGGACACAGAAACGATAGAAACCTGAGTCTATCCATCTTGTCTATGTGAAAAATATGGGACAACTGGGATGCAATGTAATATGTATTAATGTCTGGAAGTGCCACACCTCCAAGGTTTGTTTTTAAGCTTCCTCCAAGGTAGTTTGTGTCTACTATTTCCCCATACAATTTATTTTAGAAGGGATTCCATAGACTGAAAGTACTTCAGGGATAAATATATTGGAGAATGCCGTAAGATATATAATATTTTGGGAAGGAGTATTATTTTGATTACGTTTATGTGGCCCATTACTCTCACAGGCAGTTGTGCCCATATTTGAGTTTTCGCCTTGATTAGGTCAAAAAGGGCTGTATATTATTGGGGACATAGTCTGCTTGGACGCTGGTAATCCGTACTCGAATATACTTAATACAGCTCACCCACTGTGGAGATAAGTTAGGCTGAGGATGTGGCCATGGAAAAGACTCAATAGGGAGTACTTGGGACTAATCCCAATTTATTTTAAGGCAGAAGAAGGTGCCAAAATTGTTCAATGAGGGCAAGAGCAGTTATTAGTGATGCATCGGGGTCTGCTAAATATAGTAATGTTTCATCTGCATACATACTATTTTTCTCTCTTATGGAACCAACTCTAAGTCCTATTATTCCAGGGTGTGATCTTATGGCAATCGCAAGTGGTTCCGCTACCTGGGCATATAGCAAAGGAGATAGAGGGCATACTTGCCGGGTCCCCCTAGCATGGGGAAATGGCTCAGATGCCCATCTGTTTGCCAACACCCTGGCAACCGGGGCTTGATAAAGCAGCTGTATCCACTTAATGAATTTCGGGCCAAAACCATATTGTTCCAAACATTTCCAGAGATAGCACCATTCGACCGAATCAAACGTCTCTTAGCCATGTCCAAAGTGACCACCACCCTCGTGCCTATATTATTTCTTCCCGGCATGAAGCCGGCCATGTCTGCATGTATTAGCGAGAGGATCACCTGGTTAAGCCTGTTGGATACGATTTTAGCAAGAATTTTGATGTTTACTTGCAGGAGTGAGATGCGGTGGTAAGATTCGGGGAGACCCAGATCCTTACTAGGTTTGGGTATCAATACCATGAGAGCTACTCTCATGGAGAGGGGCAGGGTGGAGGTTTCAAAAATATGATTAAAGAGTATTATCCTTTTTGGGATAAGTAGTTCCAAATAGCGGGAGTAAAATTCTATGGGTAGACCATCAAGCCCTGGTGACTTCTCTGGGAAATTGGGCTATAGCTTCAGCGATTTCATCAGTTGTGAGTGGCACCTTAAGTTTGGCAATCTGTTCCTCTGTAATCCGAGGGAACTCAAAGCCGTCCAGAAATGTCTGCATCAATGAAAATGAGTCATCAGATATCGTGGATGTATAAAGGTTTTCATAGAATTCCCTAAATTTAGCTGCTACTTGTCTAGGCTCCATTATGGTGGTACCCGTAGGAGTACGCAGTTCAATGACAACATGTGGCCTATCCTCCCTGTGAATCAGGTAGGCAAGAAGTTTACCAGCCTTTTTCCATGTTCGAACTGCTTCTGTTTGTGAAAAAACAGCTTGTGCCGTGCCCTTTCATATTGTAATTGTTCAATCACTCTAGTCAGTTGTTTAAGATTGGTAGCCTGGGAGGCGGAGGGCTTCTCCACAAACATCTGCTTGACCGTGGAGAAGTCATGGATAGCCTGAATTAGAGCTTCTGCAGATCCAGATTATATTTTAGCGATATTTGAGGTTAAGGAGGATCTACTGTGGAGTTTGAAGGTATCCCACACTACTGATATAGGGGCAGTGCCTTCATTACTGAGGAAAAAATTGTTCCACTCCTCACTGAGATCATTCCCCTCCGGAAAAAGTGAAAGCCAAAATGGATTTAAGCACCAGATAATTGGAGGGGAGTTGTGAGGCAATCTGAGCATGACCCAAAAGGGGCTATGATAAGATAAAGCTCTGGGTAAAAAGCCCACCTCGGCCAGTCTGGGGAGCAGGGTCGGAGACAGAGATATATAGTCAATCGGAGACATAGAGTGGTGTGAAGAAGAAAAACACGAAAATGCCTGTGTTTTGGGGAATTTAACTCTCCATGTATCAACTAGTTGGAATTCGGCTATAAGCCTGGCAAAACGGGTCATGTAAGTAAGGGACTGAGATGGTTGTGTCACTTGTAATTTATCCAAGCTGGGATTAAGCAGTGAATTAAAGTCTCCCTACCATATCACCAGCGTTGCAGGGTAGCATGCCATGTAATCCAATCCCTCAAATATAACCGATGAGCTGAATGGGGGAGGAACATAGATTGCCAGTAAGAGTATACTTTCCCCAAAAATTGTTGCATTAAGGAACACAAATCGACCAGATGGGTCTACTAGAGAGCATGACGTGAACATATTTAGCTATGAGAACTAACACCCCCCTTGAGTGTGTGGTATAGGTGGGATGGTAAGCCCACCCAATCCAGGGACGTTTAAGCACCATCTGGAGGCGACCCTCTACATGCGTTTTCACGAGTACAAGGATATCTGCACGTTGTTTTTTTAGAAGGGTAAAGACTGCAGATCTTTTAATTTTGTCTATCAGACCCTAAACATTCCACGCAAATAGTTTTAAGGTGGCCATTTTGTAAATTGGTAATTGCTGAAAATCAGTGCTCCGAGGATCCCGTTCGCCCCATCGGAATATGAATTACATACATCATACAACTTTGCATTTTGATGTGGACAGTAAAGCACCAGTCCACAACCATTCCCCCACCGTAGCGCCATGTACTCTAGTGAATGAGATTTTAGCTGTTTCAACAAAAGTAAAAAAAGAACCGGAAAATAAGCAAACATCCCCCCACCCTGCCCTATACCACCCCTAACTTGTTCAGGCATAAGTCCCTAAAACCCAACAAACCACAGATCGTATCCAGCATAACGAGGTAAAAGAGGTCATACAGGGGAAATACCACAAGGTGCATGTGGCATGCAGCTCAAGAAGGAACCATGTATTCATTATCGACATTAATGGGATCACCTGTAGATCCCCCCTAGTTGTAGTGAAGGTGAGAGCGAAACATTGCTGAACTGCCACACATGCCATAGAACTTCACCCTCGAACCATGGTGGGTGTCGAGTGGCATGCAGCGTTCCGCCAAAAGAAAGTACTGTGAACCCATGAGCAGATTGTTGGATAAAATGTCAGCACTGAGTCCGGGTGCCCCCAGTCCCAGGCATTCCCAATTTGAGGATAGCCCCGGTTAGAAAGGACAAGGGCCATGTACCAAACCGTACAAAACTCTCACTCAGTAGCCAGGTTGTATACGGGTATGTAAGAGTCATTAAGGAGAAAAAATCCGGTGGCAGCAGTACATGTCAAAGGATGAACACCCGGTTGTAAGTAGGATATAGGTGTGCAGGCACGTCACCCCCACCAGGCCTCTTAAAGATACAGGTTATGTTCCAAGAAAAGCCAGGATTGACACGGCAAAGAATAGGGTAAATAGGCAGAAGATTAACTTATCTGTTGGGTTCTTGTTGCTCCATCCAAGTCAAAACCGCCTCCGGGTCTTTAAAAGGCGAGCAGGAAAAAGCATGGCATATTTGATGTGTTTGAATCTGAGGCGCCTCTTAGCTTCCATGAAGCACTTGCGCTTTCTCTGGACTTCAGATGAGAAGTCCAGAAACACTGCGAGTTTCATGTTACCGAAGGGAATGTTGCCTCTCTCCCTCGTCAAGCGAAGGACCGCATCTCTGTCTCTGTAGTTTGAGAAGTTTAGCGATGAAGGTGCGTGGTGAAGCCCCTGTGGTGGAGGTCTACCAGACATGCGGTGTGCTCTCTCAACTAAAAAGTGGGAGAAAAGGCCTCTTTTCCATAAGTTGTAATGAGCAGCTGCTCCAGAAATGTGGAGGGATCTGAGCACTCTGCTCCTTCAGGCAGTCCAATAAATCTTGGATTGCTACATCAGAATCTATTCTCAATATCATCCTGTTTCTGGAGCATCTGATTTACTTAAAGCTGAAGGTGGTTGGACATATTTTGCAGCGGGGGGATAAAGTCCTCCACACTGCTCAGGCATTGTTGAGTGTCCGTCACTCTTTCCCGGAGCTTCTGCAGATCTTGCCTCACTAAAGAAATGTCTATCTTTACCTCCTCTATTTTCTTAGTGAGGGTTGACTGACAGGTCATGATCGCCTCCAGGACCTTAGCGGTGTCGGGTCCCATGGAGCTGCCTTCTCCCAGCGTCTCAGCGCCATCTTGGATTAGGGATCTTTGTCCTGGCACCGAAATTGATCTAATTTGGCCGTGGAGTCCGAGGCCTTTTTGGGGGGAGAAATGACCTGCTAGTCTCGGGAGCGGAGGTAGGTAAGTAGAACACTTGTAGGGTCACAGGATCTGCTAAAACAGAGTTTGTTTTGGCGGAGCTCAGGTCACTCGCATCCTACGGCATGCTGTCCCCGTGTTGTGCATTTTTAATGGTGGTGCACTGTAATTTTACCTAAAAAGGAATGGCCAATGCAATATTTACCATTGCCCACAAATTTAACAATTTCTACACCAATAGTGTTTTAAAATTAAGTTTTGCATATTTCATGTAGAGACAAAGAATCATAACCAAATATGAAAATTCTTTCAGAGGAGAGGATTGACCCTGGCCAAACATTGTAATTTTTAAGCAACTGTCACATGGCAGTGGCAAATGGGTTTTAGGTGTGGATGGTACCCAAACACAATAAGCCCACAGAACAATTCCTGCAGAACACAGAATGGGCCCTGCTTTATGTTGAATCTGTTTTTATTAGAACAAACATTTGCACAGAGAAGGGAATATATTTCACAGTGCGTACAATAACAACGAATCACACATTAAACCAGTACCATATAGGTAATAAACAGCTATAGGAACAGCAAGTATAAATGATCCAACCGGGATAGTGGCTTAAACAAGAAAGTGTATTGCCTGATTCCAAGTACTCAGTGTGTCCGTGCTAGGGAATCAGAAGTGTTAATAAAGACCATATACAGAAATATGCAAATGGCAATTAGAAAGGGATTGCCAAAAGAGGTAGAGCAGAGAGAGAAAAAGGAGGAAAAAGAGGAAGGGTGAGCCTATGGGGGATCGTCCGGAGAGTCAGAAACAAAAGTATCAAAATCGCTGGAAAAGCAAAAGTTGAGCCACACTGACCACATGATAGTGTGAGAATCTGATTTGCCAGTCTCCCAAGACACCAGTCTTTCAATATGTTCAAGCCGGTCGACTTCACATGCTCATTGAGCCCTAGGGGGCGCCATCGGTTGACGCCAATGTCTGGCAATCACCGATCGCGCCGCGGTGAGAAAGTGGCGGATGAGGCTTTTTTTAATCTGCTTATAAGATCCTGGCAACATAGACAAAACTGTTATGGAGACCTCATTGGGGAACCTGTCACCAACCAGCTTATCATATAGAGCCAATATCTTGTCCCAAAAGGGTACATTACGGGGACAAGTCCCCCAAATGTGCGCCATGTTGCCAGGGGTATGCGAGCATCTCCAACATTCATTCGGGATATTACAGTCTATCTCATGTAAGACTGAGGGGAATCTATACCATCTGGCTGCAATACGGAAGTTGCGTTCTTGGGCGTGGGAGGAAACTGACAAAGTAAATGAGAGATTGCGCGTCTTGCTCCAGTTTAGATCCTCAGGAGAGGCATTTCATTCTCTCTCCCATTTTGCAATATATGAAGGGGGGTCTGGGTGAGAGGCCTGTAGGAGAATTTGGTATAATAGAGATAGGGGATGCTCAGGTCTAGTGTCCTGTGTCAGAAGCAGTTCAAGTGGGGTTTTAGGTCTAGTAAGGTCAGATATCCGTGGTAGCTTATTAAGGAAAAAGGAGAGCTGCGTATGCTCCAACCACGCACCAGTCGGGTTGTGACAATTCGGTAACAGGTGGGGCAAGAGTTTTATTTTGCCGTTAGAGATCGAATGGCTCAATAGGGGGGAGTCTGTTTTTTGCCATACCAAAAATTTCTGATTCTTGTATGTGGGTGGAAAAGAAGGAATCCCGAATAAGGGGGTGAGGGCGCTGATTCTAGAGGAAATATCCTCTTTGGCCAGATACCTGTCCCATATCTGTAATGTAGTAACAGTCATAATAGGCAAGAGATCCGCAGATGGTCTGAGTTTAAGGTCTGTCCAAAGCAGGCAAGTCAGGTCCAGTGCGACCAAGTCATTCTCAACTATCGTCCACAGCTTGGTCGAACGGCTGTGATACCAGTCAATGATCCTAAGCAAGAGATAAGAAAATCCGCGCTTGTGGACGAGGAATAGGGCTGGGGCCTACCTCAAAATATGGCCCGGAGGCTATATCAAAATATATGGGTAAAGTGAGGTAAAGTGGCGCTGCCTAATTTAAAGTGCTAAAAAAATATATATTTTTTTAGCACTTTAAATTAGGCAGCGCCACTTTACCTCACTTTACCCATATAATGATCCTAAGCAATGAGGCTGCATGGAATGGGCCCTGCTTTAACAAACATTTATGTGTGTGCAACTGTTACATAGCTGCAAAATAAAAATGGTGCCCAAACATCACAGAAAGATTTCTTCACAGTAAGAGCTGTGAAAATGTGGAATAGACTCCCTCCCCAGGTGGTTCTGGCCAGCTCACTAGATTGCTTTAAAAAAGGCCTGGATTCTTTCCTGGGTGTACTTAATATAAGTGGGTACTAATATTTATAGGTAAAGTTGATCCAGGGAATATCTGAATGTCTCTCGGGGGATCAGGAAGGAATTTTTTTTCCCCTGCTGTAGCAAATTGGATCATGCTTTGCTGGGGTTTTTATGCCTTCCTCTGGATCAACTGCGGGTATAGGATGGTGTATATGGGATTGTATGGTTGGATTTTCATTACTGTTTTTTTTTTTTTTATTGGTTGAGCCAAATGGACTTGTGTCTTTTTTCAACCTGGCTAACTATGTAACCCCACAGAAAAAATTTCTGCGTGCACTGTCACATTGCCACAAGGATGGTGAGCCGTGACAATGCATGCATCAGTGACACTGTCCCTCTTGTCTTCCTGCTGGAGCAAACGCTTTGTGGAATCATGCACAGCGCATTTGAGGCAGAACAGTGGGATGAAGAGAAGGACTTTCCTCACAAGGCCCCCTTTACGCAGATACCATTCCTGCGGGGCCACAAAACACACAGGAGGAAGAGGAGGAGGATTGTGGCAGCATGGATGTAGAAGATAACATATAGCAATCTTCAAGGGATGATTTTAATTCCCCATAAACCCCAGGAGTTGTACTTGGCTGGGGAGAGGTTGCTCCTGACAATGTCATCCTTAGTGACCTAGAGGACTCAGAATCTCATGCCTCCTCAAACTTACGCTGCATGGGCTCCCTGATGCTGCAAAGCCTGCGAAAGGACCTGAGGATTTGTGGTATCAAGGAGAGGGATCATTACTGGTTGGCAGCCCTTCTTGATCCACGTTACAAGGGTAAAGTTGCAGAGCTCATCCTGCCTTTGCAGAGGGAGCAGAGGATGAAACATCTTGAGGACGCTTTGAAGAAAAATATGTGTAACACCTCTCCAGTCACTGGGAGGTTACCATTTCCTGGACAACGTGTTTCTGAGGCTTCGTTCAGTCAAAGGAGTGGTAGAGAAGGCGGCCGGCTGACCGATGCCTTTAAACAATTCTTTAGTCCTCAGCACCTAGGGCTATTAGGTTTAAGCAACCATCGGCAGCATCTGCAGTATATGGTGCAGGATTATCTAGGGGCAAGAGCAGACTTGAAGACCTTTCTAACTGAGCACCTACTGGGTTACTGCGTCTTGAGGAGGGACCACTGGCCAGAACTTGCTCAATCTGCAATAAAGCTACTGATCTGTACCTTCTCCCAGCATGCTTTCCAAATGGACATTCAGTGCTACTGGGGGTTTTGTGATGGATAAAAGAGTGCGTCTGTCCAAAGCCTGCGTTGACCGGCTGACATTTATCAAAATTAATCAGTCCTGGATCAAAAGCATCTATCAAGATTGACTAAATTTGCTAGGGATCTGAGATCCTTGAAGACTGCCTATGCTGCCTATCCTATTCCTGAATATTGATTATGCTAGCTTCCAACAATGTTTTTGGTTTATGGCACAACCAACACCCAAGGCCAAATTTTTTTTGCACCTGTATCACAGTTGCATGTAATTTAAATGTTTGTTTCTAATTTTTAACAGCAGGGCCCGTTCCTGCACCCAGCGAGTAACTGTGAGGGGTTACAGTGTTCAGGCACCGCCAACACCCAAGGCTCAATTTTTTTGCACCTTTATGATGAGTACATGTAATGTTAATGTTTGTTTCTAATTTTTAACAGCAGGGCCTGTTCCTGAGTCCAGCAAGAATAAGTGTGAGGGGTTACAGTGTTCAGGCACCACTAGGGATGGGTGAACGATTTGAAGCGAGCATAAGTTTGGCCTAAACATTGCCCATTCAGGTACTCGCCTAACAATTAAACTTTTTCGGCACTTAGCGGGATGTTCGCCCCCGGAGCTCACAGTCAATATGTCACGAACAGGGGTCAGGCTCGAAGACCAGTTGCTATAGCAGTGGAAGCTCACACAGGAACCAGCAGGATAGAAACACAGGCATGTCACCCTGGCAGATGACGCAGGCTCACCTGAGGTACGGAATGTATGTACTAACCGATGCTCACCAGAGCTCCTGATGGTGGAGATGGACTTTGCTTCATGTTAGCACCAGGTCACGGTCCTAAGGATCACCCCACCAGGAGGTGAGCAAGCCAGGGTCCAGTAGCTGATATAGCAGGTAGGGATTAAGCAGAAGCGTAGTCGAGGAACAAGCCAAAGGTTGGTAACGAATAGTTGTAGGTAGGGATAAAGCAGAAGCATAGTTGAGGAGCAAGCCAAATGTCGGTAAAGAATGGTAGCAAAGATACGGACGGCAGCAGGAGAGACAAGCGACATTGTGGCTGGGGAAGGCACAATATTCTGGCAACCAGGAAGTGCAGAGACATGACCTAAATCAGGAAGTTCATTCCGTATGAATTTTGGGGGGAACCCTACGCCATTTTTTTTTTTAAATTTTGGCATGGGGTTTCTCTTAAAATCCATACCAGACCCAAAGAGCCTGGTATGGACTGGGGGGGGGGGGGGGGGGGGACACCTACACCATTTTGTTCATTTTTTTAATCTGTATTGCCGGCAATACATTACAGCCGCGAGCATGTTTAAATTACATTTTATCATTTTTTAGAAAGGCCAGTATTGCTGCAACAGGCTACATATTTCATACAGATGTGCCACTTTACAGGCACATTAAGGGGACCCCCCAGGCACAATATTTAAAGGAATTTTTCATTTTTATTGTTTCACTTTAAAGAGGAAGTAAACCCTCCTCTGCAAATTGTACCTATTGGTAAGCCTATATTAAGGCTTACCTATAGGTACTGTAAATATCTCCTAAACATGTACCGTTTAGGAGATATTTACTTTGCATGCAGCCAGTGACATCCCTGGTGCATGCGCTCTGAAGGAACGGCCGCTCGTGCCATTCCTTCAGAGCCCCGTGCCGTTACTGTCGGCTCCCGCGCGCATGCGATGCGTGGGAGTTACGTCATCGCAGCTCCAGCCAATCAGATGGCCGGATGCCGCAAACCCGGAAGCAGGGTGTCACCCATGAGAGAGGTGAGCGGTCGGCACTTCGAGGCTTCGTTCTTAGGTAAGTATTTCCTGAGCTAGTATGCAAAAAAAAAAATTTGGAGGTTTACAACCTCTTTAAGCTTCATTAAAATCACTGCTTGTTTAAAAACGATTGTTTTAAAAACATTTTTTTGCATTGATGCATGTCCCACAGGGCAGTACCCGGGTCATAACCATACACCTTTTTTGGCAATAACTTGCTTATAAGCCTTTAAAATGAGGACTTTTGATTTTTCATGTTTGTGTCCCATAAACTTTAATAGGGTTCGAATGTTTTTTTTTTAAAAAAGATTTTCTTTATTGATTTTAACAATTACATAGAAACACAGAAACAACAACATAATACTAAACAAATGTTTGCTATAACTATTCCTCTGTTCGAGATGTTCTGGTGCGAACCAAACCGGGGGGGGGGGAGGTGTTCGGCCCATCACTAGTGCCAAATTAGTTAACCCTTAAAATGCCAGAATTTACAATTAACTGCCTACAAAATATCAGGAGAGTGGGGTACCTCCCAGCCTAAAGTGCTGCCAGTGAAGACACGAGTACTGATTCTTAGACTTGTAGTTGTCCTGAATATGTGTTAAGTATGGCTGTGTATGTGGATTGGTGTTTACATATTACAGAATTTATTCCTAGCACTGTGGTAAGTTGGCTTTTTGGCCTGCAGATTTGTAACTCATTCCCTAAATTATTTAACAGAGATGTGTGTCCAAGTCACAAAAGGGTGGGTTGTTTGGGGGAATTTAAACGGGAGTATTTTTACTCTACTTTTTCACAAAAAGCTTCACAAGACTGTATTCAGATTTGTAAATTTAGCGTCAGCAGAGGGACATTTAAGAAGTTCCTTTATTTCTGGTAAAGTAAAAACAATGCTCAAACCAAATGTATTTCACAAAGAAAACCTGCACACAAATATTTTACTGGCATGTTGGAAAACTTTTGTTGCTGAATGCATGCTGCATAGTATTTAGAAGTCATCAACTGTTTAGAGATTTTTCTTCTGTTGTTCTTTTTGTAGTGAAAACATTTTTTGTTTATTTTGTTACATTGTCACAAAGTTATGCATACTGTGTTTACCAATCAGCAACATGTGTTCCATAACTGTCTGTTGTATTTCTATCAGTCTGGCAAGTGTTTATTAGTTATCAGTAATTAATGATTCTCGTGATTATATTTAAGTAGCCTTTAATCCCACGCATCAACAATCGCTGAGTAATGAGATTCTTTAGTCTAAATTTAGGTCACTTATGCAGAAGCATTGTCTGGTAATTGAGCGAAGGTCAGAGCTGGGAGGCTCTTTAATTGAGTTATTTTTCATTATCATATTTTAATGACTTTGCACCAGTGGGTTGGGGAAAAACCTCGTTCATTTCCCCATTTAAGGTTTTTGTTTGACAACATGAAATTGTTATCTTCTGCCCATTAATCATCATTGAATGGGTGAGAGGGTCTTGTCACCCCTCCTCCTTTATCACAAACACACACACACACACCCTGCAAATGCCCCTCCTTCTTTGGATTGGATAGCAGCAATCTCAGTTAACGGAATGTAATGGTAAAACTGGTCACACAAATACACACACACACACAAACATATAGACAAAAGGAATTTAATCTGACTGTTTTCTAGTTATGCCATATAATGCAAAGAACAATGTAAAAATAATGCATTGTTTCTATACACAGGATAATCCATCGGTTCATTTGATGTTTGATTTGGTAATAATCTGATAGAAAAGTGTCTAAAATTAACCTTCTTTCCTAACTTTAATAAATGGGCCATAGTTGACCGCCACCCAGGCTTATCAATCAATGGGGATTGCTGGCCAAGGACTGGCTGATATTTCAAAATGTGTAGTTGCTATACTGGCACTGAACTAGAATTGAGGGGGGAGGGTGAACTAGAATTCAATTGGGCAGACAGGTCAGTTAGGGGTCAGACAATAATGGAGGGTGGAATGGGGATAGATGGGAGGGAGGGTTATGGCAGGTGACAAGAAGGTTCCTATGTTACAAACAACCATTGGAAATAATAGTGCTATTTGTACTACTAAAAATGATATGCAAAAGACAAGAGAAAAATGTAATAATGCATTAAAGTGTTTGTTCTCCAATGGCAGAAGTCTGCCAAGCAAAATAGGTGAGTTGGAAGCTTTGGTGCATGAAAAGAAGTATGATTTAATTGGTATTGCTGAATCTTGGCTTCATTCGTCACATGACTGGGCTATTAATATTCCTGGCTATGCATTCTTTAAGAGAGACAGGGTAAAAAAGAAAGGTGGCGGTGTTAGTCTCTATGTGAGAATTGATCTCAAAGTGAGTGTGAAAGAGGACCTAGCTGATGAAGAGTGTAATGAGTCTGAAGCATTATGGGTGGAAATGTACATGGGTATGAGTACTACAAAAGGTTATCATTGGAGTTTGTTAGAGACCTTCCAGTGTCAATGAGGAGGTGGAAAATCAGTTCCTTGCACAGATAGAAAGGGCTGCAAGGGCTGGGACAGTGATAATAATGGGGGATTTTATCTACCCAGAAACTTACTGGAATAATGGCACTGATAGAATAGTTAAAGGGCATACATGTATAAGCCTACAAGACAATTTTATGGTCCAGTTTATTGAGGCCTCAACTAGAAATGATGCTCTGCTGGACCTGGTAATCTGAAAGCAAGCAGAGCTTAATACCAATATTCATATAAAAGAACATCTGGGTAGCAGTGACCATTAGGGGTAGACCAATATGGTTTTTTCAGGGCTGATACTGATATATTGGTCACAACATATCAGTATCTGCCGATATGGGCCGATATTCTGCACATTCAATCACACTCCCAATGCAGAGTGACCAGTGCCCCCATCAATGCAGAGTGACCGTTGCCCCCATCAATGCAGAGTGACCAGTGCCCCCATAAATGCAGAGTTACCATTACCCCATCAATGCAGAGTGACCAGCGCCCCCATCAATGCAAAGTGACCAGTGCCCCCAACAATGCAGAGTGACCAGTGCCCCCAACAATGCAGAGTGATCAGTGCCCCCATCCAATGCAGAGTGACCAGTGCCCCATCAATGCAGTGTGACCAGTGCCCCCATCCAATGCAGAGTGACCAGTGCCCCCATCAATGCAGAGTGACCAGCGCCCCCATCAATGCAAAGTGACCAGTGCCCCAACAATGCAGAGTGACCAGTGCCCCCAACAATGCAGAGTGACCAGTGCCCCTATCAATGCAGAGTGACCAGTGCCCCCATAAATGCAGAGTGACCAGTGCCCCCATCCAATGCAGAGTGACAAGTGCCCCATCCAATGCAGAGTGACAAGTGCCCCCATCAATGCAGAGGGACCAGTGCCCCCAACAATGCAGAGTGACCAGTGCCCCATCCAATGCAGAGTGACCAGTGCCCCCAACAATGCAGAGTGAACAATGCCCCCATCAATGCAGAGTGACCAGTTCCCCCATCCAATGCAGAGTGACCAGTGCCCCCATTCAATGCAGAGTGACCAATGCCCCCATCAATGCAGAGTGACCAGTGCCCCCATCCAATGCAGCGTGTCCAGTCCCCCCATCAATGCAGAGTGACCAGTGCCCCCATCCAATGCAGAGTGACCAGTGCCCCCATCAATGGAGTGCATGGGGATTAGAGCGCCTCCTGATTACACAGAGCAGGGTTCTACTGCTTACCCGGCGTGGGTGCTGTCATATGAAGTCCTGCCTCCTGGACCGGCTCCCATGATAGATGTCACCAGTGTGCTGTCTATCATAGGTAGGAGGCGGGACTTCATATGACAGTGCCGTGCCAGGTAAGCAGAAGAATCCTGCTTTTTATGTTATCAGGCGGCGCTCTAATCACTATCCCACCCTTCCCCTCCGGAGGCAGAAATATCTGACATATCGACCAAGTTTGTGGCCGATACCGATACTTGCAAAAAAATTATTATCGGCTGCTGATTATCGGCCAAACCGATAATGGGTCGATCCCTAATGACCATAACATGATTTTCTTTAATGTTAGATGTAAGCAAAAATAACATAAAAAAAATATAAAAATACTTAACAGAAAATTGGAAGCAGGCACCCAGTCCTGCTGATGGTGGATTTTAAATGCACTTACATGGATACCATAATTTGTTAAAAAAAATAATGTATTACACATTTAAATACATAGAACACATAATACATAGTAGTGATCCCCAGACCATCACTGACCCACCACATAACCGGTCGTGCTAAATGATGTTATCCTTTCACATCTGTTACATGTGCTCAGGGTGAACCTGCTCTCATCTGTGAAAAGCACAAGGCACCAGTGGCGGACCTGCCAATTCTGGTGTTCAATGGCAGATGCCAATCGAGCTTCACAGTGCCAGGCAGTGAGCACAGGGCCCACTAGAGGCCATTGGGCCCTCAGGCCAACCTCATGTTAAGTCTGTTTCTGATTGTTTGGTCAGAGACATTCACACCAGTGGCCTGCGGGAGGTCATTTTGAGGGCTCTGGTAGTGCTCATCCTGTTTGTGCATGCACAAAGTGTCAGCAGGTCTGTGGTAGTGAGCCCCATGTAGATCCCCAGCTCAGGATTCCCCAGGGCGTGGACCCCAGATAGGCCCAGCTGAAGATGCGGAGACTGCTGGTGTGTGCAGAGTAAACAGCAGACAAAAGGATATCCACGAGCAAGCCAAGGTCAGGACAGGTAGCAAGCAAACACAGAAGGGAAAACGAAGCCGGGGTCGGTACACAGTGAATCAGATACAATAGCCTAGGGGTATACAGATGGGAGCTCAGAGGACAGTGAAGTTGCTTAAAGAGGAGTTGATTCCTGGAGTGCTCGCTATGCTGATCAACAATTGGGCATTTTCAATTTTTTTCGGGGGTCCCTTACCTTATTTTCAGGGCATTTTTGATTGTACTTCCTCCTTCTCCCCCTCTGTGGCCATGGCCACGGACATCACTTCCGCCTTTGCATTGCATCCTGGGAGCTGTTTGTCATCACTCCCAGGAGGCTGCAATCTGGAAGAACTCCCAGAACACTCCCTGGAATCAGGAAGAAGGACACAGCAGATTACACTGCGGCTTCAGATGCCCACATCTAAGATGGTCGCGCCCAGACAGCTTTTTTAAAAGTAAGATTTTGACTAAAATCCAATACCGTACACCTTGTTAGTATGAGAATAGCGGTTCTGTAAAGGGCGATGGATTAGTATTATAGGGGTATTTTTAGTTAAAAAAGGCATTTGAGGCCGGAACTCCGCTTTAAGCAAGGAGCACTGCTCTGAGCATGTGTATAGATAGGGAAGCAAACAGGGAAGTGACCCAGGAAGTAATAGACAGGAAAAGGATATAACCCACAATGGAGCAGGCAACGCCCATACAGTGGGGATCGAAAGTTTGGGCACCCCAGGTAAAAATTTGTATTAGGCTCCATGTACACGGGACGTTGTTAAAAGTCCCTTTGAATGCTGAAATTTTTAGGACGTTTGAAACATCCGTTCGGTCGCGTTTGTACCTGCGTTTAGCGGGCATTTAGCGGCGTTTGCGGGCGTTTGCTTTTAGAACCGTTCCTAGAGGTCAAAAAAATGATTCCCCTTTAAAATGGAAAAACGGGAACGCTAAACGCAGGTCATCGCGTTCGGACGCGTTCAGACGCGTTTGTGCGTTTGAAACGCCGGGAACACACGTTCGAGCGCAAATAATTGCTTTCTAAAAACGGTCCCTGAACGCAACTGCCTGCAAATGACTGTAAACGACCTGGTGTACATGGACAGATAAGATAAAATGTAGATGGGTTCAGGGGCTTCTGAAAAAAACGCCCAACTGCTCCTAAACGGCCATTTCCAGCGTCCCGTGTACATGGAGCCTTAATGTGCATAAAGAAGCCAAGAAAAGATGGAAAAATCTCCAAAAGGCATCAAATTACAGATTAGACATTCTTATAATATGTCAACAAAAGTTAGATTTTATTTCCATAATTGACACTTTCAAAATTACAGAAAACAAAAACATGGCGTCTGCAAAAGTTTGGGAACCCTGCAGAATTTATAGCGTGCACTGCCCCCTTTGCAAGGCTGAGACCTGCCAGTGTCATGGATTACTCTCAATCATCGTCTGGGAAGACCAGGTGATGTCAATCTCAAAGGTTTTAAATGCCCAGACTCATCTGACCTTGCCCCAACAATCAGCACCATGGGATCTTCTAAGCAGTTGTCTAGAAAACTGAAACTGAAAATAGTTGACGCTCACAAAGCTGGAGAAGGCTATAAGAAGATAGCAAAGCGTTTTCAGATGTCAATATCCTCTGTTTGGAATGGAATTAAGAAATGGCAGTCATCAGGAACAGTGGAAGTTAGAGCAAGATCTGGAAGACCAAGAAAAATATCAGACAGAACAGCTCGCAGGATTGTGAGAAAAACAATTCAAAACCCACGTTTGACTGCACGATCCCTCCAGAAAGATCTGACAGACACTGGAGTTGTGGTACACTATTCCACTATAAAGAGATATGTGTACAAATATGGTCTTCATGGAAGAGTCATCAGAAGAAAACCTCTTCTACGTCCTGACCACAAAAATCAGCGTTTGAACTTTGCAAATGAACATATAGACAAGCCTGATGCATTTTGGAAACAAGTTCTGTGGACCGATGAGGTTAAAATTTAATTTTGTGGCCGGAATGAGCAAAGGTACGTTTGGAGAAGAAGGGGAACAGAATTTAATGAAAAGAACCTCTGTCCAACTGTTAAGCATGGGGGTGGATCAATCATGCTTTGGGGCTGTATTGCAGCCAGTGGCACAGGGAACATCTCACGTCACGAGTAGAAGGAAAAATGAATTCAATAAAATTTCAGCAAATTTTGGATGGTAACTTGATGCCATCTGTGAAAAAGCTGAAGTTAAAGAGAGGATGGCTTCTACAAATGGATAATGATCCTAAACACACCTCAAAATCCACGGGGGATTACATCAAGAGGCGTAACTTTTTCCTTACAGGATGTCTCCAACTTACAAGCCGACCTCAATGCACTGTTTATTTGGGTGACTATGTGGCAAATGAGGTTTAATGTTGATAAATGTAAAGTTATGCACTTGGGGGCTAAGAATATGTATGCACATACATACTAGGGGGAGTACAACTGGGGGAAATCGATGGTGGAGAAGGATCTGGGGGTTTTGGTAGATCCTGAGCTTAATAATAGCATGCAATGCCAAGCTGCAGTTTTCAAAGCAAGCAAAGTAATTTCTTGTATTAAAGAGGAAGAAAACTCTTGAAAAACGTTTTTCTTTTTTTTTTCCCTGCAAAGTAAATGCATAATGTGCTAGTGTGCATCGCATACTAGCACATTATGTGACCTTTACCTGCAACGAAGCCCGCATTGTCCCTTCTGCCGGGCACATCCATCTTCACCCGTCTTCTTCTGGGTCTGCGGACTCCGGGTGTATTACTCTCTGGAGCCGCATGACGTCACTCCCGCGCATGCACGCGGGAGCCCCCAGTCACAGCACAGGGCTCTGAAGAAACAACATGGGTGGCTGTTGCTTCAGAGCGCATGCGCCGATGACGTCATCAGCTGCATGCACTGTAAATATCTCCTAAACTGTGCAAGTTTAGGAGATATTTACAGCACCTATAGGTAAGCCTTAATATAGGCTTACCTATAAGTGAAAGTCATTAAAGTGGGTTCACAACCACTTTAAGAGAGGTATGGACTCCAGAAAGAGAGATATAATTTTGCCCCTGTACAAATCATTAGTAAGACCTCATATGGGATATGCAGTTCAGTTTTGGGCGCCAGTTCTCAAAAAGGATATCAGGGAACTGGAACAGGGCAACCAAACTGATAAGAGGCATGAAAGAGCTCAGCTATGAGGATAGATCTGAGGAACTGAATTTATTATTTCTTGAGGAAATAAGGGGAGATATGATCAACATGTACAAGTACATAAGAGGTCCATTTTGTGAATTTGGGTGTTAAATTATTAACTTTAAGGTCATCACACATGACAAGGGGGCACTCTTTGCATCTAGAGAAAAAGATTTCATCTCCAAATATGGAAAGGTTTCTTCACAATAAGAGCTGTGAAAATGTGAAATAGACTCCCTCCAGAGGTGGTTCTGGCCAGCCCAGTAGATTGCTTTAAAAAAAGGGCCTGGATTCTTTCCTAAATAATAATAATATAATTGGGTACTAGCATTTATAGGTAAAGTTGATCCAGGGAATAGCCGATTGCCTCTCAGAGAATAAGGAAGGAATATTTTCGACTGCTGGAGAAAACTGGATCATGCTTTGCTGGGGTTTTTCTCCTTCCTCTGGATCAACTGTCAGTAAAGGATTGTGTATATGGGATTGCATGGTTGTTGTTTTTTTTTTTTTTAATTGGTTAAACTAGATGGACATGTGTCTTTTTTTCAACCTGACTATGTAACATCTAAAGTCAATTTTGGAGCATTAAGAATTTGTAGCACCAGCAACATCATGCTCACAGAATTCTGAAATACTGAATAAAGAATTATGGGCAATTACAAATCTGTCCATTGCATTCTTGACTATCCTGCCACCCTTTTCAACTTTTCTTCCCAAATGGATTTTCATTGACATATGAAAAGGGGCACATTCAGACTGTTTCTTTTCCTATAAAGTCAGAGACTGGCTCTATTTTATCAAGCTACAACTATAAATGGTTAATTATGTTTAAAGTGGTTGTAAACCTCATAAGCATCAGTTCTTAACCCTCCTCTTGTGTTAGGGTCAAAACTGACCCGTTTTCAGGTTTTGAATGTCTATAAGTATCACATAAATTTGTTTATTGCATCAAGATTTCTTTACTTTGTCAGGAACCTCTATTTAAACAATGTAATAGAAAAATAATCCTTTTCACTAAATTATAAAATACTGTGGTGAAAATTAAGACGTTCATGGTGTTAGGGTCAATTCTGACCCAGTTATAATATAGGATTTTAGGACACTAATAAGTGCCAAAACTGAAATCATAAACACTCTCTCTGCTTAGTAACAGTGACAGCCAATCCCCTCTCAACCCTGTGAGCTGTAGTTAAGGAGGGGCCTATCTCTTTTCCTGCTTGTCTGGTTCTCTAAATAAAGTGAAGAAACATAGGACAAATTCATTTCAGAGTTGCTGACTTTATTTTACCATTTTTTCAATTTGACAATGAGAGGTATGCTATCAAAAGAAAGGTCTAGGGGTCACATCAAAAATATTAAAACCAATCTTTTCAAGGATAAAGAAGCCTAACAAGGTAACCAAGAGGTAAGAAACAAATTTGATGATAAATAATTATTCAGAGGGTATTTTATGGCTGATTTAAAACACGGGTCAAAACTGACCCTAACATCATGGATAGTAACGGAATTCTAACATAAGAGGAGGGTTAAATACATGCAAAAATGAAAATGAAAATGCAAAGCGCTGTATTTTCATCTCTGCGCCTGTCACAGCTCTGAAAATCTCCAGTCTGTTGGCATGTCTACGGGCTAGAGCTTGGTAGGCAGAGTGTTGATATTACTAGCCCCACCTGCCAGCTGTACACTCCCCTAGAAAACACACTAACACCAAAGTATGCACTGTGCTGAAAGTGTGTGCGTATGTCTCTCCCCTCTGGGAGGTGGAGTGTACAGCTGGGAGTTGGGGCAAGTGATGTCACACTTCTGCCACCCATGGACCGGAGATTTTTACAGAGCTGTGACAGGTGCAGAGATGAAATTACTGAGGTAAAAATACAACACTTTGCATTTTTATTGGAACATACTATAAAATGGTGCATGTCTTTCAGAACTGATGCATATAAGATTTACGAGCACCAGAAACTAAACACACTTCCACTCAAGCTGGGGTGGAAGGAGACGGGAACTCTTCACTCATGCATTAGTCTCCTCTGCATGTCTGCTAACAAAAGGAGAGGGGGCGTGGCAACGCCTTTTTTGCAGTTGTCGGATTTTTTTCAGTAGCAAAGCAGGGATGATTTTAGATGACAGACTGCTCATTTTTTCTGCCAGACTGTGTACATATATTTGTTTTGCTAAGTTAGCTGCTGAGTTAGCTAAAATGCTCAGTTTACTTTTTGTTATCTGGGTTCACAATGACTGTAAGGCTTCATGTACACTACAACTCCTAAACTTGAGTTCAGGAGCTTTTGGCTTTTTTTGCCAAAGCTCCTAAACTCCACTCCATAAAAGCCTATGTGGTCATGTGCACATATGCTTTTAAGACCATTTTGGAGCTGCTGCAGTTAGGGAAGGTTCAACCTCCCTCTCCTCCCTCTCAGGATAGGAATGCTTTAACCATTGGTCATAATTAGGGATAGACCGATTATCCGCAAGGCTGATATATCGGGGGCTGATATGCACTTTCCCCGATATATCGGTATCGGCCCGGAACTGGCCAATATTGCCGATATGTTTGTGCCGTCATTCTGCCTTCTTAGGCTGCCTCCCTCACCTTGGACAGCCTCGTCTGGAGTCGGGACTAGTCTCGCGGGAGTGTATCACAGCCATACACCCACCCAGAGCAGCCCGTGCAAGCCAGCCACCCACAGCCCCTGTGCCAGCCAGCCACCCACCCACCACAGGGTGCCAGTCAGCCACCCACCACAGGGTGCCAGACAGCCCGCCACCCACCACAGTGTGCCAGACAGCCAGCCACCCACAGACAGGGTGCCAGACAGCCAGCCACCCACAGGCCCTGTACCAGCCAGCCATAGGCCCTGTACCAGCCAGCCACCCACAGGCCCTGTACCAGCCAGCCACCCACAGCCCCTGTGCCAGTCACTCACCCACCACAGGGTGCCAGACAGCCAGCCACCCACCACAGGGTGCCAGACAGCCAGCCACCCACCCACCACCGGGTGCCAGACAGCCAGCCACCCACCACAGGGTGTCAGCAAACCAGCCATTAAGCATTAAACAAAAATTAACATGTCCAGTACCACATTTGTGTCAAAAATTGTCTTTATTTTCAAAACTTTAAATGTACAAAATATCGGCCCACATCAGCCGATACCGATATGCAATGACCAATATATCGATATCGGCCCTGGAAAAAAACATATCGGTCTATTCCTAGTCATAATATGCTATGTGTACATGAAGTCTAAGGGGTAGTGAATTAAAGATAGAAGAATGGAGAATGTTTATCAGAGTGGAAATTATTTTTCCTACTTGTCCATCTTATTTTTTTTCTTTTGGTTTATGCAAAACATGCAAGGCCTTTAAGCTTTACATGTATAAGCATAAAATACAAGGCAGGCTGTCTTTAGTTTTACTCATCTCTATTCCATACATTTTTTTCACAATATTTTTTGGATATTGTTGAACAAAGTAATTAACTGGTAATGGACGAATTTACCCAGGTTTGACTTGCCAAGGATTTAGCAAATCTAGCTTAAAATTTGGTAAATTTGGTAAAATTTTGGTAAAATTTGGTAAACTTAGAGGCAAATCTCTTGAAGTCTATGGGGGTTTCATCAAGTTAAATTCTATTTGTTAATAGGCAAACTACTGTTAAAAAGGCATGGGAATTTGGCATTGCCAAAACCTTTTTCCTTTTGGATAGAGTAAAAAGGAGGGTTATAACCTTTGTCAGAAGTTTTTGCCATCTATATCCCATTTGGGAGATTTCCCTTCACTTCCTGTCCCATAACTCTCCAAAGTGAGGGAATCCCAGCATGTCACCAGGGTCCCCAGAACAAGGAAGATTTCCCCTCTATCCTTGTTCTGATGTAACCCAAAATTTGGGATTCCTTTATTGTCACTTACGATGATAACTGTAAACATATTCATAGAGAGGGTGAATCTCTCTAACTGGGGCTCAGACCGTTGTAAAAGTGTTCTAATCCCTCTATTTTATCAGGAAAAAAAAGGACATGTTTTTTTTACAACAAGAAGTAGGAGACGGTAGATGGAACAGCATTGTAAAATTATTCAAATCACCAGAACAAAAGTTTTTATCATTTTTACTTCACTTACAATGCTGCAAAAAAAAAAACCCACAACATAAGTGAACACCAGGACAATTTTAAATAGCATGGAGAGGCCTACATTTACTAGAAAATAGAACTAAGAATTGGACTATTCTCTGTGCTCCCCCTTTAATAGTAAATGGTCTGCCTTATGCAAAAGATCCCTAAAGCCTAGTACACATGGGCTGAATGTTACAATATAAACCTACCGACATTTAGCCTGCGTGTACTGGAGTCGGTCTAACAGAAGCTCACATTTCAGCTGACTTCTGTCAAAGGGGCATGACCAAAAAAGGTCTGCCGATTGGCTCCCAATCAGTGCTCTCAGCCCATGACTGAAAGTGCTGACTGGAGTGTCCTGGGAAGAGGACAACAGCATAGAAGGGAATATTGCTGTACTAAAATCAGATCATTAGTACAGCTGCTCTGACTGGAACTGTCAGTTTTTTTTTGTTAAACCCTCTGGGTTGAGCAAAAAAAAGAACTAGCAGTGTGTGTGAGGCTTTACTGGCTTTTCTAAGCCCCTTGGCTTTAGTTAAAAAGCCACACAGTGCATTATTTAAGAAAAAAAACAAACATTCTCGGAAGTTAATCTGACAAAAAAAGTATATATCAGGACAGCAAATCTTGAACCCTCCTGAACCCACAATAGCATTGAACCCTAACTTCATCCCTATAATGAATGCTTCATTACCACTTTCCTTTACTTTTAACATTGCTACTCCCCTTTAGTGACATTTTTTTATAAATCAGAAAGTGTACTGGGATTAAAAAATAGTAGAAAATGTGACATGTTTTATAAATGCAATACAAAATGTTTTTTCAAATCAAAGTCCGAATTTACATTTTTGTCAGTTAGGGCCTTGCTATTATACACGTCTGTTTTTTGGGGGTTTTTTTCTTTCTCTTTCACAATTACTTTCGCATAGTTAGGTATACCTATTGCAATGTATAATTTTTACAAATTAAATAGTGACCAAAACATGATAAAATCACTAATTGCCTTATTCCTCTTTTACTAAGCAACATTTAATACCAAAACATTTTTACATTTCTCCGTTGAGGTCAATTATCAACATATGAGTGTCTGTCTCTTTTTCAGAACAAAACAAGAAATAAATATATTCAATATAAAAGACAGTGAAAAAGACAAGCTTTCTTTTTATTGCTTACACTTTTAACTTCATCGTTGGCAAACAATTTAAGGATTTTAAGGCTTAATTAAAATAAAATAGACAGAGTCCCAGGGTCTACAAAGATTCCCCAAATTAGAAAGACCTGTACAAAATATATATATATATATAAATATTTAGGATATGATTTTTGTTTCTTCTTCTGTGCTTTTCTTGGTATTTCTTTTTAAACTTATTAATGGTCCAAAGTGAACTGGGGTTCACCAGATTTGTATCACAGCACTAAGTCGTCTAAAATCCACATTTAATTCAGGCTTTTTACCCAGACATTCTTTTATGCACTTTGGAACAGCAAGTAGCTGATTGCGTTCTTAGCTCTACAAAAGAGCTTTTAAAATTCAGTATATTGAGTACTGTCCGTGATACTTTTTTTATTTGCACTAACATACAATTTTTCAGGACAAGCTTTCGGGGTATGTCCCCCCCTTCCGAAAGCTTGTCCTGAAAAATTGTATGTTAGTGCAAATAAAAAAAGTATCACGGACAGTACTCGATTGTCTCAGTCGCAAGTGCACTAATATGGCTACAATGACCTTAAGTAAAATTCAGTATGATAGCTGCAATGGTGGTAGGTGTATGGTACCTCCATCATTCAGTATGATAGCTGCAATGGTGGTAGGTGTATGGTACCTCCATCATTCAGTATGATAGCTGCAATGGTGGTAGGTGTTTGGTACCTCCATGATTCAGTATGATAGCTGCAATGGTGGTAGGTGTATGGTACCTCCATGATTCAGTATGATAGCTGCAATGGTGGTAGGTGTTTGGTACCTCCATGATTCAGTATGATAGCTGCAATGGTGGTAGGTGTATGGTACCTCCATGATTCAGTATGATAGTACCTCGATGATTACATGTATAAGATTTCAAGATTTGTCAAGATCTGCCGAAGTTTGTAGGAACTTTTACCTACATTTCTAATAATGTCTATTTTAAGTTAGGCCACTTTCATTTTAGATTTTGAATAGTATATTATGCAATATTTGTGAAAAGGAATCTGCTTTAACATACTTTTATATTGGAATCAAATTTTCTCACAATTTTTTGAGAGAAGATTCATAATTTATTCAGTAAATCAGTCTCCTTATCTGATAAGGGGATAATCACTTATTGTGCTTTTTTTTTTCTTTTAATTGACAAGCACATACCTCCTGGTTGATGACTAAATGTTGCAGCTTAGGGACATAAACAGGCATATGGACTCTAACCCATGAACAAATAACTGCAAAAGTTATATCAGTACTACAAAGTGGGAATGGAAATAGAGGTTTACTGTGTGCCTCCCCAGATTGAAAAATTCCTAAACTGGAAAATGACTGTTCATTCAAATTTTTTGGGATTATGAATAATAAGCATGAGAAGTTGTAGATATAGAGGGGTGCCAAGACCAGGTGCTCTCTAGGAAAAATGGTACCACTCATGGCAATAACTCTCCAGTACAACTCTCTAGGCAACCTTTTATGGCTTCCAAATAGATCTCTGGAATCATAGTACTCTGATGTCCCCTTATCAACTCAATGCATAGTAACATGACATTGATCCTGGTTGCAGTAGCAATGCCTTTTGAGATTGTTTTTTTTCTGTATATGTATTAGTACTATATTTACAAAGGCCAAACTAAGAAGAACTCTGAAAACAAAGAAGTTGGAATATAGCTTTTCAAATATTGGTTGGTTTAGGGTGCTCAGCCATATAAACTGATAAATACAGAAGTATCATCTTTATTACAAGTACTGTAATATAAAGTCTGAGGTGCAAAAAAACCAACCAACATCCCAAAATTTAAATCATGAAGGGTGGAAAGAGGGGGAAATGTTCAACATTAGTACATAGCACCTTAAATTGGGTGTAGCTGATTGGTCAAAACAGAGTGTGTACAATATAGTATTCAAGCATATAGCCTCAACATAGAGACAAAACAACAAAGCAGCAATCACAATCATGTAATGATATTGATTCCATGTACTAACTAATTGATGTACTATTGATTCCATATCATTACATGATTGTGATTGCTGTTTTGTTGTTTTGTCTCTATGTAGACAATATTTATTTGGTTATGTGTTGTTATCATCCTTAGAGTGCGTGTATATCCAATACCCTCCTGAAGAAGCGTTTTTTTCCGTGAAACATGTTGAGTAATATGCGAGAAAAGGAAAGAGCTGACCTGGGCGTGCCATAATCCAAGAAAAATAGACAAATAAGAAAGGTCTAGCAATGCTGACCTGAAATGCGGACTTTAGGGGCACATCATTGGATAGACAGTAGACTGAGTAGTAAAAATCAACATTTTATTAATTCTTTAAAATGAAAAAAAAAACATATATGATTAAAACTGAGGGATAAACACCCTCAATGGAGATTCGTAGTATACAAAAAAATGGGGTAGAGCCATTATATCAAAATACAATATATATGTGATACAGAATTACTTGACAGTATATTATTTTGGCATCATGGGTCCTAACAAGCTACCGTAACTATGTTTGTGAACTAGGTGAGCAAGATGATGAAATGTTACTCATGAGCGCCTTGTTTTGATCCAACGGCGCAATATGAAAACTTTATATAAAACAAATGTATGTATATGTGGTTAACTCTTTGATGTTTTTTTCTTTTCCTTCTGATCTTTAATTAGAGGATATATGACCTGATCATATCGGTTCCTGAAGAAGCCAATTCATTATTTGGCGAAACGCATCGAACGCTATGATTGCGTGTATGATATGACTAGTCTTAGCATCATCTGTTCATGTTTGGTTATGATCTCATAACGCTGTAATATGTTTTGCTATTTAATTATTTTTATGATCAATAAATTTGTACCTTTTTAAGACTTTTTTATTGCTCATCTATGGCTTTACCAGTCCAATAAAGTCCTTTTATTATGGGGATTCATGCGGAGTCTAAACCCACAACCCGGTGAATAACAAACCCCTTATTTGTTCTAAAATTTTACTTGACAGTATATTAATCTGAATAAAGGTCAAACCTTATCAAGACCTTTATTCAGATTAATCTTCTGTCAAGTAATTATGTATCACATATATACATTGTATTTTGATATAATGGCTCTACCCCATTTTTTTTGTATACTACGAATCTCCATTGAGGGTGTTTATCCCTTGGTTTTAATCATATAGGTTTAATTTTAAAGAATTACTGTAATAACATTTTGATTTTCACTACTCAGTCTACTGTCTATCCAATGATGTGCCCCTAAAGTCAGCATTTCAGGTCAGCATTGCTAGACCTTTCTTCTTTGTATGTTGAGGAATATACGCTTGAATACCACATTGTACACTCTGTTTTGACCAACCAGCTGCACCCAATTTAAGGTGCTATGTACTAATGTTGGACATTTGTCCATTTCAATGTAAAATTGAATAAAATTTGGTAAATGGATTTTATATGTGAAGTATCTATTGTACCATGGTACCGTAAAAATCCTATTTTCTTTCCAGTGTTTCCCGTTTTCCCATTTCTTGGGACGGTTCATGTGGGGAGAACAGTCCCTTTCCCCTCTTTACCCCCTTCATGATTTATTTCAACTACAAATATGCTGAATCACTGTGGTTTCTTACCAACTGGCAAAATTTACAGTATACATGCTGGCATAATACACCTAAAGAGGACCACGTCACACCATTTGCCTTTTAAATAACCACATCATAATTCCAGTGTATTTACAGTTAAAAAAATAAATCACTAGTCATAGGGGTTATGGCAGAATCTGATATTAGAACCTATAATCTTTTTTACACTGGAGTTAAAAACAGCAAAAAACAAACATCAAGTGTTAAAATGTATTGCCCTTGTACTGCCTTGCTGTTCGAAAATTAAGTTCCAATGGTTGCATAAAGTGCCCTGCTTAACTATATGAGGTCTTTCTATCAGAGTGGCTACTACCTCAAAATATATAGAATACAGTGAGGAACACCTCTGTAATAGAATCTGTATAAGGCCACTAATTGCCCAATTCATCTCACTTAAAAGATGTGAGAGGAGGTGAAAGAATTATAATCACTTGGGAAAAGTCATCTTCAATTATTTGTCACTTGGACTGCAGACAAAAATATACCAAAAATAAATGCAATATTCTTAAATTACACAACTGAACAAAAGTGTCAAAATGCACACAAGAACATCAATCTGTATTTAAGGGTACAAGACAATTTATTAAGTCTAGAACCTGCCACTAATATATATTACTGAGTGATTCCAATGACAAATGTTCTCTCTATTCATTATAAATTGGCATGTTAATGGTAAAGCCTAACATACCAAATCTATAAAGAAATATGCTACACAAGTATAAAATGATAAAAGGTATCTACAAATCTCAAGAAAATGGGTTTATCTGTCTTTCGATTATGTGGTTCAGTATATCCCAGGAAACTTTGCAATTGTATTTTTTTAAACATATTTTCCAGTGCATGAAATGTTTAGAAAGAGCAAACCGTTAGCAAATATGTGTCCATCATCTATTTTTGAGCAAATATGTGTTCATCATCAATTTTTGAGCATTTTAAACAAAAGTTTTATGAACATCTTTCATATTAATAACTTTTTTAATTGACTTCTACATTGTGATCATTTTGCCTTAAAAAAAAAAAATCTACCCTGGAAACTGTAATCAGCATTTTCTGTTTAACATGATTTACTATTAATACAAGAAGTAAAGTTAGTCTTTCTTTAAAGGTTTTTTTGCTTGATATAGAAAAAAAATGATCAATAAACTGACAGGGATGGTATATAAAATGTAGGCCCTCAGCTGGTAAAATGGGAAATATAGCAGGACTGGTAGTCAGATGGCAGAGATATTGCTGAGCATGTGCTGGGAGCTGCTACTCTCTCTTTCCTCTTTTTTTTTTTTTTTTTCCAGTGCAAGGAAATGGATGTTCTTTGATGCAATCTGGTACCTTAGAGACGCGGACAAATTAGTGTAGAACATTATCACTAGTTAATTATGAATGACCGATTAATCAAGCTAATCTAATATTCCACATTATGTTGATGTTATTAAAGTGCACAGTGAAAGTGACAGATAGCCTTCATTTGCTCTCAGTGGCCAAATGTGCTCTCTGAACTGAAATCAGGATTTTGTCTGAGATGTGTGTGTGGGGGGGTTGGGGGGGGGGGTGGAATGCAGATGATTAGGTATACCATTGCATAGGAAACTACAGATTTATACATTACTCTGTATATTAATTAATTATATACAAGATTTGAGTCTATATATATATATATATATATATATATATATATATATATATGTGCAGTATATACTTTTTGTTTACATGTGCCATTTTGTTTTCTTTTGAAATTCCAATTCCAAATTGCTGTTAGTTTATAAAGTATTTAAATACACTAGATGTTGTAATAATACATTGAATAAAAAGATGAGAAAATGTCTGGCAACTGGATCTGGATGTACAAAAAATGAACTTGTATAAGGAAGGCTACACAAGCTTTTGGTGGCTGTCAGTCTTTATACTGAAAATATCTGAGTGCAAATTCCTTATTGAATTGAATATCTCTGCACCATCCTAATGTGTAATACAGTAAACAAAAAAAAAAACACTCATAGTGCAAGTCTGCAGTATTTTATGAATGATGATCGTCCCTGAGAGCATAGCAGGCTTTTAGCTACAAGCATCTTGTATGACCCTAGAAAAAGGCAAAATATATAGTCGCATTTTTGGGAAACTGATGGAATTACCACTGACCAAAGGCTAGGATTGTTGCCTTCATGATAAGTAAGGTAATATTGAACTGGTATTTTCCCAAATTATTATTGCATGTCTTACAGAAATAAAAAATGGGACATGATTACAAACATTGATACACATGCACCTTCACAGATTGAACTGGATGGACTATTGTCTTTATTCAACCTTACCTACTTTGAAAAAATGACCAGATGGAGTAATGATTTGTCTGTTTATACCCAAAAGCTCACCGTTTTGGGATAATGTCCTTATTTAGTGTCAGCTGGGAATAAAAAGAAGCTCTAGCACATAGCGAATCGCTTTAGCAATTCACATTTATAACTAAGGTTGTTGGCGATTACTGTTTATCAAATAAATAATAAGAAAATATCAATTTTTTGGTAAAATGATACTGGCAGTTATCAGTCTGTCAAGGACAATATACTTACACTTGTTTTCTCTACTAATCTAGTGCATTAAATTAATTATATGTGGATGTTGCTAATTAATTGAAATAAATTCCGTCAGATCAACGTAAAATAATATTACAACCAAAATGATTACAGAAAGAAGAAACCAAGTGACATAACAGTTATTCACAGTGCTCTACTTTTAAACAAAAGCAATACTCTGCACTTCAATTCTGTTTTTTTTTTTTTTTTTAAATCTGCACTCCAAAGAGATTGAAACCTTGAGTGAGCAATATCTTTTTATTTAGTAGGTTTCCTACTAAAAATAAAAGCTACTTCTTAAAAGAGCTAAAAGATAACATTTTACCCCCAATTAGTTCAAGTGGTCATTTAAAGTACAGAACCCAGTTGGATGTTTGAAAAACAGGTTTTCTGGGCCTTAAGTTTATTGATGTCTAAGATTTTTAATATTGATTTGGTCCACTGAAGTGTTGTTTCCTGTTTGATTTGATAATGTTCTCCTTGTAAAATAGTATAGTAAAAAATCAAAGTCGCTGACAGGATTTGAATTGTTTTTCTATGACTGACTCAACACAGGAAAATTCTCTGTTAAATAAATGAACATAGTGAGCTTACTTTATATTATTATAGATATTAGCTTAATAGACTCCACAGCTTGTATACTACAGGTCTGCTGCGAGAAATGCAGAACTAGGTATTAAAAGGTGCTCACTGAAGTATGAGAATGAACGCTCTGGAACTAGTAACTTCAGTATTTCTGTAGGCTTCCCCCCAATACCCACTTCCTGAGCTTGCCAACTTCTTCAGGTTATTTGGGAACACCAATGATTAGCAGGGATTGCTTTCCCTGGCAAAGATTTTCACCCCCCTCTCCGTAAGTACAAATATGTCAGTTCACCAATACTCCTAGGTTTGCATAACAATCATTTGTACAGTTGTTTTACAGCTGAATCACTCGTACAAGCTTGTCCACCATGTTAAATCTGTAGGTACCCTAATGCCTCTTTTCCACTGAGTGGTACGGTTCAGTTCAGTATGGTTCGGAACGGTACACCTTGATCAGGCTTGCGTTTCCACTGCCAACAGTACCTCAGCTCAACAGTACCTCAACAGTGTTGCTCCACCCTGTTGGTATGGTACTAATGTGCTTGGTACCCCAACGAAAGGCTCCCAAAAGAGTGGTACGGTACGGTTCGGGAATTAGGGTACCATTCACAACTTTTGACATTGGAAACGGCAAAAATTGCATACCGTACTGAACCCAACTGTACCACTCAGTGGAAACGAGGAATAAGACTTATGCCCCGTACACATGCGTCGAAAATTGGCAGGGAATTTTCGGCCAACGTCCGATCTGCTGATTGTCGGCTTGTTAGTATGATGCTTCCGACAACCAACTCCGACTTTTCGGCCGAAAAAAATCTGGTGTGCAGGCTATAAAATTTTTGTTGGCCGTCAACACAACGGCCGATTTTCGTGCAGTCAGTACAGATTTTGACAGGGAAAAATCTGATGAGCAAGTCTGGGCATGCTCAGAGAAGAAAAAACACAAAGAAAACAAACCAACACATGACATCACTTCTGAAGTAGATTTTTGTTGGCCGAGAAAATTTGTGTGCAGTCTAGGCACATTCCAACCAACAAAACACAACTTGGACAAAAGTCGGACAATCGGTCGGCCGATAATCGTTGCGTGTGTACGAGGCTTTAGTTTTATTTCTGTTAAAGCCAAACCTATGCTGTACTGTCAATGTACAACCGATCCATAAGCTTGTGGAGTTTTTACCATTTGGTTTCATGATTGTTTCCTCACTAGAACAAGTCAGCTTATTGAAAATGTTCATAAAACATTTATGTAAGTGGACCTTAGGGCTAAACGACATAGGTAATTTGAATCTAATGCTACTGAGTGAGTCAACTACCTAAAGCAATCACCTGTAACACATTAGATATCACCTATGTAGTTAGCCAACCATAAGCACATTTCAGATAAAAACTAGATTTTACTACACACCAAGCTTAGCTCAGCACAGTAAGATGACACTGCGTAACCATATGGTTCCTTTCTGCACTTTATATGTAAAGTAAACTGGTACTGACCCAGTCACTTGCTAATTGAAACTGTAGGCAGGGAAGGTGGATCTCAATAAAAGCTTTCTCATCAGCAAACAACTATTTACCAGTTGAATGGATCAATTTGACCCCAGGCAGATTATTCCAGGCAAGAAGCCCCGTTCAGGCAAAATATCTAGACATTGCTTTTCACTAAGTACAAAGAAACATGTTTTTTTTTTTTTTTTTTAATTTGTGTATCAGTGTCTGAGGGTTATAATAATACATTCACTCACTCTGGGTGCTGCCAATTTCAGTAATTATCTGCAGCATATAGACACAGTATTGTCAAGAGGGCTGACCCCATGCAGAGTCTTAGCAGCTGATAGGCTGCTGTTTTCAATTACTTTGCATTGGTAGCATAAAAAATAAATAAATAAATAAATAAATAATTATTTCAATAGAGTTTCAGCCTGCTCTACAACAACCTGATCTTTCCTAAATGGCAGCATGATAAAATATTTTGAAGACTTTTTCCCTTAGCTTATTTCACTTCAATGCTAAATTCAGTACATGGATTTTAGTGCAACCAAGCTTCCAAACCTGCTAATTTGCCCTCATTTGTGACCATTCTCACACTAGGATTTGTTTTTTTAATTACATATTTCAAAAACATAACATGCATATCTCTGTGTTTAATTTTATAATCCCCATTCAGTTACCGTTATTACTCATAAAATGTAGATAGATAGATAGTTGCACTCGCAGGGATTCCACCACCGATAAAAACGTGAGGAGGCATATTTACTAAAGGAGTTGAGAATCTTCACTAAACACATTTTAGCTGTATTCACATTGAATAGTCAATCACGTGCATATAAAATAAACAGGAATTTCCTTTCATATGATTAGATATTTATTGAGTGATTATTCTCAACTCCTTTAGCAAATCAGCCTTTTTGTATGTACATGTGCATTGTACTTTCCCCAGCTGTAACTAAATAAGTTACCTTGCATCTCCCATGATTAAGAAAAATGTTAGTAAAAACTGTTCAAAATTTAGGTGAGGTTCACTGAGGTTTGGGGTACACTTTGCTAAATATGCTAGATAAATTAAGTGACATTTAGGCTAGGTAGTAGAAAAATGTATTGTTGCAAAACACTTATCTAGCTTTTAACAAATGAGCCGAGAGAATCATGGCAAAATAAAATATATTTAACAATAATAATAATAATAATAATAATATTAATATATACTCCATCAAACATACAAATCGTTGTGGTTGTGTTTTTAGTTTATTCCTACCTGTACTCTGGCTTCAGTGAGATTAATTTTCATTGCAAGTTCCTCTCTGGTGAACACATCAGGATAGTGAGTTTGAGCAAACACAGCTTCTAATGCTTCCAGCTGGTGTAAAACAAGAAATATCAGCAGGGTGAACTTTTCATTGCTAATTATGAGGACATTTCAAAGCTAAACAATGTAGGTGTTATTGGCAAGAGCACATGAGGTGGGTTTTAACAAGGTGCAGATATACTATCGATTCCTTTTTAATCATTTAAGTTGATGTATATATATATATATATATATATATATACATGTGGGTATGTATATATATATATATATATATATATATATATATATATATATATATATATATATATATATATATATATATATATATATCTTTGCTGTTGTGTTACATTTAAACAATATTATAGAAATGTATGATGGGTTTTTGCTTAAGAAAATTATGGGATGTGTCTGAGAAAGACATGGAGAAAAATACATTAATTAAGAGTAATTTTCCCCCTCATAGGCTTTCATTACAAATGCTCCATCAGGTTCAAGAGAAATCTTTATTTTTTTTTTTTATTTTTTTTTTAATTAACTCTGATCCTGAATTGGTATTCTTAGTTAAAAACTAACCAAAAAGAACATTATTTCCATAGTAAATTGTACTTTACTGTAGAGTTATATAAAATATTTTCCGAAAGACCTAAATTTAGCTAAGAAAGAATATTACCTAGGAAACCAGCACTAAACATAATTACTTGATATATTTAAAGGTTATGTTGGTCTGCCATTTTACCAGAATATGCTTGATATAAAATTCAACAAACTTTGTTATTGATCGATCCGGTTGGGGTTAGTGCGCATATAAAAAATATATTGCCTTTATGATGATTTGGTTTATGGATCAAATACAGACCTGTAGATCTGGCAAATAAAATGATCCCTTTAGTAATTTACCCACGTAAACAAAATAGCCTATGAATTCAAAAATGTTTTCTCTAAAAAAAAAAAAAAAATCTTATTGGAAATTATGTAATGTACACAGTATAATAAAAGAAAATTCCAAGCATTTCTTATAAACAAGGATTCCAGAAAGTAAGTTTTGGGCCTATTAGTATTACACTGATTAGTCAATTTAATTCTCTCAAATAAAGGCATACTCCACTCAAAACAGATATTCTAGATGCTCATAACTGCATGAAAGCTGGCTTACATATTTCATGGATTTCAGTTGCAGTATTCTCCCACCAGTATTTTAACTCCTGCACAACTTCTGAAGCCATTAAAATGTCAAGTGGCAGTGTCCAGCTTTCTGGCTGGATTGTTTATTGTAATATAAAGAAAAAAAAAAGCAAAATGCAGCTACAAATCAATGTTCACTGCATACAAGTTTTGTAAAAGGTAGTAAAAGCTTTTTAAAAAAAATAAATAAAATAAATAATTGGCAGAAAAAGAAAAACTGAAATAATCTTTTTGGGTGGAGATAACCTTTAAAAAGTTATTTTACCAAAAAATAAATCAAAAATAGTTAGACAAGTGTTACATATATTGCAAATAATCAGTTGTAGATAGATTGTCTCAAAAAAAAAGTTACAGGCGGACTGCAACAGATTGTAGATGATTGCAATAACCAGTTGTAGATAGATTTTTTTCTCCTAACTTTAAGCAAAGTTTATTTTAAGTAATGTATATTTAAAAAAAAAAATTGAATCTTGAAAACTGACTGGGATCTCTTTTCAAACTCAGCATTTGTGTAACAATCTTCAGTACAGCACTGTTACAGATTAGCTATTTATGATTAGTAAGAAGATAGAAAATAGATACACCAGTCCAGTTTGTCTATCAATACTGTAAAATATGGTCCAATTAACCTACTTAATCAGTGTGGACCACAGACAGCCCCCCTTACCTAAACTGTTTGTATTTCTTTTCTGATAAGTGAAAATATATTTTTTTTCTAAAAATATCTGTGTGACCCTTTGCAAGACAATATGAATTCTATCAAATATGAGATGTGATCAAAGGGCTGCAGACCATTCGGAAACACAGCACCATTGTATATATATGTTGTGAGTACAAAATAATCAGCAATGGAAAATGCTGTTGGCTAGCACCTTCAACATTCCTCTGTGGCAGGGCTCTGCAAATAATTAAACTGTTAAGATTAAATTGACTATTAATCTAA